>NW_008824590.1:62650-68087 GCF_000699105.1 Pygoscelis adeliae
GTGAGCATCTGTGTTGGTGGTGGTGGTGGTGGAGGAGGAGGAGGTGGTGGTTCATGTCATCAAAGCCAAGGCCCCATCTGTATTGGTGGCGGAAGCAGTGGTGGCGGTGGTGGAGGTGGTTCGGGCCACCAAGGCCAAGTCCCCATCTGCATTGGTGGTGGTGGTGGTGGAGGAGGCGGTGGTGGTTCGTGTCATCAAAGCCAAGGCCCCATCTGTATTGGTGGCGGAAGCAGTGGTGGCGGTGGTGGAGGTGGTTCGGGCCACCAAGGCCAAGTCCCCATCTGCATTGGTGGTGGTGGTGGTGGAGGAGGCGGTGGTGGTTCGTGTCATCAAAGCCAAGGCCCCATCTGTATTGGTGGCGGAAGCAGTGGTGGTGGTGGTGGAGGTGGTTCAGGCCACCAGGGCCAAGGCCCCATCTGCATTGGAGGTGGCAGCATAGGAGGAGGAGGAGGAGGAGGTGGTTCAGGCCACCAGGGCCAAGGTCCCATCTGCATTGGAGGTGGCAGCATAGGAGGAGGAGGGGGAGGTGGTGGTGGTTCAGGCCACCAGGGTCAAGGATCCATCTGCATCATTGGGGGAGGTGGCTCAGGCCACCAGAGCCAGGGATCGTCCTCTTATGGAGGAGGTGGTGGTGGAGGAGGTTCGTCCAGTTCTGGAGGTCTGTCCATTCAACAGCAGACCCAGCCAATCTCCTGGCCACCACAGACTAAACACAAGTAGTGTCTGCAGAAGGGACTCTCAGATCAAGAAAGCCCAAGATACAAAAATGCCTCACGTTTCTTTCTCTATTAAATTTAAGAATATTTGCATTATTCCTTTCTCCTCTTCCTTGGGATTTTTCTGTTCAGCTCTCCAGCTGACCAGAACCTCTGGTGTTGCGTATCAGTAACTTCCAGCCAGCGTTGTTTCATATGTCTGTTACTTGCCTCAACTTTCTAGTGCTTGCACAAGACAATAAAACTTGCAGTTCTAGAGAGCTTCAGTGTCTGAGTGGTTGGATTTTGCTTTATACCATGACGTTTGCATTATTTTCGTTATTATGTTTTTATTCTGAGCTGATGCTGTTGTAATAAAGCTCCAGAGCACAAGTGCATTGAAAACCCACCTGTAGAAGAGATGCTGGATTCACTAAATATTCTTAGTTCATCTTTTAATGTCTGCCGCTACTCGTGATCCTGACGTTTGCCCATCAGATAGGGTACCACAAAGTTAAACATTGCAGTCTCTCTCTACCTCATCAAAATGTCATGCAATGCCCAAGGAAGTTTTAAATGAGTTAGGAGAGGAAAGATGCAAAAACTCTAGTACAAAGGATTACAAGGTACTATTACAGGCGTGAAGCTGAGGCCCTTGTACGTGCATGGTGCAGGAGCTTTTGGTGCTCATAGCTGCACCAAGCAGCTGCGGAAGAGAAATGAAGGGTCTCTCCAACCCTTACTCCAGCGCTGAACCCCTAGTGGAGCCAGCGGCAGGGACAGGACGTCAGAAAGCCCCTTCCAAAGGCTGAGATGGAACTCAGCCTGGAGTAACTAGGGATCTCCTCATTCCCACAGGAATAAAACACAGCTCCGGGTATGAGTCTTCAGAGAGAGTTTCCCTATGGGAAGTGATTTCTTTGATGTGGTATATTCTGGCAATTAGCAGGGAAAGGAAAATAAACCTTCTCTGCCTGAACTATTCTATGTGAGGCAGATGACAGATGCCTGGAAGTGTCCCAGAAGAGACAGGAGTGACCCATACTTATAGCGGGTAAAAGAGCTTCAAGTTTATGTGTCCCTCTACCTTCTGTCCTCTCCCCCTTGGGGACCCCAGGGATGCAAGCATTCTTAGAACATGTCCGGATGAGCTCCTCCAGCCAGTGCTGCCACTGGAACAGCAGAGTTGCCTGGGATTTTATTATGGAAAGTCATAAGGTACTAAAATACCAGTGACTGGGAACTACACGAACACTGCCGTTGCCTGCACGGTGCTAACAGAAAGCTTGGGGTCCCACTTCAAGGAGGTGGGAGCATTGCAGTTGAATGTCCCTGCACTCAGAAATGGCCGAGGACCAAGAAAGCAGAGGCTCTCAGGGTGACAGCAGGATCGTAGGGCATCCTCATCTCTTATTGCTTCTTCAGAAACAACAGAGCCATGTCCCAAACTGGGATGAATTCATTCTTTTGGTTAATATCCATCAAGATGCTGATACACAGGGTGGATGTTGGATCTGGTACCCTCTGCCTACAGCACTTCAACTCCTCCCGCCCAGAGGCAGTGTAAAGCCTGCCTGACCTCTGTACTGTCCATAGTGGTGCACTCAAACAAAAATCATGATCAACACTTCACTGGTGTAGTGGGGAAGTCCAGGCATGTGAGATTCCTTTGCTGCCCCAGCAACAGCAGTCCTACCCAGTGGAGCCCGCTCCATTCCCCTGGGCATCTCCATAGTCTGTAACACACAATAAACACAAGTCTCCACAGCCCCTTCTGCTGTCAGTCACCACCCCCGCAGCATCTCCCAGCTCGAGTGGAGGGTGCTAGCTAGAGTCCCACAATCCTACCTTGAAAGTCAACCATGGCAGCTGAGCTCACATGTGATACCCGCAGCCAAACTGCAGGTAGCCTAGGAAGTGATGCACTAGAGAGGCATTGATCTGATTCGATGAGTCAGGACCAGTGGGCTGAAGGAGGACAGTTTGTTTAGTAAATAAACCTATCACCATTCCTTTGGATGCCTCACTTCCCACTCAGGAAAACTAGGAACAGTATAAAAGTTGCTGGATCTCACAGTGCTTCATTCGCTCAGCTTTGCTCTGTTGTACGCGTTGTCAGAGCCAAGAAGGGTAAGTCCATTTCTGCCAAAGGGAGCAATTCTTCTCTTACTTTCATGCTTGCAAAACATAAATGCACGGGTAAAGTACACCCGATGGGTGGTGGCTTGAAGGGCGGGAAGGTTGCTTTGATGAATTTAAATTTCCTGTGGATGTCAGAAGAAGCAGGATCATGCCGTGCTACTGAAAGTCATGTCTTTCATCAGTATAGAGATCGAGATGGAACAGCTATGGGATAAAAGACTTCAAATGATGCGTTGATTAACTTCAGCAATCTGGTAATCTCCTGTTAGCAAAAGGCTCTATCTGTGACTGGGATCCATGGAGAACAAAGTGCTTAGAAGAAAGGAAGTTCATTGGTTCTGGAGACTGTCTGCCAATGTTGTGGGGCTGTACATGGGTCCTTCTGGCTGGGGGAAATTCTCGTGACGGCAGTGCCTGCTCGTGAGTAAAAATCACTGTTTCTTGCAGGTTCCCTGCTCAAAGATGTGCTCCAGACAGACCTCCGGAGGCTGCCATGAAACATCCTCGCAGTCCAGCGGATGCCACAGCGGGGGCTCCTGCTGCCACGGGGGCAGCTCCTCCAGCTACCAGGCACAGGGCTCCTCCTGCTGTGGCGGCTCAGGCTCGGGCAGCTATGGCGGGGGCAGCGGGGGCTCTGGCAAGATCATTGTCAGCTCTGGCGGAGGAGGAGGAGGCTCATCAGGCTGCTGCAGTGGGGGCTCCTCAGGCTACGGCATGGGAGGAGGGTACAGCGGTGGCAGTGGGGGATCAGGCCAGAAGATCATTATTAGCTCAGGCGGAGGAGGAGGCGGCTCATCAGGCTGCTGCAGTGGGGGATCCGGTGGTGGATCTTCAGGAGGCAAGATCATAATTGGAGGTGGAGGTAGTGGGGGATCCTCTGGATGCTGCAGTGGAGGATCCAGTGGTGGGTATTCCGGATCAAAGAGCATAATTGGAGGTGGAGGTAGTGGGGGATCCTCCGGGTGCTGCAGTGGGGGATCCAGTGGTGGGTCTTCAGGAGGCAAGATCATAATTGTGGGTGGAGGCAGTGGGGGATCCTCTGGATGCTGCAGTGGGGGATCCGGTGGTGGGTCTTCAGGAGCAAAGATCATAATTGGAGGTGGAAGCAGTGGAGGGTCATCCGGATGCTGCTCTGGGAGCTCCTCAGGCTACGGCATGGGAGGAGGGTACAGCAGTGGCAGTGGGGGATCGGGTCAGAAGATCATTGTGAGCTCAGGTGGTGGGGGAGGTGGCTCATCTGGATGCTGCAGTGGGGGATCCAGTGGTGGGTCTTCAGGAGGCAAGATCATAATTGGAGGTGGAGGTAGTGGGGAATCCTCTGGATGCTGCAGTGGGGGATCCACTGGTGGCAGTGGCGGTTCCTCGGGCCACACAATCATCATCAGCTCTGGAGGCGGCAGCGGAGGGTCCTGCCAGTCCACGCAGCAGAAATGCCCTATTGTCATTCCCAACGTCGGGTGCCATCAGACCAAGCAGGCCTGCCACTGGCCCCCCAGCCACCAGAAGTAACAGCCACAGGCAGCCCCGCTTCTCAGCAAGAACAGCCCTGCCTCTGTCTTCCAAGTTTGCTTGTTTCCTCCCAGCATGTGCTCTTCCCTTCTCTTCCCTTGATGCTGCATCCCTGTGCTGTGAACTCCCAGATGGCTCTTCTCACCCATCTATGTGAAGGGAAATAAAAATTACTCTGTACAGAAAGAGCTGGTTTTGCAAGGTTGCTTTCATCCTTTGTCAGTCCCGTTTACTTTCAAAACGTGAATAATACGTCAAATACATTCAGCTGTGAAATCTTCTTCAGCCTGCAGTGCCAGAGCAGACGGGTGTTAACACATCTTGCTTGAGAGACCTTGTTGCTTAAGCAGATGATCTGTGTCCCTCTTCCAAATAATGTCCACCGAGGCTGCAACTTCAGCCTGGGGAACAGCTCCACCTTGGTTTCCCCTTCCCAGAGAAGGAAGCAGACCACAAGCTCTGGATTTCACTGCAGGGATTTTCAGTGCAGACAGCAGCATCCTTTGGAAATACAGTCAGGTTTTTAGGTATTCCATTTCTCTAGATTTATCACAAGAAAACAATTAATTTTGGTAGGCAACATTCAGCAGCATTTGTGCTGAAGTCCACAGCAAGTCCTTCGGAACACGGTGTGGTTACAGTCTTGCATTCAGTAGATTTTAAAGCTAGAAGGATTTTTTGTCCCTCTCACATACACAGCTGGTAGGCAGGAGACAGAATTAGGAGTAAAAGGGATCATCGGCCATGCAAACGCTTGAGGCGTCATGACTGACTGGATTCTGCCTTTTGCAGAAAAATTGGAGAGTTCCTCTTACACCAGTAGTATCTTCATCGTGTCCTACGCTGTCAACGTTAGCATTGCTGTGCATGAAGGAAGCTGCTGGGAAAAAGGATTGTAGGATCTGGCCAAGATTTTTCTCTCTCTCTCTCATAAGAGTGCACACCAAGGCACCATCCATTGAGGTCTTTGCAGTGATGAGACTGAAAGATAATGTGACGTGCCAGCCCATCCTGAGGGGGGCCTCAGACAGACCATCAAAAAACAGGCAGCATGGCCCAAATGGGGGGCAGCTGCCGCCATGAAGTCTTTT
>NW_008824590.1:68179-71118 GCF_000699105.1 Pygoscelis adeliae
CCCCCAGCCACCGTCTTCCTCCACATGGGGCAAGTACCACACATTTATGTGTGCTACAGGTTCGGTGTTTACAGTCCCTGTGGGGTCCAGCCTTGGGGTCTCCGCACACCAGTGCTTGCAGGAGCACCTCTCACCACCCCTGCTGAAAGCCTCCACAGCCTTCCCTCGCACCCTGGGTCCAGATGAGCTGCAAATCCTCGGCCCCGCTTTGTACAAGTCCCTGCACGTTAAATGCATGGAAGGGATCAAGGTGTTGTGATGCTCGGTAGCACAACACCCACGCTTCATGGGTGAGAGCCAGAATTGCAGTGACACCTTAGATTTCCCTTTGGTGATGAGAGTGGAGCTTAGGCCACTGGAGGGAGTCCAAAGCAAAATGAAGGAAGCCCCCTGCACCCACGTTCCTGGTGCTGATGGTCCTGTCCCCATACCAATGGAGTTGCATGCATGCTCAAAATTATGTTCATCCTGACAGGGCTGGGCAGCCTGCTGCTGCTGTCATGCATCCTCTCGGCTAAACCCCCCCAATTATGCTTTCCTCTACTCAGTCTCCCATGGGGGTGGATGCTGTTGTCAGCCTCCAAGCATGCATGACGCAGTGACAGGATGAAGCTGCTGCAAAACACGGCAGCCAGCGCTACGATAACTGTGCTGACAAACTGTCACTCTCCAGCAAGCAAAATACCCAGATGCCTCCCCAGCCACAGGGGTGGGTGGGCTGGCCAGTGAAGCAGGATCCTCAGAAAATAAGTCCTGCTGAGACAGAGGGAATGTTTAATGCCCTAGAGTCCAAGGGTAGGGTCTTGATGGCCTTCAAATGCACCTTTGCAACCAGAAAGATTTCAAGACTTTCCCTGCCGCAGCCTGGTGACCAGGACCCCTGGGAAGCTGGAGCTGAGCACAGACCTCTCTGCTCAGTCAACAGCAGCATCCACCTTGGGCTCCCAAAAGTGTGAGGAGAAATGTCCCTCATGTCTCTGCCATCCTCACAGGGCCCTCTGAAATGGATCTGGGCTGGGGTGCTCCAAAGCAGTGCACTGCCCCATCAGAGGTGGTACCTCTGGCCTGTTGAGCACATGGTTGCCTTTCCCAGTAGGTTGGACGTACTCCTGCTCCCCGTCCACCTCCCCATCTCACCAGTCCTTGAGAAAACCCTCTTTCCCCAAAAACTCCCTGGGACTCTGCTCCAGCACATCCTTTACCCTTGTCCTTCCATCATGCTCTGGCCCCAACCCGCTCCAGCCTCCATCACACAGCATCTGCTCTGTCTCCACTCTCTGCTGAGTACCCGAGAACCTGCAGCCTAGCAGAAATGCATTGGGGACCCCCCAAGGTAGACCCCCAGAAGCCGTTTGCCCTGAACGTTTCAGAGCAAGACTCCCGGAAATGAATCATTAAGTAGAATTAGCAACTGCAATGCAGAACGTAATTGATACATCTCCTTCGTATCACCTATCTGCTGCAAGTGAGTCAAAGAAGGAGGTAGCTAAAGCCAGGCTCAGTAAATACATCCATCAGCATTCCTTAGGGTGTCTCACTTCCCTTAAGAGCACAATGCCTACGATATAAAAGCTCACCTATCCCAAGGCTCCTCATTCACCTGCCACCGAGCCCTGCACACATTTCCAGTTGCACTGAAGGTAAGCCCGTTGATACGGAAACTTTTTGAACCCCTATGCAGAGAGGTCGCTCTACCGGTTGGTCTTTGAGCATGCTTTGAATGAGGGAAACATGCTAGCTCAACATCAGACGGGGTTCTCCAAAAACCAATTTGGTGTGCCAATAGGACTGCCTTCCTTACAGGAGAGAGTTGTAGCTGATATTCTAAGGGCACACAAATATGGCTGAATTTTCAGCTGCTGTGAGTTTCAGCAGTCTATAAATCCAGAAGGATCTACAGTGGGACTAAATTTTTTAGGCTGCCGGCTCTGAGCGTGTCAGATCACGTGTGCAAATCTCTGGAGGTACTCTCAATGTTCCTGCACGGAGAGTTTTCTTGTTACTGTTATGATCTGCAGACCAGGCCCTGGGAGGTTTTCATTGCAGGTCCTTCCTGCTGTCTAACAAGGGTGGGGGAGATTAGGAAGCTGCCATTCTTGTAGGACTGCAGAACATGGGGTAGAAGGGTTATTTCCTGGGCACCACTCAACTTTGGGTTTGCTGTGAAGGTTCAATAGCATCTCCAAGGAGCTCCTTTCTGACAGCACTGTTTCTTGCAGGTTCCCTGCTCAAAGATGTGCTCCAGACAGACCTCCGGAGGCTGCCATGAAACATCCTCGCAGTCCAGCGGATGCCACAGCGGGGGCTCCTGCTGCCACGGGGGCAGCTCCTCCAGCTACCAGGCACAGGGCTCCTCCTGCTGTGGCGGCTCAGGCTCGGGCAGCTACGGCGGGGGCAGCGGGGGCTCTGGCAAGATCATTGTCAGCTCTGGCGGAGGAGGAGGAGGCTCATCAGGCTGCTGCAGTGGGGGCTCCTCAGGCTACGGCATGGGAGGAGGGTACAGCGGTGGCAGTGGGGGATCAGGCCAGAAGATCATTATTAGCTCAGGCGGAGGAGGAGGCGGCTCATCAGGCTGCTGCAGTGGGGGATCCAGTGGTGGATCTTCAGGAGGCAAGATCATAATTGGAGGTGGAGGTAGTGGGGGATCCTCTGGATGCTGCAGTGGAGGATCCAGTGGTGGGTATTCCGGATCAAAGAGCATAATTGGAGGTGGAGGTAGTGGGGGATCCTCCGGGTGCTGCAGTGGGGGATCCAGTGGTGGGTCTTCAGGAGGCAAGATCATAATTGGAGGTGGAGGTAGTGGGGGATCCTCTGGATGCTGCAGTGGTGGATCCAGTTATGGCATGGGAGGAGGATCCAGTGGTGGGTATTCTGGATCAAAGAGCATAATTGGAGGTGGAGGTAGTGGGGGATCCTCCGGGTGCTGCAGTGGGGGATCC
>NW_008824590.1:71697-73557 GCF_000699105.1 Pygoscelis adeliae
CCACTGGGGGAGGTGGCGGTTCCTCGGGCCACACAATCATCATCAGCTCTGGAGGCGGCAGCGGAGGGTCCTGCCAGTCCACGCAGCAGAAATGCCCTATTGTCATTCCCAACGTCGGGTGCCATCAGACCAAGCAGGCCTGCCACTGGCCCCCCAGCCACCAGAAGTAACAGCCACAGGCAGCCCCGCTTCTCAGCAAGAACAGCCCTGCCTCTGCCATGTCACCTTTTTCCCTCCAGACCTGGCTCTGTTTGCCTGTTTCTTCCCAGAGTGTCCTCTTCTCTTCCCTTGATGCTGCATCCCTGTGCTGAGAACTGCAGGATTAACAGCTTTGTGCCCTGCTGCTGGTGTTAGGATGCCTTTGATAAGGCTCTGCTGTTTTTCCAAAGAGCACTTTTTAGATCTAATAAATGTAATAATATCTCAAAGCTGCCTTTTTGGGGAGTTTGTTTTTTCTTGTATTCTCAACCAGCATCTTATAGTCTTGGAAGCTAGAAGTCTATCTGAGGAGACATTTCACTCCCCTCTATAAAGAAGATGATGGGTTCAATAGTGCATTGCTGCAGATGCAGCTCTAAAGCCACCCATTTCATAGCCCCAGAGAGTTTGCACTTTCATTTTCCCCCTGGGCTCCATGATAGAGTAACAGCACTGCCTAAAACGTCAAGTACCCACAGCACCCAACATCCTTTTGGCTCCTGTGCATGGTGCAGCCGTCCCACCTCATGGCTCTAAGTCCTCTGAGGTACCAGCATGCAATGACCATGTCTGTGGAGCAATGAAGTGCTGCTGGGTGACATGACCAAGCCCATCAGGCTCAGTCCTAATGAGCAGAGACTGGGGATGACCCTCAATAGCAGCTGTTGCTGCCCGGGGTGGCCAGTAACACTATGCCAACGTGCACGTCCCCGACATCCTTCCACTTCTCTCCCAGCTTTACAAACCTCACAGCAGCTCTACCCAGAGGGTAGATCTCACACTCTGGGTCAGACAAAGCAGCTCTGGGACAGGCAGAAGGAAATAAAACCAGCAGCAAGTCCCTCAGGCAGCTCAACACACTCCAAATCATGCCTCCAGGCCTTAATCCCTCCTTGCCCAACCTTTTGAAATCTGCTTTGAAATGCCGAGGGCAGCACCACCACCCCTGTGCACTGCTTTCTTCCCGGTAGACGTGGCCTTTTGCCAAGGCTGGGACTCGTTGTCCCCATGTCAAAATTGCTCGGAGCTGAACAGACATAGTCCAGCCTGCAAGAGCTGCGCTGCGGGGCTGAGCTGGAGCACCACAGGCTGCAGCGCAGATATCGTGATGGGCAGCACTACCGGCATGGCCGCAGCACATATCCCCTGCAGCCGTCCGGATCAGTCTCCCTGGCGTCCCGGGTGCTTGGTGCTCTTTCCAAGCCAGAGGAAGCACACAGCATATGAAAATGCAGAAGGAAGGCATTTGGAGACATAATGGTTCATTAGAGGAGTAATCCAGTCACAGTGGGTTTAAGTATTAGGACATTCACACCTCCGCAGTTCTCTCCAGGGCCCCTAAGCTTTCTCAGAGCATCTCTAGCACCCTTGCAAAATACCCAAGCCGGACGCTTCACTTTTGACAAGCTTCTGGTTGGGATGCAAATGTCTTCCTCAGAAAAATCTCCCACTGGAGCTACCAGTAAGATGCTGGAGGGATCAACATGCTGTGTGGCCGCCAGATGCTTTCTGAGCATTTGCCTTCCCCTATCCTGGGTACTCGCTGATCACACCCCCCCTTACAGTGATACCCCAAGCCACAAGCACTGTCGCACCGCTGAATCACAGCCTCCCTGCCCCTTCCCTGAGCAGGACCCGGTTACCACCACCCTCTGCCCCACG
>NW_008824590.1:73578-87387 GCF_000699105.1 Pygoscelis adeliae
GCATTCCCCAGCACCCAGGCTCCCACCCACCTCCCCCGGTCTCCCCCAGCATTGCCACCTCACTGGGGGCTGAAGCAGTCCTCCATAGCTCGGGGCAGGAGCACAGGAATAGGATCATTAAACAGAAGTAGCAATTACTGCTGCATGCAACGCAACAAGCAGCATGAAGGAAAGATACTGATCAAATGTCATGAGTCAAAGCGAACACTGAAATCAGAATCTGATTGGTAAATAAATCCTTGCCATTCCTTAGGGTGTCTCTCACTTCCCATATATGCTAAACACCATATAAAAGTTCCTGTCTGTTAAAGCTCCTCATTCAGTCGACTTTTATCTTCTAAATGTGTTTCCAATGGCTGAGGAGGGTAAGTCTGCTCTTTTCTGAGACTTTATTATTTCATGTTCATGGGAGATAGCTTCCTCTGAGATCTTGACACATGCTTGCAGCGGTACCCATGCTGCCTGAGCATCCATAGCAAAGTTCTCAGGATCTGTACGGTTTCTTGCTATGGTGCAGATCAGATCACTAGGAAGCAAGGTGAAGTCAGGTCACCGGACTGGGAGCCATAGGGCTGAGCAGGCTAAAAACCCAGATGAGTCTGTAGTGGGACCAGCACGTGGTGACTGCATAGTCTTTGAACGTCTTTCCAATGTGCAGGACACATTTTTGATATTATTTAATAACAAGACTATGCTGTACTTCATAATGGTTACATACCTCTATGGCTGTGCCAATTACCTTATGTAAAAGACCTCTGGGGATGCTACACAACGATGGCAATAATACAGCCAGCAACGTCATCTTGCATGGAAATTCTGATCCACTGCTCTTGCAGCAGTTTAAAAACAGAAGCAAGGATAATCCTTGCTATCTTTACAGCTCTGTGGTTACGGTCATAAAGATGAGTGGGGAAAACCATGGCAGTTATTAGATGTTAAAAAAAATATATTTCAGATTTTGATTCTCTGGAAACACACCCTGGAGATAAGAAAGAGAAAAGCTATCCCAGTAAGAGTCAAAATACCCTTGCATTTGAAGAACAGCTGGACAGTGCCCTGCTTTGAAGCCTGGCATTGCCTTTCTGACCACATTACCGGCAGCCTCCCTACCTGCCATGGCGCAAAAATGAAGCAAAACAGTGCAGGTTTTATTTTTTTTCCTCTTTCAGATTTACCACTGTCTCCGAGGGAGATGTGCCCGCCATAACAGGGGCTACAGCAATGACATCTCCTCGCACCACAGAGGATGCTGCAGCAGCAGTGGGGGCTCCTCGAGCCTCCAGGGACACGGCTCCTTCTTCTGTGGTGGAGAAGGCTCAGTCATCTACAGCCGGACATCATCATCCTGCCAGCCCTTGCCAACATCGTCCACCTATGGCATTGCAGGGGGGTACAGATGTGGCGGTGATGGATCTGTTGTAATAACCAGTGGTGACAGCGAGGGGACGTCTGGCTGGGGCATTGCAGGGGGGACAGCCCCAGTCTACGGCACCAGGGGGGGAATAGGGTGCAGCAGTGAAGACTCAGGCCAGAACATCATTGGCAGCTCAGGGGGTGGTGGAGGATCCAGCTGCCACAGTGGGAAATTGGGCATCACTGCTGGAGGAGGCTATGGATATGGATATGATGCATCACCGAGAGAAAAGGCCTTAACAACAGGTGGGGGCAGTGGTGGATCGGGGTACTACAGCGGAGGATTGGGCTACGGCATTGGGGGATGCTCAGGTCCAGAGCTCAGCTCTGGAGGCGGTGGGTCCTCCCAGGCCATGCAGCAGAAATGCCCCGTGGTCATTCCCAACATAGAGGCTCACCAGAGCAAGCAGACCAGCCACTGGCCCCCCAGCCAAAAGAAGTGACTGACCCAGTAGCCACCCCTGCTCAAGCAAAAGTGCCCTGGATGTGCCACGATGTTGCTTTTCCCCAACCGTGTCATTATGGTCAGGGAACTTTGCATTCCTCGCATTGGGCTGTGCTGGCAACGTTGCTGCAAGCACTGCTGGGAAAAGTGATTTGTGCTTTGGTGACAAGAAAAGATTCTTCTCTCCATCTCCTTTTGCTCATAGGTTGGAAAATAAAACTTCATAGTCTGTGGGAAATTCCAGTATCTGAATGATTTCTTTAATTTCTGGCTCCTTCACTCAAAATACAGATAGATACTCAAGGAGTCTACTTCACAACACAAGATTTATCTTCCAACATTTTATATATATATTTTACAACCATACTCAAATGTAATATTTATTTTAATAGAATTGCAATACATTGTTTTCAACAGCAAGAGAAGGTTCTTAATTTTGCTCTTGCTGAAGTCAGAGCTTCCCCCATGCTGTTCCCATCAAATGGAAACGCTGTGACCTGCTGAGACCCTCTGCATGGGTACGCAGGCCAGACTGCGAGTTACGTTACGGAGATCTGCAAAACTCCCAGGTGATTTCCGACTGATTATTATTTACAGCGTGACCTTGGGAGTGCAATGTTGTTTACCTGGAAACAATTACACGCCAGGCTCCTGTCCCAGAGAGATTGCAGGTGATGTTGTAAGCCAGAACACGTAAACCTTATGCTTGCACCAGTGGCATGAGGCAACTCAAACAAGCTCATTTGCTTCTTCACAGAAACCTGCTTCATGACATTTTTTGATGGGATCAGGCCCTAAATTAGGCACAGGGAGAAGATAGTTCCTCTATGCTGTGCTGATGGGGCAACGCGGGGGAGGCTTGAACATCCAGTGCCGGTTGTTACGTGGTATTTGCCAAACATTTAGTGTTTTGGGACTGTTCTCTGGGGTTTTTTGACTCCTCCAAATATTGGTAATAAAGGAAAAAAACACCCATAGATCTGTGCCCATTTAAAAGCTCCAGGGTGAGAAAATCCAGAAAACTTTGCCCTGATATTTGTAAAACACCACAGCTCACAAAAAACCAAAATCCTCTGAGTTCTAGCCCTGTGTTTGGTGCCACAATGGGTATCTTTCACGCTGTAAAATGTTGTAAGACTGTGGCACAGGGAACATTACACGAGGTTTTGTCACCAGCCATATTAAAATCCATTCTAAAATTAGACAGCGTTATCATTTATTTGCATCTACTTATATTTCTAAAATCTACCACTTCATTATTGACTTCTGTTATTTTCCCTACTTCATCTGATAGCATCAAAGGTAGCAAAAGAATTCAGAAAGCTCAAACAACTTCCAAGAGACTTCCAGAAAACCAATTAGAGTTTGGAGCGTTCAAAAACTTCTTGTCTATTCAATTAACTGACCAAAAACCATCCGAAAATTTCAGTCCTGTCCCCCCCCCAAAAAAAAAAGAAAATAGAAAACACTTTTAAAAGTACATTTCTTATTCACTGTCCCACCTGGCTGGTTCTTTGAGGCTTGTATCAAAAAGCACTCCATAAACTTAGATGTTAACCGAGCTAGATGATATAATAGTATAATAGACCCAGGGGAGAAGGAAGATGCTCTTGCATCCAGAGCTTGAACGCGAGGAGCTGGGGCTGCATCCCACTGCCTTCCTCTGCACACTGGAGCGGCTGCAGCTCACCTCCAGCATGAGGCTGGGAGCAGGCGGGAGGCTGCATTTTACACACATGCACACGCATGCGCACTTGCGCATGCAGATTTCCTCCCCACTCATTGTGCAACAGGGGAGGAACGCGTCATCCTTCATGGCTGACGAACTGTGATAATGCAGGACTCTTGCCCACGTGCGTGTCGGTGCTTGCAAAAGCTGTGGCCCCTCTGCTTCAGCTGTTTGTAAACAGCCAGGCTGAATGGTAAACATGAATCTGGCTTCTTGATGAAAGTCACTAACTGGCGCCTCTGGATAGAAACTAAAGAAATTGTTTTAGAGATAGCAAGTGGGAGCCACCCCTCAGCTTCTGATGTTCAGTCGATCTCTACCCAACAAAACTTTGTGACTCCCATGTTTGCAGAGGGAGTTAAGATGCCAAATGAGTAAAAACACAGAGTGAGCCCTGCTGAAATTGCACGGTCAAGCTGCTAATAGGAGGGAAAAGGAAAAAACGGGGCTGTTGCAAAGCCATGGTTGCACAGCTCATTGAACCAGGGCCAGGCGAGCGCCCCAGGCTTGCAGCAGTCTGCTGCTTTGCACCCAGGGTGCACCCATCCTGCCCCAGGGAAGAGCTGTGTGAGCTCAAGATGCGTGGTGAGCTCGGGTACGTGGTCTCTGAGCCAGCACTTTACTCACAGCTTACTCACGACTGCAAGGTTTGCCCAAGCGGCTTCTGTAGGCACGCATTTCCCATCACGGACAATGGTTGCTTCAGAGGCAGGCAAAGAAAAAAAAAATTAAAATATTAGAAAAACAGAAATGTTAAAAGTGCAATTCTGTTTGGGGCTTTTTGGTATTGGCCAGGAAAAACGTCAGCAATGAAAATTAGTGGTAACTATGTCAATATCAGTGAAACAGCTATAAAATCAGACATGATGGACACAGGTAGAGAAGCCGTGCTACATTTTTGGGATATTCAGAGGTATAAGCCAAGACTTCCAAAAGTGGCCTGTACCGCTACCTGGCTTTGACAGGTCACTTTCCAGTCATAGCTCTTGGAGCCTGCCACAGTGGTCACAGACTTCATCACCCTGGTTTTATTGCTCTGGGAAATGACACAGTCAGAGAGAGGAGATCGAGAGGGGACCCTCGGCTGTTAAGCTTCTGGCACCTGCAGGTGTCTTACAGGGTGAAGACAACTTTAAAGATGTTTTCAGAGGACGTGTGATGAGGACATTCTAAAAACTTGCCATTTTTTATAGCGAGGACCTGAAAGTGATGGTTCTTGTCCACTGCGCAAGACCCCAGGCCTGCCAAGAGCAGTTAGAGGTGACCGGGCATTGTGACCTCTCCTCCCTGCTGGACTTTGGGTGAGAGGTTTCAGGAGGCTAGAAACCCAAAAAAGCGCCACCTTTGCCATCCATTTTGCAATATAAAACTCATCCTGGCATGACGGTGAGACAGTCGAGCCACCCACACGGTTTTCACTCTTCGTGCATTACAACCTGCGTAGGGCAGGGTGGCAATTAAAGCTGTGTAACACAAGGAAGACAATCTACTGTGTGACAAGTCAATCAAAGAAACCAGGTTGAATAAGCTTTTGAAGGTGGTGGATAATTAGAGGTGTGGCTGTTTTGTAAATACGTTGGTCATTTTTCCCCAGGGGTTTATTGCATTTTCAGGAAGAGAGTTAGGAACCGTATAAAAGTTCTCGGATGGGAGAGCAGTTCATTCACTTAGCTCCGCTCCTTCTTCAGAGCCTTCACAGCCAAGGTAAGTTGCTACACCGCTAACATTTCATTCCTATGAAAATTTGCTGAACTGAGCTGAGCTATGGTCTTACAAAGACGGGTCTGTCTGCAGGTGCTGGGATTACTGAGAGCCAAGTTCTTGCCTCAGTGACTGGGGTAATTTTGCGCTATCAAAGTTGGTCTCAAGACTGCCTATGCTAAGAAGCAAAATTTGTTGTTCTTATCACATGTAGATATATTTGGATTACTTCAGTGCTCAGGATTCCTAGTTTCCAAAGGACATAAAGGAAATAAAAAAAGTAAAGAATGGGATTTGGGAATGAATGGGAGACAGCAGGCTGATGTTTCGCAAGAAACCTTGGGTTTAAGCTGGGAATTTTAATTGCACTTATGAGCCTGACTCCTTTACTAAGCTCCTTTGGAAAATATAAGTCTTCAGGAGCTGAAGGTATTAAGCTGTCCTTGAAGAAAATTAGGAAGAACTGAGAAGGCGGATTTAAACTATGAGAGGAAGGCATAGCATGAACAGCCTTCAGCTCAGCTGGCTGCATCCTGGATGCCTTCTGCCTCCTCGAAATCTCATCTCTCCTCAGAAAGGGGTTTAGATGCGCACATAGGATTTTCCTCATGCCTCAGGAAATTGGGCACTGGCCAGCCAAGCGTCTGCAGAGCATGGAGGGAGCAGAGGACACGAGGAGGGAGGAAGGCACAGGAGTGTCTTCATTTTGAGCACCTGGCTTTGAAAGTGTATTTTGCTGAGGCTTTACTAGCACCCGTCCTGGCTGTAAATTCACCGGCTGTGCCAAGGCCCCTCTAGGCTGCAAGTTTTTCAGACCCTTGCCAAGATGCCTCTTGCCAGTGCAGCATAAACTGGCAGCCCACAGTGCATCTGCTTCTCCGTTACATGGCCCTGAGATAATCCCAGGGTGTCTTGCACGAGTGCTCATGAGATGCAGCAAGGGAGAGCAGGGAAATGGCTCACAGAGCCCAGCAGAAAGGGAGATCAGGGCTGCTGCGGGGGCTCGTGAGGGCGTTCAGATGGTGTGGGCTGATCCGGCACTGCAGGAACGAAGCCCCAAGCCAGGAAAATGGGACGGGCAGACAGGCAAATCCTGCCGAGCCCCGGCAGGCTCATAAACACATCAAGGAAATCTGAACCCAAAGCAGAGTGGGGAAAGCACGCGGCCCTTTGTGCATCTAATGACAAAGGTCTCTCCTTCCCAGAGTTCATCTCACCAACTGAAAAATGTGCTCCCGTGGAGACAGAGGCTGCCACAGCACCGAGAGTTCCTCCTGCCACAGCGGAGGCTCCTCCTGCCACGACAACGAGAGGTCCTGCCATGGTTCCGAGGAGGTCATCTGCCATGAAGTGAGCGCCGTGCAGGATGTGACGCCGGTGGTGGTCCTCCCTCCCCAGTGCCCCGGGCAGGTGCCGGTGGTCCCAGCTCCCTGCCAGCAACAGCAGATCAAGCAACCAGTGCAGTGGCCCCCACAGCAACAGAAGTGAAGGGGCAAGGACGAGCCGACAGTCAGCACACACCGTGGGGCTGCGCCTCTCCCCTCTCCTCCGCAAGATGCAGCCCTGAGCTTGGGCAGGTCCTGCCCCTTCCCTCCAGCACATATTACCTCTCCCCACTCCTGATAATGCAAAGTGGCATTAGCATGGCAGAAACGTGATTTGCCCTCGTACGCGCAAGAATTTGAATGCATTAATTTCCTGCTTCTGTCTCCAGTAACAAAGATGTGATATTAAAACCTAAAGCTCACAAAACGTGCTTGTGTCCTAGTGTTTTTCCACCGTTACCCTCCTCCTTCTCTTTAGCATCATTCCCAAGCCCACCTTTATTAACGAGAGCTGCTTTTCACAGCTTCCTCCACTTCTCATTGCACTTCAATGGCAGCGAAGTGTCAAAGCTCAGTTCTCCAATCCCCACACCTTGTGCATCTGCCAGATAAATCCACATGCTGGGTTTGGAAAAGCTGTCTGGGGTTGAAGGTGCAGATCAGCATCTCTCGTTAATCCCAGCCCTTGGCTCTGCGACAACTGGCCCTGAGCCTCAGACCCTCACAGGCACTAAGGAGGAGCTAAAAGCGAAGCTTCGGCTTTGTAATACGTCCATGGCTGGCGAGCATAAAAGCAGACTCCATCTAGGAAGTCTGAAAATCACTGATCACCGTAAACAAGAGAGTATAAGCAGAGGAAGGACTACATCATACTTAATCTTCCTTCTGACCTGTTTTAAATAGAGAATATGGGGTTAGGTATGTATTTTGTGCAAGGTAACTCTACCTTCTTTGAAAATCCCAGCAAGAGTCCATGTAGCCTAGAGGAAATACTGGCTGATGCAAAATAAAACTGGGTTTAAGTCAGGCCATGCACTGCAGCATTGATTCCCACTATGAACTCTAGTCCTGTAAACACGCACGTCTGGAGAAGAAGAGAAAGATTGTGAAAGAAAAAAGTGTTCCCAGTTCCTACCAAGTTTTAAGCTAACTTTTCTCAGCAGAAACCATAAAAGTTCTGAGCTTCCCTTGTAGATGTAGACAAAAGGAATATCAAATGGACAGATGGCCATAAAAATCAGCAGTTGTATTTCCCATTGCACTCGATTCATTCCCAGGTTCTCCTCCAGTGTCCACCAGCATGGAGGCAGATTGCTGCAGGAATTCATGCCTCTGTGGAATGAGAGCAGCATTGTGTGTAATGCGCTAGATATATAATTAGCAAAAGGTTTGCACTGAATCTTTGCAAAGAACAAGAAACTCATTATTAGCACTTATTTTATTATTACTGTTAATTAAAATAACAAGGAGCATAATTCCCATATGCAAGGTACATGATTGCAGGTGCAAGGAATGAACGTCGGGGTCAGAGACGTGCAGCTCTGACTGTGCATGAAGGCATTGCGTAGTGCCACTGACGGTCCCTGTCCCCCCAGACACCCAGGTACCCCTCTGCCAGTGCCAAACCCATCCTGTGCCAAACAAGAGGTTGACACCAAGCCAGACTGGAGGCTCCAGGCTGGGTTTGAGTCTGACTGAAAGTGTTTGGGGGAAGGGGAGATAAAATCTCCTACCTTAATTCTTTCTAAGCAGTCCAAGTTTTCACCTACGCTCTCGCTCTAAGCTAAGCTGAAGCGCTGCAGGTTGTGTCATTCATTTAAGGAGAGACTTAGGAAGAGCCTGAGGAATAGAGACAGCAAATCTCTCCTGAGCTGGATTTTTGTTATCTCAGCACACATGCCTGGGAAGTGAAGCAGGAAAGCGAATTGTTTCCCCCCCCTTCCCCCTGCCACGAAGGCCACAGCAGCAACGATGCCTGTGCTGAGGGCAACCTCTGCAGAGGACATTTTCTGGGCAGTGCCTCAATCAAGTCAGCAGGAGAAGAGTGGGCAAGAAACAGACTGCAAAAAGCACGATAAACCCAAGGCAAACGTTAGAAAAGTGAGAGGCAAGGGGGCCTAGCATGCAGAGCACATTTCTCAGCACTAAACAAGTGTCAGGCAAGTGTTGGGCTGTCCCATTGTGGTTGCATACAGCGATGCTGCAACACGGGAGTCCCAGACCACACCAGGCTGAGGGTCCTGCACAACCTGGTCTCCCATTAGCTGTAGCACCCCCTGTAACACCCCTCCGAGCACACCCCATAGCTATGGCATGCCCCACAAGCCTTGTAGCTGCTCACCAGCTCCCCACCACAGGGAGAAGACCTGCTTCCCTGGCACGGTGCTGGCTCAGAGCAGACTGAGCGGCGGTAGCCATAGTGCCGATAGTCATGACCGCCACGGCATGAGTCTCTGCCACCGGCACAGTCAGGACTGTAGGCATAGAGGAGGAGTGTGCGCCGGGTGTCCAACCAGGAGCCTGCAGGGTCATACCATGTTGAGTTCAGGTTGAAGAAGGATTCCCTCCCAGAAAAGCATGCCATTTGGGGCAGTGGAGTACACCTGAAGGAAAGATAGCTCAGTGATGGAAGCAAGACAATATCTTTTTATGCAATTTTTTTATCTACTGCACTTCAAGATAAGCAGGGCCAACCGGAAATAGAAGACTTACTACAGCAAATTTGGACCTTTTCTTTTTTTCCCTCTGTTTTATCATTGTGTATAAGATATCTTCTGTATGACATATTAGATACTGTAATATTTTTCGTGCAAGTGAAATATTTATTCCAAAAACCTAATTTTTATTGTTATTTTCAATAATTAGATATCATTTATCAATTAAATACAAGAAATATTCCATAGAAAGTATCTCTCTCTTGCACTATTTACAATAAACAAGCAGTTTGGTTTTAGGCAGAGCCAAGTCAAGTGGGTAAACACAGAGCTACAGTCTACAAATAAGTTTCCATAAATGTTCCAGATCATCAGTCAAATCACGTACCTTAGTCGACAACAGGGGAGAGACAGGAGAAGAAAAGTCAAACTGAAGGGAATGGCCTGAAACAGGGGAACTTTATAGGGCTGGAGGCTTCAGCAGTGAGGCACCCCTGGAGAATGGGGCTTTGCTCCCCCCTGACCACAGCCTGTTTTGTTTGCTGCCCCTGGTTCCCCATATTTACATCTGACACACTTTTTTCATTTTTAGCATCTTCTCTCTTTCATATGACAATCAAAGATTTCTAAAGGCGCTGCCTAACTAAGGCCTAAATAAAACTTTGCAGCAAAGTATTTATAGGTTTGTTCTGTACATTGTGATACTGAAGCACAGATGTGAATGGGCCTGTTCGAGGGATCCCCGTGAGTCAGTAGAGCATCACCCAAAATCAATTGTGCCTGACGTCTAATCCACAATCCATCCCAGTGTTGACACATTCTTGCCTTTTATGGGACAAGAAAATGTAATTGCTGGGTTAGATGGGCATGACCTGTACGTAGTCACGGAAAGGAAGACCGAAGTTCATCTGTGATTCACGGGAAAATCCAGGCTCAGAAGCATCTACCACTACCACATTACGCTGTTTTGTTTATTTTTTCTTGAGCTACAGCCCTGTCTAATGCATATTTCCATAAGAGCTGCAGAGATGCCATGGCTGAGTACTGAAAGCAGGACAGCAATACTTAGCGCTGCGTCCCAGCTAATAGTCCAAATATCATCTTCAACATTATTGTGAAATTAAAGATTTCACTTTACTATGGAGGGAGGCACATGGCCCACCTTCTCACAACCTCAACTGCTAAAAATTTCTAGAAAGTAAACTAAAGACAGGTTTTATTTAAAATGCTGGGGAAAAAATCGGAAGTACATTAAAGAAGGACAGAGGAAAATAGGAACAAAAAATAACTGCACCTCTGGGAGTGCGAGCAGGACTTAGGCTGGTGAGTTCACCTCAAACCATTCTGCTCTGGGATTTGATGTCACTACCATCAACACCATATTGCAGAATTAGACTAAAACACCATCTATAACAAGAATAAAAGAAATCCTTGATAGGATACACCATGCAGACAGGTTGAAATTATCAGTGAAGGACATCTTTGGGCTAATGCCGAATCTCTCTTTAAAATATCCAGTACCATTGGGTAATTCAGCTAGAGTATTCCTGCGCTAAACATAATCCACATGAGTTAACATTAGTAATCATTTTTCTTTCACATGGAGGTGTTGATCACGTTTAGCTCTTGGTCCATGTGACATCCCGGAACAGCTTGAGGAATTCGTACTTCTGAATTACAAACATCTCTTCCGCTTGATACTTGTTGTCCATGACCAGATCCATTAGTTTCTTAGGCATTGGCGTCACTTTGCGTGAAATACCTTCCAATCTCTTTCATAGGGAGGTGAGGGAATTAGAGTGCTATTAATAACCTATGGGACAATTACAGTGCCAAAAGCACAGTGCATCAAAGGGAAAATGTCGGAAGCTGAATACAGCGGATAGAAATGGGCTGGGATATGTAATTAGGTTACACTTGCCAAGAGATGTCTCATGTCCCAGATAACCCTTTGGAAGAGTATAAAAGGTCTCTCATCCCAGTTTCCTTCATTCGCTTCTCTGCTTCTATACACCTTCATTCCTGTTGCTGAAGGGGTAAGTGCAATTTTTCTATTTCTCTTGAGTTTCTTTATGAAACCAGCTGCTTTCATACAAGCTTTGGTAGAGTTGGAGTATGATACTCACTCCTCACCTCTGGACCTCGGTCATGCCAGAGGCCAAGTTCTTGTTACCCAAGAGCTGTTTTATTAACGCAAATGACAAGTGGGATATAGACTTAGCAGGCAGAGGCTCAAGCCGAACCAGAACAGCAGAAAGATTGGAAAATACGGAGGGAGGACAGTCAGAGGACTTAATGGAAAAGATGCTTCGAAGTGTTTGAGTAGAAGGCACTGGAGGGTCTGGGGCTGCATATGGGCAATTCTGAGTAATTTTTCTCTGAAAAGCAAATTGCATCTGTAAAAGGTCATGTTTTTAGTGGGGGATATAAATCATCTCCCAATAGCTAATCAGCATTGAAATCACTTTCTTATCGCTGAAGAACTAGACATTAAGAAGAAAATAGGGAATTCCAGAGCAAATTAGAGAATGCAGGTATGCTCACATACATTGGGGCCGCTGTACTAGCATGACCATTTCTCTCTTCCCTACAGCTTTGCCGATACTCCAGAAAGATGTGCTCTCGCAGGTCCTGCCACAGCCACGAAACCTCCTGCCACGAATCGGGGCCCTCCTGCCATTACCCCATCCAGAGGCAGCCTGTGCAGAAGTACAACTATGTGACGCCCTGCTGCCCCCCTGTGCAGCCCTGCCGCCCCCGCGTGCAGCCCTGCTGTCCCCCCGTGCAACGCTACTGCCCCCCAGCCCCCTACTGCCCCCAGTACACCAAGAACATCTGCAAGCTGCCGCCGATATACCCCAAGTACTAGCAGCAGGATCCAGCCCCGACACCCAGACCCACCGGCTCGCTCCTCCCTTGGATGCTCTCAATGCCTAAAGCTTGAATCACTGGATCTCTTTTCCCATTTTTGGTTTGCGTGATTCCTTGAATATCTCATCTCTGATTAGAATTTTCTTCAAAATTTAAATCTGATGTATTTTAGTTTATTTAGCATGCAAGATCCAGCTTATGTTCTTTTCCAAAAGGCTGGGAATGATTTCTGCTGGTAGTGGCTTACACGTGATATGTCAACCTCCAAAACCTGTAGATGAGACAATAAAATTTCATTTCCAAAAATAGAAGTTGTTTATGATTTGTTTATTCTTTGACCTCTTTACTTGAGAATTAGCTTTACCTCTGACTTCTTAGTCACCGCTTCTCATTCTTTTCTTCTCAAACTTATCACAAAATGCCCACATCCTAAAGTTTCAAAATGAATGAAAGCCAGCCATTCCAGATGCATTTCTGTGGGAGATGAATGCATTTATGGACAGCATACAGGGAGCTCATCTGTACCATATTTAGCCTAGGACTGTCTTTCCCAGTTCCCTACTTCAGCAGCACCTAATACTTCGTTTGTCACTCTGACTCAGAATTACAAATGTTTTGAGGTGTCTAATAAATGCAAATAGGCTCCTAGAGGGCTTCCCTAACCCTCCTTCTTTCACTGAAGTTCAAATTACTGTTTTCAATGAAAAATGCACACACTTAAAAATAAATGCGAAACCTCTCTCTGCTTTTTACAACCTAAGACTATCCTTATCTTCCCAGTCACCAGCCCATCTAGCTGAGACATCTGTTCTAGAACAGGATCGCTTGCTTCCTTCTGCCAGTGCCTGTTTCTCTGCATCGGTTTCACAAAGAGCTCGACAACTAGCTTCAGCTTAAATTATTAACTTAGAGTAACTAGAAAAGGGTGACACGTATGAACTCTACGTGACAGAACTGACGTAAGGGCCTTCCCAAAACTTACCTTATCAACCTAGATGAGATGTTTCTACGTTACTTATAACTCGCAGTGCTGTTCAGAACGCTGCTGGTGAGATTTTCCAAAACAAGAGCTAGCGTTAAAAGACTTTTTTAATTTTTTTTTTTTCTGAATCATGGCCTTGAAAAATAAATTAAAAAAAACACAACCAGAACATGAAACCATGGTTTCCCAGGATGTATTTTCAAATTCAGAATGAATTAGCATCACACAAAACTGCTGGCAGAGTAGCAATTTTTTTTTCCCAAAATTTGACATGAAAACAGATTCATAGAATCATAGAACAGTTTGGGTTGGAAGGGACCTCTAAAGGTCATCTAGTCCAACCCCCCTGCCGTGGGCAGGGACATCTTCAACTAGATCAGGTTGCTCAGAGCCCCGTCCAACCTGACCTTGAATGTTTCCAGGGATGGGGCATCCACCACCTCTCTGGGCAACCTGGGCCAGTGCTTCACCACCCTCAGCGTAAAAAATGTCTTCCTTCTATCTAGTCTAGATCTAACCCCCTTCAGTTTAAAGCCGTTCCCCCTTGTCCTGTCACAACAGGCCCTGCTAAAAGTCTGCCGCCACCTTTTTTAGAAGTCCCCTTGAAGTACTGAGAGGCTGCAAGAAGGTCTCCCCAAAGCCTTCTCTTCTCCAGGCTGAACAACCCCAACTGTCTCAGCCTTTCTTCA
>NW_008824590.1:88111-88526 GCF_000699105.1 Pygoscelis adeliae
CCAGTTCCTTCAGGACCTGCGGATGGATCTCATCGGGTCCCATGGACTTGTGCACCTTCAGGTGCCTTAGATGGTCTCGAACCTGATGTTCTCCCACGGTGGGAGGCGCTTCATTCTCCCAGTCCCTGCCTTTGCCTTCTGCGGCTTGGGCGGTGAGGCTCGAGCACTTGCTGGTGAAGACCAAGGCAAAAAAGTCATTGAGCACCTCCGTCTTCTCCATGTCCCGGGTAACCTGGTGTCCCGTTTTGTTCTGGAGAGGGCCCACATTTTCCCTTGATAAATAAAATAAACCCTGAAAGATCTGAAGACCTCTCAATAGGGACAGCTGCTCCCTTGTGAACTCGATAAGCGACTTTTAGGACCCACTTGTTCTAGTTGCATCAGGACTTGCCCATGGGATGGTCCCAAGGCATTC
>NW_008824590.1:88913-92349 GCF_000699105.1 Pygoscelis adeliae
CAGGATAAAAGTCACAGGAAAGGAACAATTACCCATTTCATTGTCCTAAAGTAAAGACTTGGACTACTGTGAGAGAAACTCAGTCGTAAATAGTGAAGCACTGCAATGAGTAAAAATTACAAAACTGCTTAAGTAAGACAGGAGCCTGAAGCAATTTGGGATCTGAAAACAGGCTGCCAACAGGTGATAGCTTCCCAGCACAAATCCTTCCTGCTTAGGATTTGAAATCCTCTTCTTCTAGGAGGACTGTAAACAGGATAATATCATGGCACAAGGGAAAAAAATCTGATGGTTTGTGTGTTCACAAATGGCATGAAAATATTGGAATTGTGGATGTCCTTCTAGCGTCATCTCCAGTGTTGAGGCGTAGAGGTGCGTTTGAGCTAGTCAACAGAACTTCCCTGTAAGTGGAGTCCATGTGAGTTGTGACTGTTAATTACAGTCTCTTGTGTCACAAAAAAAAACATATCAATCAAAATGTGAGTCTGCCGTGCAGACCAAGGGGCAGCAGGCAGGTTAGGAGTCAACACTTTTGAATTGTACGTTGATGCAATACTGGTTGCCCAACAATAAATCACTTAATAACTCTAGGGTTAGGTTCGTTTTTAATATGTAAATATGCAACTGCCTTCCAAATTCCCTTATAAAGCAGATTGGGAAATCCATTGCCTATTAACATGTTAGGGAAAAAGTCATAATTGTTTTTCCTGACTGTGTCAAATCGGAAATACTAAAAACTAGACACAGAAGATAAATATGAACGTAACTACTTAATTAATTGTCAGCATTGCCAAGAGATGCATAATTTCTTGGACAGCCCTTCGCAAGATATAAAAGCTCGCCACCCCTGTTCCTCCTTCATTCAACATCAGCTTTCGGCACTCTTATTCTTCTCGCTCCAACGAAGGGTAAGTTGGATTATATTATCTGCTATTGAGCAGCAGGAGCTCACATAGGAATTCTAACTGACTAGTTCTGCATTTAGACATTAACTTTGTCTTTCAAATTTCTTATTTTTGGTGACTGGGTACCTCAACATGTAAGCTACACAAAGAGTGCTCGTGGTTTGCTCACAGCAGATGGGATGACAGAAAAATAGGACTAATTGAAGGACCAAATCTACAAAGACACAGAGTCTTTTGGACCCAGCGAGGAATTAATTCCCAAACTAGCTGCTGATGGAGGGAGAAATGTCTCAGGCGAGTCAGTACAGTTTTAGAAGTCAATTTTACCTGAAAAAGCCAACAGTAGCATATTCATAGGGAAATGCCCACCAGAGCTGGACCATCGTAGAACATCCCCCAAAAGACAAGGCAGTATCACCTTCAGGGTCAAGGTATCCCACATATTACAAAAGAGAGGAAAACTAAATTTCCCAGACCATTACAGAAAAAGAACCAAGGAAAATGCAGGAGGTTACAGTGGGGCAGCCGTGCCGGACTGATGGTCTCTCTCTTCCCTACAGCTTTGCCAATACTCCAGAAAGATGTGCTCTCGCAGGTCCTGCCACGACAATGAGTCCTCCTGCCACGGATCCCACTCCTCCTGCCACGACTCGGGGCCCTCCTGCCCTTCCACCATCAGCCTGTGCAGAAGTTCAACTACGTGACGCCCTGCTGCCCCCCTGTGCAGCGCTACTGCCCCCCCGTGCAATGCTACTACCCCCCAGCCCCCTACTGCCCCCAGTACACCAAGAACATCTGCAAGCTGCCGCCGACATACCCCAAGTACTAGCAGCAGGATCTGGCCCCAGACCCGGACATACCGGCTCGCTCCTCCCTTGGACGCTGTGGCCGTGGATGGCCTCATCCATACTGAAATCCCTGGCTTTCTGCCGTGTGCCTCACTGCTGGTCTGGATGAAGTGTTCCCCTAACAATCATTCAAGGTGTCAGTCTTTCTAATTATTCAGGAAATGTCCTTTCTAATTATTCAGTGCATAATTACTGTTGGGACTCTTTCTATGCCATGCACTTGTGTTTCAGACTCATTTGGGTGTGGGAAGCAATAAATCTTACAATTCATGAGACCTGCGCTGTCTTTCCATTTCTTCATGCACTTTCTCCTTTAGACTTTTTTATTTTGGGGGGGATTCTTCGGTCCAATTGCCTCGTATTCTCCAAGTGTCCCAATATTTGGTGGCCAATAACAACAATTCCCATGTTCATCTGGGAAGAAAACAGACGCATTAGTAGAGGACAAACTTCTCACCTACCAAAAATCCACATGGACCTAAAGGGCTGAGCAGAACAAAGCTTCCCCCGCTTACACCAGACGCTGAGCTGGTCTACACAGAGTTTTGTACCGTCATTTTGCAAACAACAAGATCGAGGACAATTGAATGCAAACTCTTTGGGTTTGGAGACAAGCATAGCTCATTAAATGAAAGAGGAATAAGTAGTTCGTAGTTGCTAATATTCTTACCCAATACATGCAATAATTTCCTCCAAGCTCAACTTCAGAACTTGGGCATATAAGCATTTTCTAATAGCTTAATACCTCTGAGCCTCTCCAAACAGAAGTCACAAACTTCTTTTTCATATTCCAGTGTTGCTTGTCACTAGTATAGACTTCAGAGCAGAGAAACGGGTTAGCCCGGAGAAGGTCCGTCTCGTGTAAGACTCTTGTGCTCTCGCAGAGCACAGATCTGAACACCTCAATATGTTATTAGGGAGAGCTCACAAACCAAACACTGCTGAATGTAACCGAGCAAGTATCAACCCCCACATTGCTCTAAAAATGACATTTCATCACCGTAGATTGGGCTTCCCTCCTATACTCCCCTAAAAGAGCTGCAAGCAATGGATGATAACTCTTTAGAGATCATGCTTTCCTTAGCAGGATCTGAACTTGAAAGATTCAGAAACATTTCTTGGGAGGGTGTCGCCTAGGACACCCCAGTTTTGGAAGGCTGTTGAGGAGGTAGAAAGATTTTGGAGGAACATTGGTGTGATGGTGCAGGCCAAAGCACGGAGGAATGGAGAAGTGTCACACAAGCACCGGCTTCGCCGACTGGGCAGCTGCAGCCTTTCTTGGTTTTGGACCCGCAACTGAGTCACAAAATGTCCCTGAGGGATTCGTGCAATCCTCCCGTGCTACACAAAACTCACCGCAAGCCATTCTATCACCTCTAACCTGAAGAAAAGCTGTGAGAAACCCGTACGTTAGAGAGAGCTTCTCGTTAGCAGTTAGCAAATTACTCTAATGGGTAACATTTTCCAAAGCTGATGAGTCATGGGCTTCATTTTCTTACGCTTCAAGGACTGAGTCAAACAGCATTATAAATCCAACTTCAGTGCCCGTAATTTTGCCACTGGTGACAGAACCCAATGTTTGCTCAAACGCCAGCTCAAACGCTCCCTTTCTCTGAACGCTTTGCTTTCCAGACATCTCTGCAGGTGAGGTCAGGGGAAAAAAAGTGTAAGAAATCAGCGAAG
>NW_008824590.1:92372-93663 GCF_000699105.1 Pygoscelis adeliae
ACAGGAAAACTTAACGTACTCGGACGTTGTACAGAGCTCATCGCCAGACATTGTTCTCTGATCTTAAGTACGGAATAACCTTTGATACACGTGGCACAATCTGATGGGGTCATCCAAATCATCTGGCAAGTCAAGGAACACGTGAAGAATCAGAAATATTTCCTTTTTCGCCATACCAGGGAACGGAAGAGATCATGCAAGAGTTCCCAGCATCATGCCATACCCGTGAGTTGCAGCTGGTAATCCCATTTCCTCTTGGCATTCAACAACATGTAAATTAAAACCCTGAGCTGTCACCTGCACAAAACGGTAGGCCTACCCCCGGAGTCAGCATTTCTGAGACGTAAAGACCTTTCTGACACTGATGTAATCCCAGCTGCCCATTGGCAAGCTAAGTAACACCTATGAGATTAGTGTCGGTCTCCAGGAAATGGGAGAGAAATGCCTTCCAAAATCCTTGTTGGAAATGCATTTGGAATTACAAACGGGCGGAAATACAGTGCGTCAAAGAGGAAACGCTAAAAATAGGATAGCGCAAACATCTGCGGGATTGAGTGTGGAAATAATTAAATTGTCGTTGCAAAGAGGTGTCTCACATCCGAGATAATCTTTTGGAGCCATATAAAAGATCGCTCAGCCCAGTCCTCCTCAGTCGCTCGCCTTCGCTTCCAGACACTTCTCCCTGTAGCTGAAAAGGGTAAGACCAATTTTGCTATTTCTGCTTGTGCTGGGAGAGAAGAAACCTCCACCAGAGGGTTGATGGACCTCCTGGGAGCTGGGACTTAGCTAAATGCCTTCTGCTTGCACCCTTGCGGTGCTCTGAGGCAGGCATGGTGAACGGCGGACGGAGGGATGGGGATCACCAGGGAAGGTGCAGCAAAGGCACACAAAGGGACCCTCAGGTGACACAAGCTCCGTGCTGTTTCACAAGGGAGATGGGGTTTGGGAGTGGCTCACGGGGCTCATTGCATCAGCTTGCAGGGACCTAGCTTCAGACAGCGATTGCCAGAGGAAGCCCTGCAGATTAGGCAGGGTCGAAGGGGCATTGGGTCGGGATTAGGCAGGCAAAAAGAAAGAGAGAAACAGTTTGCTGGGGAGCTCAAGACAAATACTATAAAAAAACAAAAAGGGGAGGAAATATACGAAGTGGATCTGGGACTCCTCTCACCTCATTGATCTCTTGCTCCTCACAGCTTTGCCCAGACTCCAGAAAGATGTGCTCTCGCGAGTCTTGCCACAGCCACGAAACCTCCTGCCACGAATCCCACTCCTCCCCTTTTTGTTTTTTTAT
>NW_008824590.1:93955-110721 GCF_000699105.1 Pygoscelis adeliae
TGCAACGGTACTGCCCTCCAGTCCCCTACTGCCCCCAGTACACCAAGAACATCTGCAAGCTGCCATCGACATACCCCAAGTACTAGCAGCAGGATCCAGCCCCGGCACCTGGACCCACCGGCTCGCTCCTCACCCAGAGCCTCGAGCTCATCTCCTTGCTCTTCGCCTGCCAGCCATGCCGCTCCTCTGCAAGCAAACGGTTCTAAACCGGTTGGAGGGTAGTGTGGCATTTGCATGAAGCCTCTCGGTTTAATGAGCCTTTGAGCTGTTTATCTGCCTTCTGCCAATGCAAAGCACACTGTCCTCTGGGAATAGTTTCTTTCTTGCTTTGCTGCTTCGTTCTCCAGCAAGACAATAAAAGTTATGTTTCAAGCCTACCTAACAGTTCTGGATGTTTTTGGTCACCGCTCCATCATATCTGCTTGTCTGGCGGCATCTGTTTTTTCTCGTGGTCTTAGAGCCGCGCTTTAATCCCTGGTGAAAATAGCTAAAGTAGGAGGAACGCCAAGGAAACATGAAAGTCAAGGAAAATGCCCAGGGCACCCACCAGTGACGCCAGGAACGCTGCACTGCACGCAGAAGGCTAGGAGAAACACGTTGGGTTAATTCCTGGGGAAATGAATACTTGCACTGAGCTCAGCAGATGCAATGGGGGTTTCAGAGTTACAGCCGGGGGCCTGGCCTGCACGGTCATGTTTTTACTGCAGACGTGATCTTTAAAAGCCGCTGCTATATTTGGAAACAAAACAAAGCAAATCCTGCAGGGTTTGGAACCTGCCTTGGAACACCCTCCATTAAACAATTTCTACCGTGTAAAATGAGAGAAGGCTTCCCCAGCATGATTCATCCATCCCAGGGCAGGCATGGGAAATAGGCTGGATGAGCTGGGCACTGCCAGTACCTAGTAAATGACCAGTTGGTACATAAGGAATTGGAATTAGTTATTTATAGGTTACGGAGAAAATTGTCATTATGGAGGAACAGGCTGCTAAAAAGGAAAAGTTGCAAAGAGGATGCAGAGAGCAATTAATTACTGACCTACATTCAAGTTGTTGCCATTGCGAAGAGACGGCTCATCTTCACGCGACCCTTGGCAGCTACATTAAAAACTCTTTTCCTTAGGCGTTCTTCACCTCTCTGCAGTTGGGTGTTGAGTCAGGAAGGCTCTCTGTCCATAGCAGTGGTTTTGTCTTCAAGTGTATACGTTCACTTTCCCTTGCTGCCCCAGGCCTCCAACTTTCCTGTGACTAATCACAGCACGTTTCATTTCCTCTTCCTTTTCCTAGTCCCACGAAAGGCACAAAGCCTCTGAACTGGTTACGCTTCCTGCTGTGCTCAAGCTTGAAATTCCTGTTAACCTGAGGATGAGAAATGGCAGCAGTAACAGGGAAACAAGAATGAAACTTGTTGCGTTGCGTTGCGTTGCATTTTGTTTTGTTGCATTTCTATTCTATTCTATTCTATTCTATTTTATTCTAAGCTTTTGTCAGCCCTGGAGAGGTTTGACACCTGGAACATCACGGACCAAAGCCTTTATGAATGCTTTACCTCGTCAGGATAAATTTTTTTTTAAATCAGAGACCAGAAACATTTGGCAAGAGAAGAAGTCCTCTATACCTAACGCTCCAGAGAGCTTAGAGGAACATTTCTGCTCTGCTGAGTATGTGTTAAATAACGTAACAGCGGATTTCCACAACCAGGATAAACCATGAGCAAACCCCTAAGGATTAATGCGGAGGAATTTGCCTTAGCTGTTTCACAGCGAGGATTGCTTCACTGCACCCGTAACTCTCAAATCCAGCCAAAGAGAGTGGTGTTACTCTGGGCATCTTACGGAGCCTGCTAAGTTCATTCAACTCAATGTGAAATTTAATTGGGATTTTTTTTTTTTATCTAATTTGAATCTTTTCTTTTGTAAAACTCCTCTTGTAAGATCGGCTACGGGTCTCCCAGCTGCCTAGGGATCTGTCTCACATGGCTTTAGACAGCTCTGACGTTCACATCGAGCTCTAACAGCAGCAGTGGTGTTTTTGACTCCGAGGGACACGAGGTGAAGCAATGTACCAGATCCATACAAAGTCACGCAGAAGACTGCCTCATCTTGACCAACGTCTCTTGCTTTACCTCGCTGCTCAGGATCCCCCACTTTTCTAACGGTGGAGTCTCCTCTCATTTCCCTGAAGGCTCAGAAATCCCCTCCTGGCCATCTCCCAGGTTGCCATGAGCCTCCTTTATTGTTAGCTGAGATGCAGGTACTCGGCTGGTGTAAATTTCCAGCACTAATTAGATTATGATTTATAACGTGTGGCAGTAGTCTAACCGGGTCATTAGCATGAAGCCAAACTCAATAGGCAATGAAGCCTATGTTTTAGTGGACAGGAACGTTGACCTTGGAAAGAGCTTGCCTGGAGAAGTGGTGACTTCATGGTCCTTTGAATTCTTGGAAGCAAGACTGGGTAGCTTTCTACAAGCTGGGATGTAGCCGAAGACAAACAGGGGCTACCCAGCCGAAACTGGGTGCAAACGGATGCTTTATGCCACCAGCAGTCAAACTGAAGGTTCATGATGACCTGTCCCGTCCTCAGCACCTGTGATCTGGATCGCACTGTGTTTCTATATGAGCAGAAAGAGCCTGACCCTTCTCTCCTTCGCCTCAGGAGAAATCAGGATATCTCCAGTGAAGCTGTATGCTATGGGGGAGGGTGGTCAAGGGTCCTTCAGTGCTCTGTTCCCACAGGTGCACAGCCCCACAGCAGCAGGAGCAGCCCTCCTCCTCGCGGTGATCTCAGAAATGAAACATTTAATCACGCCAGTCACAGTCCCGGCTCCCATGAATTCCCTCGGACCGGAGAGAGATAATTTTTTAAAAAGACGTAGTTTAATTTGAAAACCTAAAGATGCTCAGCGCATCATGTGAGGCCTTCAGGCTTTCATGCAAAATAAATATTAACATCATTAATAAATAACTGCAACATCATCATTGACATCAGCACTAATGACTGCCAATGGGCGACTGGGAACTGAGCATAGAGTTATTTCAAAAATAACATCCGTAGGTGGATCTTTCATCACTCGAGGGCATACTACAACTTAAAAAAATGGAATAGGAATTTTGCAGATCAAGTTATGCTAAGCAGAAACAGGATGTCAAAATTCCAGAAAAGTTTTGTGTTTTGCTTTTATTTAAAGATCTTTAAAAAGGAATTGGAAAAATATAGACTCCAATTTGACCCAAACACTACTCCAAATTTCCATGATGAATTTGCACAGTCCTTTGCACCTAAAATTTCTGATATTGGCAAGGCCAAGGGCATGTTTTGTCCCGTGCATGGATGGGATGAGGCAACAAAGGACGAGGTGTCAAGAACTTTCTGTTCCATATTTGCTTTTCTGATGACCCGAGCCCCCAAAGACAGACATTGGGCATCGCCATTTCTGCATTCAAAAACAAAACATGGGACCATGGAATTACACTTGCTGGAATTCTGTTTTACAAAATCGTATCAGGGAGTGACTGACATCCAGAAGGCCTCTGCATGCCTCTGAAATCCACTGCTCCTCAAGCTTTATTATGATTTTTACGTCAATTGAGCACTCACTAGCTCTGAACGAGCCACCTAGCATCTCAATGTAACAGCGTTACCATATGCAAAATGAGCAGAAACATACCTTTTAGGCAGTTCACAAGCATCACACAAGAATTAACTTGACATTAAAAAATTGTAAAAAATTTACAGAACAAATTGATAATAACACAAAATTGAGGGGTTGGTCAAAAACAATGAGGCAAAGACTAAATAGATGAAGGCACATTCAACAAATAAGTATAGGCTTAGTGCGTAAATCATGAATTGCTGTGGGGTACCTCATTTCCGGCAGGACAATTTCGAGCTAAATAAAAGGTCTCCCCATCCCTTTGCTCCTCACTCAACTGCACCACTCAGTTAGCACGGTAAGTGTTACCTATTAGTAGTGTTCCTTGATAGCAATGGTTCTCATTTGGTTTTGGTCAAGCAATGAATTGAAATGTGTCTTTGTATCTGATCTTTGTAGGGGGTTGGACTAGATGACCTTTAAAGGTCCCTTCCAACCCAAACTATTCTATGATTCTATGATCTACAGCTCTCTGAAATCCAGATTTTTCTAGCCTGTTAGTCTATTGCTTATTGAAAAGACAGTTGGTAGAGAGAGCACAGTTGGAAAAAAGCTTCTTGGGATGGAAGTTCAAGGAGTGATCTTCATGGATGAGCACAGGGAAGTTAGTTACCAGAATAGCTCAAAAGATGCACAAATATCGCTGGGATAGTGACAGGTGGCTTGATTTCTGTAAGGATGTTTTTTTGCAACTCAAGACAAATGAATAGGAAGCAGTGTGCAATATGGCTATCGCCCATGGGCCTAGACAGCAGCATTTGCATGCCAAAATAAAACACATCTATATAATTGGAAAGATGGGTTGTATCTGAAAGTACGCTGTGTTTCAGGTTCTCCCTCCTTCCACCTTTGATACACTACAAACATGTGCTCTACCAGATGTTGCTCTACCGGATGCTGCTCCATCGTGAAGAGCAAAACGGTGTGCTGCAGCCAGCCGTGCCAGAAGACCGTCTGCTGCGACCCATGCCAGCAGTCCTGCTGCTGCGACCCATGCCAGAAGCCCTGCTGTGACCCCTGCCAGCAGTCCGTCTGCTGTGACCCATGCCAGAAGCCCTGCTGTGACCCGTGCCAGCAGTCCGTCTGCTGCGACCCATGCCAGCAGTCCTGCTGTGACCCATGCCAGAAGCCCTGCTGCGACCCATGCCAGCAGTCCTGCTGTGACCCATGCCAGAAGCCCTGCTGTGACCCGTGCCAGCAGTCCTGCTGTGACCCATGCCAGAAGCCCTGCTGTGACCCGTGCCAGCAGTCCTGCTGTGACCCGTGCCAGAAGCCCTGCTGTGACCCGTGCCAGCAGTCCTGCTGTGACCCATGCCAGAAGCCCTGCTGTGACCCCTGCCAGCAGTCTGTCTGCTGTACCAAGGTGTGCCAGAAATCCTGCTGCTGCTGTAGCCAGCGACCCTGCTGCTGCTGTGGTTGCTGCCCCTGCTGCTGCCCTGGATGTCTGTCTTGCTGCTCCTACGTGGTGAAGAAGAAGCCCGTTGTGGTGTGTTGCAGCCCTGTGCGATACTGCTCTCCCATGAGGAAGTGTTGCACACCCATCCAGCAGTGCTGCACCACAATCAAGAAGTGTTGCTGAGCCAACTCCGGGTAGCAAAAGCAGCTCTGCCAGCTCCCATCTCTGGTGTGCAACAAGAACAGGCACAAGGAGATGAAAACGTGCTCATTCACTTCGGGTTCAAATGATGATGGAGTAAACGCCTAGCGATTTTCTTCTTGTTTTGAAACTTAAGCTATCTTCTTCTTTCTGTCCTTCAATTATTGAACGTCTGCAGTGCGCTTGAATACATCACCCATTGTAAAAGGCAAAGTGCTATTAGATATTAGTGTGGCTGCTAATTCTCTTCTTGGTGTATGGGACTTTGCTGTTAACGTGATCATCCTTCATTTTCTCTCTTGACTTGTAGACAATAAAACTTAGCATTAAGCAAAACGCAAAATATCTTGTCTTTTGGTTGTTCTTACACCATTTTGCCCAGAATATGTCCTCATTCTGGTGTCGTTTTCTATGCCTTCAGCCAGGATCCTGCTGGCTACAGACATGCTCCTGTGGCACAGCAGAATGTTTAGGAACCAAAGAGCTGCCCAGCCATACTTCCCATCGGCAAAAATTAGGTCATGTCTAAAGACAGCAAGCAGAGCAGTATGATCCCTTCTTGCACCTACTGATCATCTGCCTCAGTTAGCTCAATTTTTACTACAAATCTAAATGGTTAAGATAAATAAAACTCAAAGGACACAGACTGACTGAAGCATGCATAATTCCACCATGAAATTATGGAGTGGTGAAAACACACCACTCCATAAGATGTATACAAACTCATCCCCAATATCAGAATAGGTATTTCAATAGGTACCAAGAGGAATTCACTACTCACTGAGTGGCAGGCACCATCTTCTGCTACCATCTTCAAAAACAGAATTTCAGAAGATTCAGAAAGTCGGTGAATTATTTTTATGTAAGCAGAGATTTTCATATGCAGCATTCCTGGATTAAAAGCACTGGAATGAAACCCAGGTGTTAGCATACAACTTAAAAGCTTCATTCCTAAAATAGCACACACATGAGTCAACAACACCCTTTCTACCTGGCTGGGACTTCCTTTACCATTAAAATTCAGGACTCAGCTCTGAATTGCACATCTCCGGAAAATGCCTTGAGCAGTCTCTTGATTGCTTCCCTCAACCAAACCTTCAGAGCATACACAAAGTCTGCATTAGAATAATCTTCTCTACCACGTTAGACTCTCCTGAAAAGATTATTCAGGTCTTTATGAGTTTTTGATTAATAGGTAAATCAGGTACAATACACTGGCAGAAGGATATCCTATACCATACCATACTATATCAGAAGTGCATTCTGTTAAGGAAATCTTGTGAATATTATTTTCTTCATATGCTGGAATAGCTGCCATGACAGATTCCTCCCCGTTCACAAAGGTACTGCAGCTCTCAAATTCATGTAACCACCATGGAAGTTTACAAAGACGTCATGGCATGGCATGGCATGGTATGTAAAAGGGATTTAGTGTAGAAGATGTTATTTGTAACCCAACTATACATTAAATGCCGGTATCTCCTCGATATCTGTATAAGACCTTGATTAGCAACAGCCTTGCAGGGTTCACATCCATTTTTAAGACAGACATGGACCTATTGGAGTGGGTCCAGAGGAGGCCACAAAAATGATCAGAGGGATGGAACACCTCTGCTGTGAGGACAGGCTGAGAGAGTTGGGGTTGTCCAGCCTGGAGAAGAGAAGGCTCCGGGGAGACCTTATCATGGCCTTTCAGTACGTATAAGAAAGATGGGGACAGACTTTTTATGTAACAATAGGACAAGGGGTAATGGTTTTAAATTAAAACAGGGTAGATACAGACTAGATATAAGGAAGAAATTTTTAACGCTGAGGGTGGTGAAACACTGGCACAGGTTGCCCAGAGAGGTGGTGGATGCCCCATCCCTGGAAACATTCAAGATCAGGTTGGACGAGGCTCTGAGCAACCTGATCTAGTTGAAGATGTCCCTGCCCACGGCAGGGGGGGCTGGACTAGATGACCTTTAGAGGTCCCTTCCAACCCAAACCATTCTGTGAGCCTATGAATCTAACACAGGGATCATCTTGGCCAGTATGACGACAATAAAGCCTGATAAAAAGGCGATGAATGACTTATTCAGTGGACATGTTTGAGGGTTTACACAAGGAGGGTATTATTTCCTGCAGGCAGGTATCTGGCTATTATCACATGACCAAAACAATGCTCCCCTAGGGACAATTCCAGAAGAGACACCCAACATCATAGGAGGTCATGTCTGCATTTTGGGAAGAAACTACGTGTCCCAGCCACCAGGGATCACCTGCCACCACTCCAGCCTCACATTCAGAGTCTGCTGAACATGATGGCAGCCTTTATTTGCCATCAATAGATGCTGCCTCAGCATCTTGGGACTCTCATCCTATACTGATGTCCCCTCTCACCAGATGAAAACTCCATCAACACCTTCTTCTCACGTGGAGTTGTACTGGCTTTCCACGTGGCCACAGTTCCTTCCCCCATCCCCAAACCTGTTTCATAATATCTGCCTTGACTCCAACCATCTTATCCATTCCCTCCTGACTGTTCAGCCAAGCTTTGCGTGCACAGCAGCCTTGGCCTTAGCACATTGCAGCCAAAACAACTATAAACAATTGCTGGAAAAGTCCCATCAGTGCCTGAACTCAGAGCATCTGTGAGGTACTAGCTGGGCTCCTGAGGTACAGGGGAAAGGCATGGAGAAATACACTCAGGATTGGATTTCCAGTCTTGAACCTCATGCTTGCCTACAGTGACATAGAATCAAATTGTTAATATGAAACACTCTAATGTGATCATCACGAATACCATTAAATACAAGCTATCTTGGTCTCACAGGCCTTAGAAATAATCTCAGAAAACAGAGTGTATGGAAACAATACCGAAAAAAGCTAACATGTGTGCACTACTGCTTTGAAAGCTGCTTAATTTAGACTTAATCTATCCCTTCCATGGATGAAAATGAACAAAATTCTTAATATTTTAGAAGAAATAAAAAGCAGGGGGTGTGAGGACCAAGCACCATGGAGGGAAACCCAAGAACAAGACTGAGAAAGGCGAAACTCTTCGGTCTTAACTTTGACCACACAGCCACCTCTCGGAGGCAGGAAAAAAGGATTCACATTCACCAATAGTTTCCACTGGTCCCCCAAAATCCCAGCCAAAAGCAGAGGGGATACGTGAGCGGTGACATTTCCAAGTTCCAGGCATAGTTCTCCCACTGCTTCAGCACCCGCCTCCCCCAGGCAAATTGTAAAGTGTCTCTGCGTCTCAAGGTCATTCCTTGGGAAGTGGATAGGAATACCTTACAGCTACCTCCGGTTCCCATTAATGCAAATTCATTAGAAAATGTGCACCTGTTGTTTTTAAGTACCACTAATTATGGTGCAGAATTGGGGTGGTGAGCAAACAGAAAGAGGTAAAGATTAAATACCGGAAGACACATGAGAGGCATACACTGGGTGATACACGGTGAAGTCAGAATTGCCAAAGAATGCCTCACTTCCAGGAAGACGGCTCTGAAGCATATAAAAGGCTCCCCATCACAGTGGTCTTCATTCGCTCATCTTGACTTCTCCTCACTTGTCCTCACTGGTCAACAGGGTAAGTCAGAGCTTACTACTTGCCTTTTCATTTGCACTCTACTGTGCTTCTGTGTGCTTTTGCAGGAAGCCATCCATGATTTCCTGTACTGTCTGGTTTGGGACCAATTTTGAGAGACTGGTTTTGGGATGCACCTGGGTGGCTTCTTTCTGATGGAACCAGTGCTGGACAATATGTCAAATGCACTGGTGGCTAATGCAAAAATGTGGAGATCTCGGGGACAGGCTGTCATGGGATTCTGGACAGTAGGGACTTCCCCAGCCGGTTTGGGATAGACTTTTGGATAAGTATGCTTTAAGCTGCATAAACAACTGGGAAATTCAGGCAAAGAAAAAGAGACCCTCTCTGTTCCTTCCAGCTTTGCCTACACTACTACCAACAACATGCCCAACGGAGGTTGTGGATGCTGCGGTGGAAATAACTACTCCGTGTGCTGCTACAGCAGCCCAAAGTGCTGCAAGACACCGATGTGCTGCTCACCCATGCAGTGCTGCTACCCCAGCTGCTGCATGCCCATGCAGACCTGCTGCTACACCATGAACAATAACAGCGGCGGCTGCTGTGGCGGCCACTAAACCCACTCGGCAAAGGGCAGGCAGAGCTGTGCTGCCTGCTGCTTCCCTCCTGGCTCACTCCGTGTTGGATATGGATATGGATGACACCCTAAATGGTCTTCCTCATTTCCTTAGAGACTGTAGATCTTCTCTCCTCTTCTCTGTCTGCCTTTAATCACCAAATGCCTGTAATGTGCTTTGAAGTTGCTACTCACTGATCAGTGTGATTTTCCTTTGTAAGAACTAGTCCTGCTGTTAATTTTCCTCTTGGTGTGTGGGATGTTTAATTCTTTTCATCACTGTTTTGCTTCAATCTGTCTGAAAAAAACCAATAAAATCTGTAGTTCATAACCCTGCAAAACTCCTGGTGGTTATCTGTTTGCTAGCTGGTGCATCCAGAGTGCATCACCACACCTATCGTATTTTCTTTGCATTTTCTTCCGGTGTTGGGATGCTGCTGTCTAAAAGGTGCTAACTGGGGGGTTTTGCCTACACAAAGAAAATCAGTGCATCCCTGATGCAGTTCTGAGCTTCTACCTGGGTCTATTCAAACACAAGCTGAGTGTCTGGCATCTCTGCGAGCAATATTTCTCCTCACACTGTAAAACTACAAAGAAATAGGAAGAAAATAATACGTAAACTTGTAAAGGATATTGATTTCTTCTGAAACAGTTTGACACAGGCACATCCCATCTAGGAAAGCTCCATGTATTTCAACGAGCTAGAGGTCTACTTCAGAACCTACAGTCTCTATAAATACTTTAACAGTTATGAGAAGGAGGTCTTTCCTATGCAAAAAAGTCTGGGTTACCAGATTTCGAGCTGAGGTGTTAGAATAGACGGTGAAAAGCCCCAACCGTCTTCAGAGAGTGACTGGGTCAGTAAGAGTTGTACCAAAACAGCATGCAAGATCTACACTACAGTCCTCAATCTGTGTCTAAGGCCATTTACTGACTCTGTTTCCAAACCGTTTCAGTCTCTTCTTTGCACTAGGATCCGTAGCCTACTCACCAAAGACCATTCGAGTTACCTAGGTTACACGAATGGCTGGACATGACTACCACGGGTAGGAAATGCCCACCTAGACCATCCCTTCTCCTTGCAGTTGCAAGATGTGCCAATGAGAACAAATGAGAATTTGCCTCCTCAGAGGGGACCAGCAGGAAAGGAAATGGCATGCATGTTCTTCTACACTGTCTGGAGAAGTTGCACTTACATGTGTTGCTTCTCCAGCATTTCGCCCAAGGAATTACTGTCATTCCAGGAAAGTCTGGAAAGGAGCTGGCTGCATTTACTGCAGGGGCAAAGAGGCACTAAAATTGCAATCTGCTCCCCCTTGCACTGTGCAGAAAGCAAACCAATGCCCCTGCTAGCATCCTCGGGGCTGGTAGCAGCTCATCTAGGAGCAGCCCTCTTCAGACCACCCCGGGGATCCCGGAGGATGTCAGGCAGCAGGCAGGGAACTCGCCCGGCAGGCTCCACCATCCTCTCATTGGGCAGCACTCCTCTCAGGATAATGTGGTAAGGTCTTCAAATGAGAGATGCAATTTTAGGCCATGGAAAAAATTCCTCCCAAATACCCGGTGTTCCTGCCAGCATCCAGCCCCACAGCAAAGTGCATTGGAGGCAGTGGCTGGCATTAAATAAGTATTCATCCACCCTGGCTCAGTTGCCCAAGGCTCTGCCTTACCTTGACCTTCCTCCCTTCTTCTCTCCCTCCCAGAAAATAATTGCACCTCAGCAACATCTCTTCCTGCATCACTTCTGAGTCCCTGCCTCCCACTTAGCTCCATGACCCCAGCCAGGACCAGTTTTCTGTGCTTGTCATATCTCTTCCACCTTCATCTTCCTCTCACCTTCTCAGTCCATGCTGGGTTCCTTCATTTACCACTTCCAACACTCCCAGAGAGTCCTGCACAACCTCCAAGTCTAAACCCCCCTCCCTCCCTGCTGAGGAGCTGGGCAGGGGTGGTCCCGCTTGGTGCCAGGGCTCCAGCACACAGGGGGATTTCAGCTGGATGCAAGGGGAGGTTGCAGGAGGGATATGTTGAATTGCAATGCATCATGCCCAGTCCCAGAGCCATGACTCCTTGCGTTGCCGTTTGCACAGGCAGTGCCGCTCCTTAACTTTCTAATTAAAATGCCAAATATTCTGAAGTGAATATTCAATTCAGAGTTTTTGAAAATGTTTCTAGGAAAGCAGTCCCAGCAAAGCAGAGCAGAAACTGAAGCACTCTTGTGTTAGTGATGCCCGCATGCAGACCTAAACCCCCCAGACTGGCGGATTTGTAAAAGTTTAGGCAAGCCAAAAGTTAGGCAAGCCAAAAGGCAAAGATGTCTTTGGCATCACAAAGATGTTCTTAGCATGCATGAAGGCAAGATGATCTTGCATGGAGTCACATGCAGGTGACTGAGACCCAGGAGCCAGCATGACTCCCCGACACATCCCAAACACATGGGCTTCTTGCTCCCTCCTCACGTGCATGTCCTGTGACTGGAAACAAACGTAACTATTTTCATGAAATTTTCCAAATATTTGTTTCAAACACCAGTCCGATGACACAGCCCATCACATGCCCAAAAGACACAACCCAGGGGTTCAGTTTCGGCTCTTACACTGATTCAGCACCAGCTGCTGCTGAGTAAGTCCCTTAGCATCTTTGACCGTCACTGCATTTGTCGAACAGATACGAGGACACATTTTTTGGCTCCCTTGCAAGGTTGCAGAGAGGACAAATTCATTAGTATTCATAGAAGCCCTTTGATTATCTGCAGGCTAAACAATTATGAGGTAAAACAAAGGTAGTGATCACAAATAATAAGGCAAAGAGTAAATACCAGAAGACACGTATAGCTAAAAAGTATGGGTTTAGGTTAAGTAAACAGGGAAGTTCAAATGGTCAATGGCTGTCTCACTTCCAGGAGGAAGGTGTCTAGGACTATAAAAGCTCTCATGGCCCAGCTCACTTCATTCGCTCATCTTCTCCTCCCTTTACCTCTCCTCATTCTTCAACAGGGTAAGTAAGAACATCTAAATCTTCCTTCCTTTTCACAAAAGAAAAATGCTATGGATATCTTATAACAGTATCCATATATAACCAGGTATCTGGACTGGGACTTTGGCTGAAGTTGGGCTTTTATGAACTGAGTACTAGGAATTATGGGGACAAGCTAGAAGCGTTAAAGGATGAAGAGGCCACAGGAGTATCAGCAGGGCCATGCAGAGCAAGGGGACCGAGAATGTTTCATGAGGACCCAGGCCAAGGATTGTGTGCACTGTGCTGTGTGATTCTTGCTAAGACATTAGAGATGCCACGGTGCAAGTAGGTGGGCATCTACATTGCAGGAAAAAGACAGAAGAGTTACAAGCAAGATTTACTACAAACAAGACAGCACTTGGTTTCAGCGCCTTGAATCTCTGAATTTAGCATAAACAGAGCTTTGAATTAATTCTGTATTTCCAAATATCCTGCTCCCAGTCACAGACAGACTCTCTCTGTTCCTTCCAGCTTTGCCTACACTACTACCAACAACATGCCCAACGGAGGTTGTGGATGCTGCGGTGGAAATAACTACTCCGTGTGCTGCTACAGCAGCCCAAAGTGCTGCAAGACACCGATGTGCTGCTCACCCATGCAGTGCTGCTACCCCAGCTGCTGCATGCCCATGCAGACCTGCTGCTACACCATAAGGAATAACAGCGGCTGTGGCAACTAAACCCACTCGGCAAAGGGCAGGCAGGGCTGCGCTGCCTGCTGCTTCCCTCCTGGCTCACTCCGTGTTGGATATGGGTATGGATATGGATATGGATATGGATAACGCCCTGAACGCTCATCCTCATTTGCTTAGAGACTGTAGATCTTCTCTCCTTGTCTTTGTCTGCCTTTAATCACCAAATGCCTGTAATGTACATTGAAGTTGCTACCCACTGATTAGTGTGATTTTCCTTTGTAAGAACTAGTCTTGCTGTTAATTTTCCTCTTGGTGTGTGGGATGTTTAATGGAGTTGACGTACCATACTCCCTTCGCTTGCTTTAATCTCCAATTAGTCATGAAAGACAATAAAATTTGTAAGTTATGACACTGCAAATTTCTGGTATATGTTTATTCATTTATTTTTGTCTTTTAAACTATAGCTCTGGTCTGGGACTTTTTTAGCATTTGCTTAGTTTGTGAATATAGTGAATTTTTCAACTGTTTGTCACTCTACTGATGACGGCACCCCAGCATATGCAGTAAACTTCTTGGGTCAGTCTCTCATCAGGGGAAAAATAGTGCTTGCTAGTGTCAGTGCCTTATCTAAGCTACAGGAGTATCCTCTTGGCCATGCAGTTTCATGCTATCTTTCCCCTGCTTATGACTTTGAAGATACGGAGTCTGCAATCGAAGCACCTGTATGGTCCTAAAGCCAGAGCTGAAGGGTTTTTTTGTTAATGGAAATCTTTCCAGTGAATTTGCTGAGCTTTTTGCGGGCTTCTTAAAAGGCTTGATATTTTGTCAATAAGATTAAACAGCAAGCATGGTCTGTATGGTGCAGGGAGGGAGAGAGTCACTGAAAGATGTGGAGTTATAAGTCTAGCCTGAAGGATTCAGAAATACTATCTAATTTCTTCTGGAATTCTATTAAAATGTGGCAAATTTTAAGAGATGTGATTCAGAAATGAAATATTTGCACTTCGTGATTTGTAAAATCCTCAGGAAGGGAAGTGACTCCAAAACACCTCTTCTAACATGAAAAAATCCAAAACCAGCATAATCTGGGGACTGCGGTAATGGATTATAAATCTAAAATCCATGTTGGCCCTTAACAGATACCAAGGTCTTTTCCATCCTTACATGAAAGTCCCATGGCTTCCTACAAGGCAATTACATTTTTCCTGTAGCTAAAGAATAAATTATCTCAGCGGCAGCGAAGTCATCAGGTCCAAGCACCCGCCCTGGAGTCACACCCCTGAATTCTGCACATGCTTTCCCCAGTGATTCAAATCCAAACGCCACTGGACAAACGTCTGAGCATCTCTTACAGAGGCTCTGCCATGGAGTGAGTGCATGGAAATAGCTTTTGCACTGACAGCCTGGGGCTGCTGTGAGAAATCCTTCGCTGGTACTTAAAAAATGCTTTGACCATCCACAGAAATGCAAAGTGGAGCAGCTATAGAGAAAATGAGTCAAAGCAGAAATGTCAGAAAGGTGGATATGGTGCCTGATGAAGCCTGAAATTGTCTGTTCATGAGGTCAGCACTCCTCTGTGGTGTCCTCGTTCCAGATTTGCAGCACATAAAAGGGCTTTCGGTGTTGTAGCCTCTCACTTGACTGAGGTGCTCCTCACTTGGAAGGGAATTCATTCATTTGAATAGGAGAATATACAACCCATCCACAGCCTGACGTAGTCCACCCCTGCTCCCTGGCATGCTGGTGTCCATTGGGATCCTCTATTCAGAGCTCACGTCTTCCAGTCATCCATACTACACACAGGGCAACAACATCTGCCGCTCATCATGGTCCTGATGTCACCCTTGATTTCCTCGCCATCTCTCTGGCTGTCAGGTTTCTCTGTGCTCTGGAAGGTGATGAGCATCGTGTCCAGATATCACAGACCTTCTCTGAGAAACAAGGTCCAACCTGCAACCCCATCCACAAAGCCAGCTGGAAAACCTCCCATGTTTTCTCACAGAAAATTTAAACTTTCCACTAACAAATCAAAAGCCAAATATTTTTCAGATGGAAGCTTCTGAAAGAAAAAAAAAAAATCCCTATTGATTGATAACATTTTCAGTGTCAGAAGATGGGTTTGTTTGGCAGAAATTAGTTTTTAAAGAACTAAGTGTACTCTCCGCGCTTTTTTAGATGCCTTCTGCAACTTCAGTCCTAGGGTACTCCATGAAGAAAGGTCATCGTATCAGGAAAATGTTAATTAAAACCTGATGTCTGTTTTTAAAGAACAGAAGCATTAAAATATAAGTTTAAAATGATGTTTTTTCTAAATCTTGCTAATCCAGAATTCAGAGTGTAATAAACAAAAGTCCACTTGGAGTCCGGCCTTACAGAATAAAATCACAGTTTCACAAAGTTAGCATAATAAAAAGAGGTTTTCCCACTTCTAATTATATTCAAGTAGAAATGATAACTGAGTGTAGCTCCTGTTCCACCACAGGGCACTTCCAGCCACAGACCATGGTACCGTGGCACAAAGCGTCATGAAGAGGCAATAAAATCATCTCATCTCTGCTGAGCGTCAGGCTGGATTTCCAGCTGCGGGTAAAACACCCAGAGAGCAGTTTGGGGAAAAACCCCAGCTCCATGGAGCACACCACGAACACAACGATCCCTGGTTTAGGGTTGGTCAGGGTGGTGTTAAGCTGAAATAGAGTTGAAAAATCAATCACTTCTTACTGAAAACAGAATTTCACTGTTTCTCCAATTTTTCCTTTTTTTAAAAAATTGCTCTTTATTTTGGCAGGAAGCTTGCTTGTTTTCAATAATAGATTTTTCTCTGTTTTCTTTCAGCCCCTTGAAAAACCATTGCCATTTGCATACCTCTGCTCCAACACCCTGTTTCAAGACATGAACCGTTGGGCGCCGGGACCTGGGACTGGACACCAGAACTCCTGGGCCTTTTTGTGGTTTTCCCACTGCCACGAGAGACTCCTTTTGGGCATATCACTCAGCATCACAGTATTCCAGGTATCCTTATCCCAGGATCCCATCTGACTAACATTAGGTAACAGCGTATTTGAACATGACCGATGGGAGAACTAATTAGATAATGGCCACTGCATATGCAAAGAGCTAAGCTGACATTACATCAAAGGCGATGCTAATTGCAGCTGATTAATCCAATAGCAAGTGCCAGAAAAAACATACAGAAGTGGCACTCACTGCTCAGCTATTAATTCCCATGACATGCCTCATTTCCAAGAGAGCTCTGCCGCATATAAAAGCTTTCGGCCCCAGCGCTGTCCTCAGGACTCCCTGCTCAGCCCGTCCGTCACCGGTCGCAGGGTGAGTTGGATTCTCTCAGCTGTCTCTGATTCCTCATTTTTTTTCATAGAAACAGCAAAAAAAAATAAGTCAGTGGGTTTTTTCCTTTTTCCCAGACTGTTTATCCCCGAGGGCTTGGCCATCTCTGCCACAGGATGCACTACCATAAAGGTGACAGCGACCAGGACTTGTGCCATGACGGCCCGGTCTGTGGCGAGAAGGGCTGGACGTGGCATGGTTCCACGGGGTGCTGCCACGAAAGCCCTGTGGGCGCCACGGACCTGTCCCCTTGCTGTGACCCCGGCAGCCTCAGCCGTGACGTTGAGGGGTCCTGTCAGAGTGAGCCACAGGGCTGCCAGCCCATGGAGCCGTGCCCACCCCACAGCTGCTGCCCGCCACA
>NW_008824590.1:110771-112069 GCF_000699105.1 Pygoscelis adeliae
AAAGCTTCAATTTCGGCAACCCCCGGCGGCGGGTGGAGGTGAGCCATGTGCAGCCCGTCTGCCCCCCACCCGTGAAAATCCATCGCCGGCCGCTGCAGCAGTACCGGCCACCCCTGCACTGCGAGGAGCCAGGTTGCTGCGGCAAGCCCCGCAGGCGAGTGGAGCAGTGCCCCGTGGAGGATGCCTGTCCCCCCGTGATACTGCATCCCCAACCGCTGCAACATCGCTGCCCCTGCATCCCGTGCTGCCGCCCACCCATCCAGCACCGCTGCCCGGCCACTGTGCCCCTGCCACTGCATCCCTGCCAGCACCAGCAAAAGCAGGTCACTCTCTTGCCACCCTGTCTGCAGAAGAAATGAGCATGGGGCCAGCGAGGTGCTGGGACCCCTCCCCAGCACGTGCCCGCACACTGCTCAGCATGGGGGATGCTTTGCTCTTTGCCCAAACCGACGATGCTCCTACCTCCGCTTTCAGCACGATACAACGCCGCCATGGCTGATGGCTCGTTGCTGCTCTTTGCACAATGGATTCAGGGTCCGCAGTCCCCTGCTTGGCCCCAGCACTGACACTTTAAATTCCCAGGGTCCTCCCCTGCCAGGGAATAGGCTTTAACCATCCAAACCCCACTTTGCTCTTCCTCAGGGTAGAGCAGCTGTTTCTCCCCTCTTCTGAGAAGGTGAGCAGCCTGGGGATGAAGAAACCGAACAGAAAGAGCCTGAGCAAGGACGGGGAAACCGCCTGCCTTGGATTCACCTTCTCCCATGGGTTCATAGGACTGTGATTTCAAAGCTGTTTGAAAACAGACACAGGACTGTACTGGAAAAAAAGTACGCACTGCGACTGCAGAAGCATCAAGGACTCCTGCAATTTTATTTTCTTCCTGTGTATTCAAGAATAAAGTTGAAAAAATTTAGTTGGCACTTGGTTCCTTTTTTTTACTTCCCAAAATATTACCAACATTACAATGAGAAGATGTTAAAACTCATTAAAATTCTTACAAGGAAACTTGCGTAAATTTAAAATCAAAATTAGAGTTCACACGTGAGGATTTCAGCTCTGGCTGTAGCGGTTTCACCAGGCTGAACTCCATCTGTGTGCTGTAAAACCCTCTCCACTGTGGTTACCCACCGCAGGACCAATGGATGGACTTCACCATGGTCCATCAGCAAGTGATCTAGGTACAAACAGTTTGCTCCATAATGTGTGCCATCACCTTCATTAGCCAGATAGTAACACTGCACTGGGAGGCCAGCCATTATATAAATGTTAATCATGATAATAAGCGTGTGCCCCGGCAC
>NW_008824590.1:112145-118401 GCF_000699105.1 Pygoscelis adeliae
GGCCAGGCTCTTCCCCCGCAGCTCCCCACTGCCCAGCTCTTGCAGGCATGCTGGTAACGTGCTGTTTCTCTCTCACTTTGCCAGAAAAGCTTTCCACTAGGTGCATTAAATATATATTGTTGTTTCTTTGTATTGCCTAAGCATGGCCCCAGTGTGTCCTCACAGCCACTAGCAACCACCAAGGAAAACCAGAAAGTAAAAAAGAAATTCATTCTTGTTTTCTTAATGCAGAAAACCACAACAATTTATTTTTCTCATGTCTAATATTAACCAAATTAAAAACCGCTTACATATGAACTTTAACTTCAGAAATCCCTTATTGTATTAGCTATTTTCTTCCCAGCCTCTTCTCATTGAAGCTATTTCCCAGGCACCTTCCCGGCACAGTGCCCGAAGGGCTGACTCAGAGCCCACAGACCAAGGGCCAGCTTAGCCCTCACGCTGGCACTTCCAGGTCAGCTTTGGTCCATCTTTTCTTCCGAGCTGCTTTTCACCAGCCGCCCCAGCCCTTCCATCCCAGCTAGGCCATCCCAGCCACCCGACCGTTTCTCCAGCCTGCTCACGTCCCATCCTCCAGCAATTTCAGCCACTCACCCCAATTTGGTGCCACCTGCAGATTTGCCAAGTCCCCCCCATTATCCAGGGCATTAATGAAGATGTTAAACAGCACCAGTATCAGCCAGTTTTTCACCCACCATGTAGTTTACCCATCCAGTCCATACCTCCACCAGTTTAACTATAAAGCTGCCATGGGAGACTGTGCCAAAAGGCTGGCAAAAGTTGAGATAGCACCATCCATCGCACTCCACCATCCACAGAGCCAGCCTCTTCATCACCGAAACCCATCGGCATGATTTGCTTTTGGTGACTTTGAGCTGGCTCTTCCCAATCACCTGTTTGTGCTTCAGGCACCTGGAAATGCTCCTCATGGATAGCAGAAGGGGAAGGCCGGGACATTAGCACGGTGCACATCACGGCTCCTGACTCACAGGTCACCCGCCAGCCTCCACTCAGTGTCTTGGTCCTCTGGAGACGGTGAATAAGTACGTTATTACCTGCCTCACATGTGTGGCTTTAAACGATGTGAGTCCTTTATGTGCACCACTCGGTAACTACATTATGATTAAGTGATGTTTATCAGGAATCATGAGTCAAGCAGAACATGCCAAGTGCTGGGAACAGCATCCAAATGGAGGAGATGTTTTGTCAATAAAAAATTTAGTCCTCGTTCCTGCGGTGTGTTTCATTTACAAGGGGAAGACTTGGAACCATATAAAAGGCCTCTGTCCCTTTGCCTCTCACAATCTGCTCCCCTGGTCAGCATCTGCCTTCCCTTGTGAATTGGGTAAGACACATCCCGGAGCAGCCGGGTTCATTTTTGGATGGGTGTCTGGATTGAGGAGGTCACAGATCTGGCATGCTTGCACTGTCCTTCAGACCATGCTCTACACACAAGGGCTAGAGGATGATGGGCTAAGCCAAGAAAGAAACTACTGGGGGACTTGGGTACGGGATTTACAGCAATGACACTATGTGCTGCAGTGCCTTATGGTTGTTTCTGTTCTTGGAGGGGAAAAAAAAAAATCAAGGGTAAGGTCAGAAAGAGGGTTTGGATGTAATCTGAGCAGTACTGGGCAACTGTAAGAATTTCCTTTAGATCCAGGTTTTCAGGATAAGCAAGGTTGACCTGTGCATGGCTCACTGAAGCAGCTTTATGGGAAATTAAATGAAAACAGAGGAGATGGAAATGCAAGCCTATCTAGCCATGTGTTTTTCAGGTTTTTCCCTGTAACTCAAACATGATACGCTCTTCTGGAAGAGAATCATACTTCAACTTGAACTCAACCTGGTATGATCCCTCGGGGTCCTGGCTGGACACCCGGCGCACACCCTTCTGCTACGGCTATAACACCTGCTCCTCAGGGTGCGACAGCGAAGGCGTTGAAGGCATGAGAGGGCACAACTACCGTCATTACGGCTATCGGCAGCCAGTCTGCTCCGAGAGATGCCACGGCTCTGCTGCGGCTGACTCGTGCCACGGAGGCGGGGGCTCAAGCTGTGTCAGGAGGGGCACGTACAGCTATGGGTCATCGGGGGGATGCCACAGCTACGGGAGGTCGGTCTGCTCTGAGAGATGCCACGGGTCCTCAGGTTCGTGCCACGGAGGTGGTTCGAGCTGTGTCAGGAGACCCACATACAGCTATGGGTCGTCGGGGGGATGCCACAGCTACGGGAGGTCGGTCTGCTCCGAGACGTGCCACGGATCAGGGTACCAGGGGGGGAAGCCATGCTACAGCAAGCCAACACAGTGCGTCCTGCAGTGCTGCCCAGTGCAGACCTGTCCCTGTCCGGTGCAGCAAGGCTGCGTGCCCGTGGCAAAGTGCATCCCAAGCCAGCAGCAAAAGCAGGTCTGCAAAGTGCCAGCCCGGAAGATAAAGTAGAGGACATGAGGAGTGGGGATGAATGGGGGAAACTTCTCACTCTTGCAACATTGCCCTGATGGGCGGCATGTCCCGTGTTGCTCACGGATCTCCACTCTTCTTGTCATTTAGCTGGTAACGTGCTTCGAAGGTGTAACCCACTGTCTCTGTGAAATATTAAGTGCTATTCACCTCCTTATTTCACAGCAGACATGGAGGCAATAAAAAATCATTGTTCATAACCCCCTTGCATCAGTGTTTTCCACTTCATCCCTTTGAATTGCTTCTGTTCCTTCTTCTGGCCAAAGCTAGAGTTTGCAGTGTCCCTTCACCCTCACATCAAGGATCCTGGTTGATTCAACCTGGTGTCTTTTTATTCCTACTCCAGACAACTTCCTTGTTGAGAAATAACTAACAGTTTTGATCATGGACTCTTTATGCAACCCAGCAATTAAATACTAATATACTAATGTAAAAAAACCCACACATTTCATCAGAGGTAAAAATGAGAGGGTCTGCTTGGCACATCGTTTCATTCACTGACGAGGCAACGGGTACAGTTTGACTTGCATCATAAGTCTCAAAAAAAAGCCCTGGGAAAAAAGTCAGGAAGAGGATTCAGGAATGGGAATGGCACAGCTAGTGCAGAGCAAGACGGGATGCTGAAGCTGCTAGAAAAGAAATGCTCTGGTCCATGGTCCATTAGACCTTCAGAGATCCCAAGCATGACAGATCTTGTCTCACCCCAAGGGAGGCAGCTCCTGCAGGACCTGCGTGTCTTCAGCAGCTGATACTCAGTGATGCTCGGTGCCATTCTGATGGCTGAGAGATGCTGAGAAAGACCAGGGAGGGGTGAGAACTCTCAGAACTGAAGACTTTGACCCAGGGAGAAATGGGGATCATCTGGCCAGGAATACATGTCAAATGGAAATTAGAAATGGGTTGGTAGACATGAGGGGGGCACTTGGCTGGACCCCCTCTCTCTAATGGGGCGAAAGGCCCCAAACTCCTTGTAAGAGATGGCCTGGTAGGGTTAGAAGAGGAATCACCTGGGAGGATTGTTGCAGCAAAGCAGGGATCTGGAGTCAGTGATGCACAGCATCATGTCCCCAGTGGCTCCTCACACCTCACCCAGCCCAGGCGAGAACCTCCATTGTCTCTGTCTCCTGGTGTCCTGCCTGGCCCAGCCTGCAGGATGTGACACATCGCAGAATCAGCCGCTTTGCAACATTAATGGTGGAGATTTCTCCTGCAGCACGATCTGGATAAGGAAAAGAAGTAAAAACAGGCGCAGGGTGCACCTTTCTGGGATGGAGGTTTTATGGGTAGACACACGGGGGCTGCTGACATGCTCTGCCCTGACACTGCAGCAAGCCTTCCTTGCCAACCTCTTCCTTGTGCATGTGCAAAGGCTGATGCCAACGTGCGTTGCAGAGCACACAGTCCCCATCCCAAGCACAGCTCGGTAGGGTGGCCCAGCCCCGGAGTAGCCCAAATGCCCACCCCATGGGCTGTGCAGTGGATTGCAATGGCTCAGCTACCCCAGTGCACGCAACACCGCTTGTGCAAGCCTCGGGGACCCCTGTGGAAAGAAAAATGCCAGCAAAACTATCACAGCAAATGATGGGGGGGTGGCAAAGGCATCCAAATCCACTTTCAAATCCCTTCTGGAGATTGCTGGGCTTTGGAAGAGAGGACTGGAGGAGACCTCAGAAGGGCAGCTCCCACTTCCCACACCCCAGGGCAGGAGTTGTTCTGATTTAGCTATTTTGACATAGATTTGTCTAACCTCTAATGAGAGGGATTTCACACGAGCAATCCCTGTCCGAAACAAGAGAGAGATCTTCTTTGTGTTTAAATCACCTCTTAGGGATTTGGAGGTTTGAACTTGGACCTGGGGTGTCCCCCAGATCCTTCTAAGATCTTGGTTTTTTTCTGTGCTTCATTTATCTCCTTCGTAAATAGAAAACCAATAACTGACGTATGGAAGAATCATGACCACATATAAGCCACCCAGAGACCATGATCCAAACTGGAGAACAAATCACCTCCCGTGACTTGTATTAGGACAACTGCAAAGGCAATTCCTTCCATAAAACCAACAAATTACCCAAAGGAAAAACTGCCATCCACTCAGAATAGGATCAAGGGATGCAGGGAAGCCTCTCCCAAAGACCAGGAGCTTTGCAGGAGATATGTGGGGCTCAGAGACCAGCTGTAGGGTCAATACGGTCCTGTCTTGTACATAGGTCCGGGTCTCTGATGCGCATGAGCATCCTCCCCACCAGGCCATGCTCAGATGGATGTCTCTATCGCCGAGAGAAACGATAAACATGTTTGTCACCGTCTACGTGATCTGGGGTGTAATTAGTGATCGTGAATAATAGTTTCACAAGAATTTTCATCTTCTGACATTTGTGAAATATCCCCAGACACGTTCTGATTTCCTCATCTATCAATTTGTTCAAGTGATTCAGCTCCATTGGTTAGCAATGAATCTCCTTGACTCTGTATTTTAATTTGATCTGTGCTATTATTACTACTACAGTGGCCTCTAGAGTCCTGGATGAGATCAGGCCTGGTGTGCTCTGCAGGCAGAAAGACACTTTTCTCCCCAAAGCAGAGCGTTAAATGAACAGAGACGCGGATCCTGATGCCCTCCCTAATGTACATGTGAGGACAGAGTCACAATACTTTCCTCCCTACTTTTTTCTCCAATCAAAGTGTAATAAAGGTAACCAATAGCAGATATTTGGAACAAATATCGTGGGAATGGGACACTGTTGGAGACCTTTTGTCCTTCTGAGCCTCCTGCCTGTATGCTTTCTGTCTCCTCTGGGGTTTTAAATTCCTTCTCTTTGGGTTAAGAGTCTCTCTTTGAGCAAAGAAAGCACTGACTTGAAATACTGCAACACCCCTTTAAGTGCTGTTTTACTCAGAAATAGGTTTCTCTCTGATGCTACTCCCTGGCCATGTCCCACCACCTGCATTTGCCCACTCTCATTGTTCCAACTGGACACGTCCAGCAGGAGTTTGCTTCAAAGTCTCGCATCGCCATCTCCCACCTCTAAACCCGAAACCCAAACCTCAGTGACAGCTTTAGAGCCCAGAGGTGACTCAACTCCTTTTGTAACCCACCAGGGCTGAGCCCCACCGCCCCAGTGGAGACGGATGGCCAGTGCTGGCCCCCGGGGCTCGGCGGAGGATGCTCACACTCCTTGTTTTCAGGGCACCCCACACATAGACCACCCCCGGGCTCTGTGCTCACCTTCTGCCGCCCCATCATGTGCTCATACCTACATCCATAATTCCCCTTGTCTCCTTCGCCCACTCACAACCTAGATTTTTTCCCTAAACTGCCCAAACACACTCATTTTTCCTACATGCCACCATGGCCTTATTTGTTCTCTTTCAAGCCACTTTTATTTTCTGGATCCCTTTGCAACCCAGTCCACCAGCCCACCCCACTATCCCACCTTCCTATCCGCTAACAATTTTGCATTGCCGACTTGGGCTCATGGCTGCTTTGCAGTAGGCACAAGAAGCAGATAAATGCTTTAGTCAAAGGCAGCAAGACCATCCAGAAACCTCCCCATCCCCGCGTGTGAACCACACCAGGCGTGGTGGGCAATTTACATTTTTATGGAGTAACGAGAGGAATGGTGATTCCAAAGGCAGGATATTGATCTGCTCGTAATACCATGAGTCAAAACAGCAGTGTAAAAACTCTCCAATTAGCAAAGTGCTCGGGGTGGTGAACAATCAAGTCCCTCCGGTGGAGCTCATCGTGTTTCCGGAGGAAAAACACTGGGCGCTCTATAAGATCTCGCACCCCA
>NW_008824590.1:118446-122973 GCF_000699105.1 Pygoscelis adeliae
AACGGGGTAAGTCCAGCTTGATCAAACTTTTGCACTTTTAATGATCACCAGCTTCATCCTGATCCTGAGGTCTTGACCACTTCTCTTTCACATCTCATCTCTGTGACTGTCTCTGGTCACAGTTGCTCAATCCTTCTGCCTAGGTTGTCTTCTCCATCCACGTTTATACATAAATAATAGAAAGTAACTAAGAAAACTTAAAACTTGCTGGTTCAGACAACTGAGGACAGGACACTTCAGGTCTAGCTCTGGACTCTGTCTGGCCACCACTTCTCACTAATCATTAAGTGCTTTAACTTCTATCTTATATATTTGCTAAACATAGAAGAGAAAGGAAGGACTTGTTCAAAGGAAGATAGCACAGAGTCCTCTGTACAGGTCAGGGACCGCTACGGGCAGATGTGCATTGCTAATTTTTCTCTCTTCTTCAAGAACCTGGCTTATAATGAGAATTTATTATTGATATATAATCCCATTTAACTAGACATCTATTACTGCTAGCTGACAGACATCACAGTGTCTCTTGCCTTTGCACCCACTCAAAGATGACAGTCTTTCCAGCAGGCCTGCGAAGATGTGCTCCCGCCAGGACAAAGACCAGTGCCACCGGCAAGAATGGTCCTCATGCCACAGCAGTGAAGGGTGCCACAGGAGCAACAGTGGATCTGGATGCCACGGGAGCAGCGGTGGATCCAGTTGCCACGGGAGCAGAGGATCCGGATGCCACAGGAGCAGCGGTGGATCTGGATGCCACGGGGGCAGAGGATCCACATGCCACGGGAGCGGTGGTGGATCTGGATGCCATGGGAGCAGTGGGGGATCCTGCCATGGAAAGCCACAGGACTGCCAGCAGCAAATTTATCAAGTATCCTCAAAGATGAAGTGAACAGGACATTATCTTCATGATATACACATGCATGTCCTTGATCTTGTGCTGAGTTCAGAAAGCTTTGCATGTCTCCTAGCAATCTTCAAAGAAAATGTCTCCTCTCTCTCCCCTGGCAAGTCCTGTACCTCTGATGAGCTTATCTGTGGGTGCTAAAATAAACTGTGTACATTCACGCTGGCGCGGTTTTCCCTGTATCAGTCTGTGACTATATATGAGCCATTACAATTCGGAGTTCATGAGAGTTTTGTGTTCATGATTCTTCTTTCACCTTATATTTCATATCACAACACAAGACACCTTGTGCTTGTTTTAATAGCCCTGAAGTTACCCTGCCCGGACACAGGCAATGGGGGTAGGTGCTGCCACGCTCTCCCCTATGGACTCCAAAGGAAAAGAGAGACAATAAAGATTTTTAAAAGCTGACATTTTAGGATGCCATCTCAGGCCTCTGCAGTGCAGGCAGCTCTCCTCCATGCTGCCTTCCTGCAGAGCTGGACACCCAAAACCCCCCACCAGGACCACAGGGGCTGCATTGCACAAGCCCTGAGGGCCAGCTATGAGCACAACCATGGGGCAGAAAAAGTCCTATAGGCAAAGGCACCGGTGATGGGGCAGAAACCCCTTTTTTTGCCGTCTGGCCCCAAGACGCCCTCCTTGGGGCAGGTATCTCCGCATGCGTGCGACAAACCCCCCAGCAGGCCTTTCCAGAAACCCTCTGCCCAGCACTTCAAGAGCCCTGTGTCAAGCCAGGGGTGTTGCAAGATGCTAGCATTACACAATGAACTGATAAATTTCTTCTCGGCTCGTAATTAAAATGAATTGTGTAATTTATTGGTCTGGTTATTGCCATTCATGAAATGGATGTTGCCCTGATAAGATTGCTCTCAAGTGTGTCATGATGATCAGAAATATCTGGCATTGCTGAAAAGGGTGCAGACAGCAACTAACTCCCTGCTGCCTGCTTTCGGTGTAGGAATCATTTGAAAAGGCTGGTTGTGCGAGTCTGGCATTTGCATTAAGCCCCCATTGCAAACCCCATTTTGAAGGCATGTTAAGGTGGACAGCCACAAAATCTAGAGGTGCCCAGGACTGCTGGCCGGGTGCTGCTGATCTTTAACAAACTCAGAACAATTAAAACATAAGGAACCGAATACAGCGCAATGTTGAGAGCCAAAAATTACTTTGAGTCTTTTTTCATGGAGAGTATTTACCATATTTCTTCTGATGCCAGAACAAAACACGATTAAACAGCAATGATCAAACCTGGGTACAGTTTGCCCTGACACTGTTCTGGTTCATAATAGCAATTAAGCAATACAAAAGAAGCATTTAGGTTGCGTGCGTGATTCATTAACCCTGCCCTGTCTGCCCACCTTTCCAAAAATCCTTCGTGTTTCGGTAACAGCAAATGTGTCGGATGTCCTTCAGGTTGCGGGAGCCGCTCAGGACTTGCAGTCCCTTAACGAAGGTTTGGGCACCTGCATTCAAAGCAGGAGCTCACAAGAGGCTGGAGAGGCACCTCGGTGCCTGGCAGCTTGTTTAGTTTTCCAGCCACTTCCCAAAGGGGGCCAGGTCTCTCAAACAGCATTAGCAAAGGCGGGATGGGGCTGAGCCTTCATCTCACTGTGGTCAGCATCTGGGAATAGCATAAAAACTTAATCAGCATGGAGGAAGAGAAATAAAAGGCAGGAGAGGTGGACCATAAATACCAAATGCTTGAGCATCTCTGCGGGCAAGTGAAATATTTTTCAGCCAGTGTTTTCCAAGCATTTTTGCACTGACAAAATCTTAGCAGTTCCCTATTTCAGCTAGCAATACTGATTTTAGTCTTTTAGTTGCTGCCTGTTTAATTACTGAAATGTCTTCCACAAGTAGTGGCAGAAAAGGGCAAAACAAGATCCGTGGTCCTAAGCACTTCCTAGCCCACGCAGCAGAGGTACAGGAAAGGTACAGGAAGTATCTCAAATTATTGCTTGCCATTAGCTCTCACTGCAAACATGGTACCTGGCCTGGCCTGAAGGCTCGTGTGGGTCTGTGCATCCGTCTGAATAACACTCAGATTTGTTGGCCAGTTACGAGCTAATTGGGGAGCAGGGAAAAGTGCTCAAAAAAGGATGTTCCTACAAGTTTGGAGAAAGTCCCCGGGGTCTGCCAGGTCCCCGCAACGTGGCATCCACCCCAGGCCACCGTGCATCACCAAAGGCAGCACCCATGGGAGCCCGTCTCCTCCACGTGGCAGCACCGAAGCCGCTCACAACCTGGAAAAAAACCACCGGTGCTGTCACTCCGGCATTACTCACGGGCTGAAAATTAACCACATAATTATGTACCTCGCTAATCCTGGATCACTACCTAGGGCAGGTCTTCCCCCTTCTGAAAATAAGAATCCCAACTGCTTGTGGTCCTTCTCGCAACAGTAGGAAACTTTTGACCAATAAAAAAGTTTTGTACGGGCTGTCTTTTCTCTCTCTTCACCACTCCACCGTATTTCTGCTAGTTTTAAAAGAAATGAGCCAACAGTGGTACCGGTCAAATTGCTGCTAAGGAAGAGTTGTCTACCATGCCAAAGGTGTCATTGGTACTTATAGACACATCTCTGTGTTTATGGGCATTTGCAGGACCAGAGCACCTCAAGACGTTTTAAAAGGATGGCGTGATTTAGGTATATGACGTAATTCCCCCCTCCAAAACGCAAAGCGCTCCCCAGCTGTGATCAACACCAAAAGCAAACTGACAATGGAAACCAGGGCCACCCACACTACTCCCCTGTTGGAGCTAAGCACAGGTAGAGCTGGCAATTAAATATTTCTGCGGCACAGGAAAGACGACCGATAACAAGAGGCAATACGCGGTGCAGATGAGGTGAGTCACGCAAGCAACCTGAAGAGTGGGGAAGTAAAAAAAAAAAAAAAAAAAAAAAGCCATCGACGAATTAAATGAACAGGCAGACCTCTGCGACAGGGAGGTGCTTGATTTCCAGATGGGGTGCGCAGAGAGGGTATAAAAGCACTCCTGTCCCAGAACGCCTCATTCCCTCCTTGCCCCTTCGCTGCACGAGCATCTCGGGTAAGTGCGGCTATGCTGCGGGGCTTTGGGGCTCGGCACAGCATTCAAAATTCACTGGGAGGCAGACGGGTTTGGAGTGGGCTGAGCCCAGCGCCTTGTACTGGGTTGGGGCTTGCTCTGCGGGTGCTTGTGAGCTGGGAGATGGGGTGAGGAGGGAGCGCAGGGCATGCCGAAAGAGAGCAGAGAGATTTGGACTTGGAGGGAGACTCTGAGGCATTGCTCTCCTCCCTCCGGGAGCAAGATGGCTTTGGAAAGCCAGCCGTGGCCAGCCTGCCCAGCTGCTCTGGATGCTCCCAGCATCTTTGGCTATAGCTGGGGTGGGACAATCCCATGGGTTTGAAGAAGCTGGTGCAAGGTTTAAAGATGATTGTGGGATCTGGCTAAGACTGGATAAATGTACATCCAGATTTCTCTTCCCTGAAGAGCAGAAGCAGGCAAAGAAAGCCCCTGACAGCTCCTCTCTCCCCACAGGTCACCCCAAAACACAACGATGTGCTCCCGCCAGGAGAAGGACCAGTGCCACAAGCAGGAGCGCTACACCCGCCAGAGCAGCGGCGGCGGGCCCACCGCTT
>NW_008824590.1:126732-127451 GCF_000699105.1 Pygoscelis adeliae
CTCTTTCCAACCGGTTTCAAGGAGAGCGGGGCTTACGGAGCTATCTATAGCCTCTCGCCACACTAACAGCTCCAGTGCCAGCAGCAGCAGCAGCAGCAGCAGGTCCACCAGCTGCCCTCACAGAAGCTGAAGTGATGGCGTGTCCTGCACGCCCCGGCTCCGGCAGCAAAGGCCACGCATGGACCAGCTCCCTCCGGCCTCCCCAGAGCTTTGCAAGCCTGGAGCTGCCCGGCTGCAAACCCTCTCCTCTGCCCTCCAGGACCATCGCTCCCTGGGGAAGAGGCATCACTTGTGCTTCCCTGCTGCCTCCGCCTGATGCACCGGGCTGTGCTTTGGCCCCACGAGGTGCCCGTGAGACAATAAAGCATTAAGTTCCCGAGACCTCTCTTGTGTTGGCGTTTCCTTAAACTCCTCGTCCTTATTTTCCGTGCACGCTATAGGGGTGCAGCTGGATTAACAAACATACTTGTGCAGAGCTGGTTTCTTTCCGAACCCTCATGATGCTCCGGCGACTGGCCACAGTCGGTGTGGATCATCCCTGAGTGCTCACCAGCTCTGCTCTCCTCCACCAGCTGGGACCAACAGGTCCCAGGTGATGGGGAAAGCACAAAAACATCTCCCCATCCCACAGAGTGTCCTGCCTGGGCCCTACACCCAGGGTGCGGCATTGGTCCTGGGTGCCCCCGGTGCCCCCAGACCTCCAGGTCTTTGCATTCCTG
>NW_008824590.1:127471-128525 GCF_000699105.1 Pygoscelis adeliae
CCCACCACAACAGCTTTTTTTACACAGCTTTGAGCAACCTCCTACCCAGGGAGGCTACTGACGATCACCGGGTGGCTCATGAAAATCAGGCAAGCATCATGTTGTACAGTTTTTATTGCTTTTTTATGGTACTACAACCATTTATGTAAGAAGGAGAAAAATAAGCCCCCCAAAAATGCCTTTTGGCTATTTACAATGCAGAAACATGACAGTTAAGACGGCTGATGTATTAACCCATTCAGACAGGTAGCAGCTGAGGGACCGGATCCTGCACTCATTAGCTTGAGAGGAATAAACTACTGCAGAAAACATCCACCTGTGTAGTAAAGTGATCATAAAGCAAATCCTTGTCAGAAAGTCCATGTCTTTCCAAAAACTTGCAGATGGGGATATAAATATTACAGACCTGATAGCTACCTGCAATATTTTTTTCCAGTGAAACTCAGGGTTTCCACCATCCACTCCTTGCTATTAAAACAGCCTTGTTTTATTGGTTTATGTATTGGGAGCAATGTGTTAACCGAGCATGGCCAAGGAAAGCAGTCCTGTTTCTTCATACTCTGGCCACTCACTGTTGGTAGTATTTCTTTGTGCAGCTCTGTGCAGGTTAATTACGCGAAGATGTAGGCAAAAGCTTTCCATAAAATAAAAAAATGAGAGCTGGACTTCCCTTTTTTTAATGGAAAAGAAAGACAGCATGCTGTCCCAGCTGCATTTATTAGACTGAAACATCCTCATAAGTGTTGAGGTGCATTTTTGGTGTCCCCCCAAACGCATGGGAATTTTGCTGTTGACTTCAAATAAGCTGGAGATGAACTCCCAACCACAGACCTTTAATTTTCCCTGAAGAATCGCCACTCTTTATTCATTATTACTGTACAGCCTGAGTCAACTAACTGCATGGCTCATTCCAGCCCTATTGACTAGTGATTTTTTCACTTTCTACCCATTAAAAACAAAAGGAGCTCATGGAGGAAGGGGTTGATATGTCAGCCATTTCTCTGCCGTTGTGTTTATGAGAAGAAAACAGCAAATCTGCCCCCACCTACACCCC
>NW_008824590.1:128853-129216 GCF_000699105.1 Pygoscelis adeliae
GAAGCTGCATTTGCAAAGCACCCCAAAGAGACACCCATGGAGCATCGGGACAAAACAAGAGACCCGGGGTTATTTTTGCCTCATGGAGGTAATACATGGAGCAGGGCACGGTCTTCACATCTCCCCTGCCACCAGTGCAAGGGCAGGCATTGCCTGCACCGGAGGAGCAGAGAGAATCTGAAAGGTGATCACACCGTGCCCACACGTTGCTGGCGCCTCTGTCCTTCGCCCATGGGGCAATTCAGGGATCCTACAGGAAAGGGAAGAAAACCCATGGGGGAGTTCGCCCGCAACCACCCCAAAGCGCTGCTGAGGCTGGCATCCCTCCCCGCCAGCCCCCCTTTCCCACACGCCCATCCCGCC
>NW_008824590.1:129236-148750 GCF_000699105.1 Pygoscelis adeliae
CTACTTTGCACTAAGCTTGTGCCTGATAAGCTTGTGCAATTTTATTGGAGTTATTAAGGCTGATTAAATACTCTCTGGGTCCCCGCGGAGCTGGAGCTCAGCTCCTGGCTCCATCCCATCCTCCTCAATGGATTGGGCTTGCTGGGACAACTGCAAGGGGTAAAGCAGACCTGGGGAGCTGTTCACCACCTCTGGGTGACACCAGTCCCGAGGAAGGATCTGTCCCTGCCTAACGAGGCAATGCAAATGCTGTCCGGGAGCTTCACCTGCTTGCTGCGCTCCCTGAGCAATCCCTTACCTCCTCGTCTCTGTGCCCCAGGAGCAGTGGCAGCCGCCCTTCAGTACACACAGGATTTGGCAGAGCCCCTCTCCTTCTTGTTCATGGGCTCGGTGTCTGAATCCGGCAGGCTGGTGATGTATCTGTACTTGCTGGTGGGTGACCTCTGAGAGGACAGGAGCCCATCAGACCTTCCCAAAGGGGCAACGTGGTGAAGCGAGGGCTGGGTCCCCTTATTGCAAGGGCAATGCAACGAGAAGGATAGTCGCAGCAGGCAGCAGAGGCTGCACAGAGTCCAACGTTAAGGTTTCATAGTATTACACCCAGATTTGCCCAGGGAGGAAAGAGGGGCACAGCAGGACCACAGTGCCCTGCGGGACCGGGCACCCCTTTCTCACCCTCCACCTCCCCTTCCCTGCCGGAAAATGGGGCAGCGGGACTGGGAGGGAACTTTGCTGCCTTGCAATACAAACGCAAGGAAATTGCCCGTGATGCTCAGCCCCAGGAAAATCAAAGACTGGGGAGATCCAGTTCCATCCCTGACTGTGGGGTGGGTGATGCAGGACCCCTCAGCACCGTTGACCACCCCTAAATGTCACCCCGGCACCTTTCCCATCCATCTTTGCACCCTTGAGCCCATACAGTTACCTTGACAGGAGCAAACTCCTGCTGGATCAGCTTCTTGAACTCACTTCTACTGAACGGTTCAGATTTCTTCCCCTTCCTGGCATTGCCCTGGTAACTCTCCATCATGTCAGTGATGGCTTTAATGAGCTTAGACATGTCTCCAGTCCTGGAGAAGAGCAAAACTTGAGGACACAGCAAGGTGGCAAGGGCAGCTCTGCCCGTAGGAAAATCCCCACGTTCCCTTCCAACAACTCAGAACATTTTCAGTCCAGTTTCAGCCTTTCTAAATTTCTTTGCCAAACATAAAAAAAAAAACTTCCCTTTGCTGAATCCTGAAAGCAAGGCTGCCCACCACCCTGGCTGCTCTCGGGACTTTCACCTTAATTCAGTTCATTTTGCACTTTCCCCACTCCCTGCTTGAATTAAAAGGACGAAGCTCCCTGTAGCCATCTCAGGCACTTGTGGCGTTGAATGAATCAGCTCTTGCAGCTAAGGAAAGTGCTGTGTCTACACACCCACCGCACTCGGGGCTGGGCGGAGGGAGTCCGGGCAGCTAATCCTGTGCTTGTGTCTTTAGTCCTTGCTGCCCCGAGCCCTGCTGGGAAGGACCGGTTGCAAAATGACCCTGAAAACATAAAAGCTCATTTCAAGTACAAAAAGAAACGGCAGAGACTCACCCTGCTCACCTGCATCAACCAGCCGACGGGCGCAGATCGGACTGGTGGGAGCAGCTCTGTGCAAGCTCCTTGCAGGCTGCTGGGGAGTGGGTGGAGGGGGAGGATTTCTTCCCCTCAGTCCTGTTCTCTGGCTGCCTCTCCGCATTGCTGCACTTCCCAGGGAGCCTCCCTCATTATCCTTCCCCGGGAAGGATGTTTACCAGCACACCTGGGAAAGATGTATGTAGGTCAGCACGCAGCTCTGCTCTCCACGGTCATTGCTCGGGGACCCGAGCAGGGAGCACAGGGGTTTGCACTGAAGACATCTCCTTGGATCAAAAAAAAAGCTAACCGGGGGTTCTCTTCATATAGGAAAGTTTGCATTTAGCTTCCCCCAAAAGGGTTTTTTTCTTTTACAGCCAAGGTGATTTGTGAGTTCGTGGGACTTTGCAATGCCGAAGCTTAGAAAATGTCTTAGACAAATGAAGTTCCTGCAGAAAAGGTGGTTTTAATCTTATTTTTGAGGCTGTCCCACAAGTCTTGTGTGGGATGCCACCGGGCCCAGACTGCATTCACATGTTTGCCCAGCTCGGACAGTGGCATCAGAGCTGTGGTTTCTTCTGTGAGAAAGGAGAAAGAGCACTGAGCTGCTTTTCAAACAGGGCAGCCTGCTCCCAAGAGTGACGGCGGTGTGGGGATGCCCAGTGATGCCAGCCGCCGTGGCCAACGGGGTTATGAGCTCCCTCCCGTGGGAAAGTCACTTACTACAAGTCTCAATGGGACAGGGACAGCCACTGCCCGTCCCAGCAGCATGGCCCTGGTGCCAGGCTGCATTTCAACCCCGACGGAGGAAACCGAGCCGTGCATAGGGGCCAGGCTGCATTTCAGCCCCGACAGAGCACATCAAGCTGTGGATGGGACCAGGCTGCCCCAGGGGTCCCGGGGAAAGAACAAGACGCAGGGGCTGCGGGGATGCTGCAGCGAGGCAGCCAGAGCAGGACGCCTGGCTCTCGGCTGATTCTCTGTGTGGTCTCAGAGAAGTCAATGACCCCAGGTTTGCTCACCTGGAAAGGGGGTGTAACAAGCCCTCCCTGCTATGAAGGGTGTGCCAGCTTTCATTAAGGGCTCAGGCACCATTCCAAGATTGCCAGATACGGTACAAAGCCAGATGAGATCATGCTCTGCATCAATCTTCCCAGGCGGCATTTGCAGGGCCGGGTTCGTAGCAGCGTTTTTGGGAGAGGAGGGGTTGCTGGAGCCAACCTGTGCCGCCCACGTACCACTGCTGACACCGCCAGCGCAGCACAAGACATCTCTGCAATTAAGTGGGTTGTAAATGAGATGCAGACCATGGTCTAGAGCTAAATTTTACCCTGGCACAGTGAGACGAGAGGCAGCAAGTCACTGCAGGCCCTCTGCAGCAAGGGCTGCCCGGCACACGGATACTTTCAGTGGAAGCCAGATCAGCTCAGAGGCTGCTCTCGTAGCTTACGGTCCCTGGGAGCTGGAGCTTTCGGCAGAGCCCCAGCCTAGGGGGACTCACTTCAGGGCTATATTTGGGGTGGCCAGGCAACTGAGCACAGACAGCAGCACAATTTACCTCGCAACTTTTTGGGGTACAGCCTTGCCAGGTTGCTTAGCACAAACCCCACAGAGAGATCGACATCCCCACGACATCTCTTCCATGAGCCGGAGCACCTGCTGCTCCTGGCCATGCCCTTGATGGAGACGCAGGCAAAGGAGTGTTTTCTCATGGGCTGGAGCCATCCCGATGACCAAGTGCTCAGGGTTTAAGGCTTTATGTTGGCGGGTCCCTATCTCTGTACAAAAGGTCTTGGAAGAGCATCACTCTGCCATGGGGACGGTGCATGTCCAGGTGCAGGAAGGACCTCAGGACGGGGGATGTTGGGGTGTGACCAGGCATGGCGGTGCGGAAACCACCGCACCAGGCAGGAAGCATTTGCGGAGGAGGATGGGAGGGCAACACATGGCAATGGCACCTACAACCACCATACTCCTCCCTCCACTGCTGCCGCCTCGATTAGCACACGTGTGCCCGGGGAATGAGGGGAATTAGGAGGAAAATTGCTCTGAATCACTCTGAGCCAGTCCCTTCCGCTGGCTACTCCCTCTGAGTCTGCTGCCACGTCGGTGCCATCCCGCGGCGGCACGTCCCCATCCATAGCAGCGTCAGGCTGGCTTTGCTGGGCTCTGGGCGTGGGTTTGCACATGGCAGTGGGTCGGGTCCTGTCCACGGGCCTCACTGGCACCCCAGGACCAACCAGTTTAACCCCACTGTGGCTCATCCCTATCGGCATGTCTAGACTGATAACGAATGCGACGTGCATGGTGCTTCAAAGTCCCCAATTGCCACAGCGTTGGGCATTGCGCAACCCTTCCTTAGCCAGCCACCAGGCTGCTGATCCCACGTGGAGGGCGTTGCGGGGGGTGAAGGGGGTCTGCAGCAGGTGGAGGAGGTCAACAAGGCATGGAGGGGGTCCGGGGTGGGCAGGGGGACCAGGCAGGATGGGGATGCTGGGGCTGGGCTGGATTCCAGCTGGGCGGGATCAGCCCCAGCTGGATCACATCCCCTCATTGCCGGGTCGTTCATAAAACCCAGCCCTGTAGCCTTCAGCCCATTTTCTCCAGCCTGGGAGCTTTGGGAGGGGGTCAGCAGTGTGAGGAGCTGGCAGGGCTACCCCAAGGCTATTTTGGTGGGACAGGATGGGGTGGCAGTTAGGGGAGATGTAGCCCTCAGGCAGGGGCCAGGCTGGGACCCTCTGCAGGGTTTGAATGTAAGCTGATGGCATTGAGGCAAAGCTCAGGGAGAAGGATGTGGGGTACAGCCTCCCCCCAGGCAGGGAAAGGAGAGGAGGATTTAGCATTTATCTGCATCCACCATTTGCCTGCTCCTTTGAGCTGTACCCTGGAGGAACTGTGGTACTTCTCCCTTCTCCTGCTTCCCATAGGACACAGGTAAGAAGAGCTGATGTGGTAGCGTTGAGAAAGAAAGGAGCCCTTACCAGCAAAACTGTGTGGTGGCTTGGGCAGGGGGGCTATGGGAGAGGAGTTCTGGGTGTTTGCAAATTGGTGCACGTCCTGATGCTGCCAGCTTAGCCCAAAAAATAAAGTTTTTGTTTCTGGCACACAAATCAAAATAATCCTACTTATTGCAAACAGCACTGGTGGTGTCGAAATAAGGGGTGTGCTGAACAGGGGGTCACAGGACAGGGCTGTGACTGTGGTCTATGGGCCAGGGTGCAACCCTGGGGAGCAGGGCAGGACTGTGGGGTTCCGGGGCTGGTGGTGGCCCCAGCAGACTCGGTGGCATATGCCACCAGGTGGCAGCAGGAACCTGTCGCAGGCTGCCTGGTCCTCAGCTTGCAAAGGTCGAATCCTGCCTTATAACCTGGGGGTGAAGGCAGGTGGGGCCAGGGGCTGCACACCTCCTGCTTTGTGCTGCTGGAGAACTGCTCTTGGGGCAGCAAGGCTGGAGGAACCCAGGTGCCATCCCCATCCCCACACAGGCAGCGTGGCCATGGGCAGCAGAGCACCTTGCCCATCAGCCTGACTGAGCATCCCTCTGCAGCGTGGGATACAGCGCGGTTGGGGTGTATCCAACACCTTCCTTGCATTGCTTTGGCGTTTCCTCTGTTCAGGAGCTGCGAGCTCTGTTGGGGTGAAAGGATGCATATAGATTTAAGGACGGCTCCCCTATTAAGGGAGGACCCGACGACTGCCTCTGGCTGCTCACAGCCCTGCATTGCTGTCCTGGTCCTGCTGTGCTGAGGGTGTGTAGTGGCTCGTTCTTCGCCACCTCCGGCGCGATGGTCCAACAGCTCCGGCGGGTGACACAACAGGAGTCCTGCACCCTGGGTTTCAGGGGAGTGTAAAGCCCCACTGTGTTGGCAAATATCCTGTTGCATCAGCACCACGAGCTTTGAGGCAGGTTCCTGCCTGAATCCTGGGGGAAGGTCCCAGGATGGTTTGTGGGTGCTCCTAGCACCCAGATTTGTGTGTTTGGCTCCTGCACAGGGAGACCTCTCTGCTGCAGAGAAGAGAAGGGCTGACCACCCACTGGCAGGGTACTGAGCTCCTGAAAAGCTCATCTGCTGCACATGGGACCTGAGCCACCCTTGTCCCAAAAGCTGGCCAGCCCCTTATGGGCCAGCCCCGGGGACGGCTCTGTTCTTGGAGGTGATGTACTTCTGCTCTGGCAGGGTGGTGGTGGCAATGAACCAGCTCTGCTCTCTTCCCTGGGTGTGGGGCTCTTACCTGCTGTAAGTGCTGTAGGATTGGGTGCGTGACCCACGTTGGGGTGCAGGATTGAGTGTTGGGTGCAGCATCTGGCTCCGGAGGGGGCCTGCCACCCTGTGCAGTCTCAGGTAGAGCTGATAGACTCTGATCCCCACAGCAGATTTTTACCTTGTAAGAAGGTGTTTGACGCTTCAGATGTCAACATTGACTCCAAAGGAAGCTGAAGCAACCTGGCCAGCAGCAGTGAAGCAAACTTGCAACAGTCTTGTGTTAACCAGTGGGCTTGCTTCAGTGCTGCTGGTTTGGGGAAGCTTGTGGCAGGTTCCTTCACAGCGCAGGGAGATTTCAGGGCTTTGACTCACCCTTAAGAAATCACAACTGTTCCTTCCCCTCCCCTCAAAACACGTTTGCAAATCAGTAGCCAGGCTCTAAGCGTGCACGGTGGGAGGCTGCTCAGCTGCATTGTAGGCATTTCCAGCCACACGCTCTGGAAAGCTGCTATTAATAAGGGACACCTACACCTCCTCGGTGCAAACCCAGGATGCTCCGAGTGAGGAGTTGGGGTTGTTCTTGGTTCTTGTCAACACAAAACCCAGTGGCCAAACCTCGCTGCTGGCTGTAGCACTAAAAGTAAACGCATCCACACCCCCTAGCTCCCTTTCAGCCCCATGCTAGGGCCCTGCAGAGCAACAGTGCCCTAAAAAGGGTGCTCCTCCAGAAAAGAGTGCTCAGCCATCCCCTTCCTGCCTTCCAGCTCTTGCCTACCACCACAGTTCAGTCCTAGGAGAGACACAGAGTGTTTTCAGGCCAAAACAGGGTTTTTTCTAGTTGGAAATGCAAAGATGTGTCAAATCATACAGCCTTCCCTGACCTGTCGAGCACATTCTAATGTAAGGAGTATTGTGAGCACCTGCTGCAATGAACCCTGCTCTCCCCAGACATCCACCTCACCCCTGAGGACCTGCAGCCTGTCTCCAAGGTGGATTTGCCTGGCTTAAAGCCATGCTGGGAGAGAGCAAGGTGCAGGACCTGCCTGGAGGAAAACTCATGTAGACACGCAGAAGAGCTTTGACAGCCTCAGGGCAAATCTTTATTTGGCAGCAAAACCATCAAACTTGAAGGAAGAAAAAGAGGGAGGTGGGCAGAGAGGGATGGAGGGGAAAAAGCCAGGGGCTGCAAGCACTGCATGGGTGCTTTTGGCCGGGGACCGCAGCCCACCTCAGTGGTGGTGTTGGTGTTTGAGCTGCTGCTGTTGTTGTTGCTGCTGCTGCTGCTGGTCCTCGATGTCGTGGAGGTGTTCATGGGCAGCAATGGTCACACGGATGATCAGCAACATCACCTCGGAGAAGCTGATCTGTGCATCCTTGTTGATATCAAGGTCCTTCATGATTTCGTCAATGGTGGCCTTGTCTTTCACGAGCTGCAAAGGAAGGGACAGGGTGAGGGCAGTCCTGTCATTCACAGCTCAAGCCTCCTCCTGGCTTCTCTGGGACCCTCACAGCTGCTGGGCCCCCAATAGTCTGGTGCTGTGTGTGGCTCCATCCTCGTGCCATCATCACCCATTGCTTTGGGTACAGCAATGATTCACCCATGGCGATGAAGCAATCGGAAAGCAACGGGCTTGCATCACTGCAAGGACACCATGCAATGTGGAGACCGATGAAGGCAGCAGTGTCATGTCAGCCACAAACCTCTCCTTTAACGCGTTGGATTAAAAACACTTTACCTTCTGCTTTAGCAAAGTGAGTTACAAAAAAATGGGCTTTTTCACTGATGTTTCTGACATCGTTGCTCCTAGATGGCAGAGGAGCTCTTGAGCAGTATGATCCTGATTTTCTGAAGATAAGGGGATGAGGGTAAATATCTGGCTGCAGGTTCACCCGGACCTGGGTGGGTTTCCTTCATCTGTCTTTATGGAGCATGTTTGGAAAGTGGCAGTTGGACAGGGAGGGTCTGGGCAGAAGGTGTTGGCGCGGGAGAGCAGAGTGGGAAGGGAGTGAATCCAGCCTCTGGGGGCATTCAGGCGATGGGGTCCAGCCCAGCTCCCTCCCAGTTTCTCATGGGTCATGAGAAACTCCACTCACCTTCAGGTAGTTCACAAGCTGCTGCTCAATCAGGAGCTTCAGCTCCTTCTTGGTCAGGGTGTCTCTGTTCCCCTCCCGCCTTGAGTACTGATGGAAGACATCAATGATGATATCCATGGCTTTCTCCAGCTCAGAGCGCTGTTCGCGGGTCTGGGGGGTCTGGAAAAGAAGCAATTGCACTGAATAATGTCAGGAGCCACAATAGATGGGGAAGTCTGATGTAAACCAGCAAGGCTCCGATACAGCCACCTGCTTCACACCAGATGAGGATGCAGCCTGGCTTTGTTCAGTCATTCTTTTTTGGGGATAAATTTGAGCTGTTTGTTTGAGTTTGCTCTTATCTACAAGCCAAAGGAGACTGAAGGGAGTTGCAGCCTTTGCCTGCTCTGGGATGTGCAACTACAGATAATAGCTGAGAGCTGATTTCCCCCCAAAATGTGCCTTCTGTAAGCTGAGCGCTGTTGGAGCAAGGCTCCCAAAATAGCTGGCAGCGCTGCAAAAACCTCTGTAGAGATACAGAGTATGAGATCTGATGTCCAGGAGCCCCTTCGGTGGTCGGACCGTGCTGTGGGGAGCCTCTTCCAGGAGGAGACATCTCTCCTTGTGGGTTGTGCTTGGATGAGCCTGAGCGGAGATGGTTATCCTCTGCCAGCAACCGATGGCAGCTCACACGGTGAGGAGAGGCTCCCCGGGGGTCCTTGCACCTCCGATGGCCCAACCGGCACCTGGAAAAGAACATGGAGACCTTAAACGCCTGAGTCACCATTGGACTTGCCTTGCTCATCTTGACGAAGTAGTGAGATCCACTCGGGCTGGAGCGGGGTTGGTCCTAAGCGCGGCATCTCTTATAGCCTGGCCATCCGCCTGCGCCGCTCCAGCAGTTGTGAAATGTCTCTGTTTCATCCAATTCCAGTCCATCTTCGTGACATACTTTGTGCATTGCTTAAGGCTCTGGGGTAGTTCCTTAAAAGGGGTCTCTGTGGTTTTTCCTGTAAGGTTGGTGTGTCATGTACTCTGACTGGGTGGCAGGGAGGTGGCCAGGGCATGGCCATATCCCCTTTACCCCCCCCACCTTGCTATTGGGGCTGCAATTCTCCATCAGCTCTTGACAGAAGTCCATTCCCCTCGGCTTCTTCAATTTCGCCTGTTCTACTCTCCTCCACAGGGCTGTCTTTTCATGCCACGAGGCGAAGGGGACCCACAGCATCATGCCTGCACTTCTCCAATGAGCCAGCACTGCTTGGACCCCATAGCATCCCCATCCTTGCGGACCTGGTGCACCCAAAAGCATCCCACTGCTTCACACAGCCCAGCACTGACAGCATGGTCAGGGTTGCCTGTGTGACAGGGGGATAGGGACAGAGCTGGTGCTGAGGGCAGTGCCCCAGCACTGGGGGACCATCCCCTGCCTGCGGCAAGCAGGTCTTTATGAAAGACAAGTAATACAGGGTGGGTTCCCAACCTCGCTGGTCTCCAGGAACTTCATTTCATCTCCTCAGGTTCGCAACAGCCTGTGCCAAGGGTGGTTTCTCCCCACCCAAGGTATGCTCTGAGCTGTGGAGACCAGGTGTGGCTGACAGGTGTATTTTCACTTCTTAGGACTGTGTCCTCACCTTGTAGCTTCTTTTTCTTTATTGTTTCTCAAGTGTTGCAGAGATCCAGCACGGGTGCTTTGGCTCAGAGCAGCTAAGATCAGGAGCAAAACAAGACTTTCCAGTGCTTCTTCATTAAAATGCTCTGCCTGCTGATTCAGCTGACTTGTTTGGGGGGTTTGTTTAACCTGCCAAACATGATGCTGATATTAGACACAAAGTGGAGGCCAAAACAGGGCCACGGACAGGCCTGGGGCAAGCTCCAGGAGCTCCAGACGAGCTGACATGGAGCAGCACCGGGCAGGGAGCTGCTTGGAGATGCAGCCCTGGTCCACACGCAGTGGCCGTCTGGACCCCAGCCCTCACTGGTGGGGGTGCACTGCATTTCACAACAGGAGTGCTTTGATGCATGAAACTGCTGGAGAAGGGCCAGGGTATTTCACAACAGGGTGTCAGGGACCATCCGCTCAGTTGCAGAATTTTGTAGCAATTTCAGGAAACCGTACTTTTAGTCATTTTATCATCCCCAAGGTAGGGAAGGGCAAGGATGGATTACAGGGTATGCGATGGGCCAGGGAATTCCAAAGAGGGATGGTGGCTACATCCTCAGATGTGCCCACCAGGCAGCAGGGATGAGACCCCAGGTATTTAGTTTTTAAATGCCGGTGCAGTCACTAAGGTGACCAGGGAGCCTGGGTACCGCTTAGGGTCACAGGAACATGTGCTAGCACAACTTTTTGCCTGGCTCTGCAGGTCTCCTTGCAGGGGGAGCCTCCCTGTCCAGCCATGCCTGTAAGCCATGCTGAAGTGGCTGCAGCAAGCTGTAATCCTGGCCCTGAGGCCACTGGGGTTGAGCAAGCATCCACTTGCTGGAGCTGCAGAGGGGAAGGAGTGGGAAGCAGGCATCAGGTGGCGCGCAAGCAGCCCAGTAGCCATGGCAAGTGAAAGATCTGGTTCGGGGTGACTGGGCTTGGTTGTGCCCTGAGGACCTGAGCCCTGGCGGGGCACCCCATGCTTGACAATCATTGCAAAACTCTTTCAAAATATACATTTACAGGCAAGTGACTGGCTGATGTGGGAAGGGAGCACGGCAGGGTTTGTCACTATGTGGTTTGCTGTGTTTCACAGCAGATTTTAGCCCAGGATCAGGATAGGACATATGTTCTGGTTGCTAGATGTGGTTTTAGCTTGGGGAAGCCAGGGGATGCACTCTGAGCCCTGGCTTCTGAGCACCTTTGAACGTCATCAGACCAGCAATGACCCAGCTGCGACCTGGCATGTGCAGCCACCACAGGAGCTGGGGCAGCCTAGAGGTTTTCCCATCCTGGAGCTGCAGAAGAAAGGATTTCCCAGTCCTTTAGCTCGAGCCAAAAAGCATTCACATATGTCTCAGCCATATCAAACAGCTACAAACTCAGCTGCTTGGCAGGCATCACCTTGGTCCAGCCCAAAGGGAGCTGAGAGCCAGCTCTGCTGCCCGCCCAGGCATGGCACAACTGCTGCAGGGTGCTGGACCCTCTCCAAGCCCTCCTGGAGCTCTGGCAGGTTGCAGGGCTGGATCTGGCCATTGCACCTGCCCTTCCTGCCTGTGCTGCAACGTGCAAAGTGTTGCTCTCACTTGTGCTGGGGCAGCTGCCTGCTCAGCCCCATGGGGTGGTGGTACCTGAACGCTTGGTGAGGAAAAAAGCTGGATTACAGTGTATTTAGTATTCAGAAATGGTTTGTTGGTGCTGCAAGACATCTCCCAGATGGCTCAGCCAGGGACAAGATCCTTGTGCTCTGCTGGAGCCCATCAGGGTTTTGGTGCGAATATTTCACTGGTGGAAAACTCTGAGATGGAAAACCATCTGGGTGTTTCATCTTGGCTGGGTAGCAAATGATTCAGCAGAGTTGGGAGGGAGCACTCCGGATGACTTGTCTGTGTGGGAAAACTCTGAAATTTAAGTTTTCATTGGGATTTAGGGAGAAAATTTTAAATCTCAATTTCCCACGGACTAGAAGCTATATATACAGATAGTAACTTCTGTGTGTATTTTTTTTTCCTAAGAGCACCCTGGCTTGTTTTTGTGGTAAAGGCTGTGTTGTGTTGTGAACTGCTGTTGTCATGAGTATTAATGCATTTTTCCTGCTCACGGGTGATTCTGCATCCAGAGGACGCACTTGGCATGGCCATGGGGAAAAAGCTGGATGAGGATGGGCAAAACAGGAGGTGCTTCCCTAAGCTAGGCTGGCTCTGCTCTTCCCAGTCTATGCAGAAAACTTCTTCTGCCAGGAGAAAAACCTCCAATACAACTGCTGTATGTTGCAGCTGGTGGTTAAAACCCTTGCGGAGCTCAGGCAGTGTCTTGCGCTGGTCTTCTGGCCATTAATACCCTCCTAGCCCATCAGTCCAGCCCTCTCTGCTTGGACCAGACACTGAGCAATACAGCCCTTGCCCACTCACCACACCTCGATCATAAGCCTCTTCCTTTATGGATTTTTGGGGTGTCTCATCTAGGCAAGCCTTTATCCCACAGCTCCAGCAGGACTATGCATTCACTGCAGCTGGTGGCCACCCTCCCCAGCCATGAGATGGATGCAAAAGGGAGTGCTGAGATAGGAAGGACTCAGTGAACTTCAAGTGATGCTTTATTGTCTCACAAGCGTGAGTGATCCAAGCAGACAGAAAGCAGCCAGAGCCCCATTCCTATAAGCAACCCCCTCTGAGTTTTTCATGGGTCGTGCATTGAGACTCAATCCTTGTCTGGTGTACAGCGGTCATCCCCGTGGCTGATGCGATGAGCATCATCGGTCAGCTTGGCCAAGACGATGGTGAACTCCTCGAAAGTCAGCTCTCTGTCCTGATTTAAGTCTGTTTCTTTGAAGAGATTGCTCAGGTAGTCGCAATGGTTCCTGCCCTGAAATTGGGGGACAGGACATCTGTTAGCATGCCCCCTCCCTGGGCTGCACTCCCACTGGTGGAAACCGGGCCAGCCTTGCATGCCCTGGGAAGTGTTTGGAAGCTGTGAGATCATTGTGACCCTCTCCTACCTTGCAGTTAGCCCCTAGTTAAAACCCCAGATGGACAGGCTCTTGTTCCAAGCCCCTTTGGCTGCTCTGTACCCTTGCAGTGGCAGGCGGGATGAGTGTGGATGGTCCCACAGCACATGGACAAGCTGTGTCTGATCACAGAAACCCGTTCTGTGGACCAACAGCCCTTGGAGGGGACTGCACCCCGTTCCCCCAGGAGCATCCCTGGAGGCAACCTCAGCCTCATCCCCCCCACACAACCCCCCAGGGAGAGCACAACACAGCTCCTGTGGCACTCACACAAGCTTGCAGGAAGGTTGGTGCCTGCTCAGTCAGCAGCGTCTTGAAGTCGTTGAAGTTGAGGGTATCATGCTGGCCCTCCCGGATGCTGTAACGGTGGTAGACATGCACAATGGTGTTCAGGGCCATCTCCAGTGTGCAGTTTCCAGGGAACTGCCGAGTCTCGGGAAGGGTGGTTGTGGTCTGGCTTCTTGCAGACATGGCTGAGCTCTTGAGGTACCTGCAGAAACTGCGTGGAGAAATCTTAAAGCCACGAGATGCATCAAAAATCAGGCACCCCACGCCATGCTCTTGGCCCCCACCCCAGGCACCCCAAGGCGGGTTGCGCTGCACCTCCCCAGTGTAGCAGCAGATCTCCACCAGGAGCCCTGTCTCACTGGGGCTGAGCAAACCAGCAGCACCCAGCGTGCCCAGGGGCAGTCGGTGGCTCCTCAGCGCTGAGCGGGTAATAAGCGGTTTTAGGAATATCGACGTTTTACAGCATCACCCAACCACCTCTAATTTTAACTTTGCCCAAGAAGCGACTTGTTCTCACTGACCGGGAGGCATTTGTCAGGCAAATTAGGCAAACCCATCAGGCTGTAGTCACGTATCTGTACTGTGCCACGGACAGCAAGGATGACTTCAAGGCAGGGAGCACAGTTCAGGTACGGGCTCCATTGCAGCCTCTGCCTGACCACCTCCTCTCTCTGCGAATTTCTCTCTCCTCTTTGGGCTACAAACCCTTTCCACTGGAGACACTGAGCACAGAGACCCTGCTCTCTGATGGGTGCCACCGTGCAGATGACACCCCCAAAGGGCTCTCTTCTTGCCAGAAGAAACAATTACAGCCCCACTAATTTGCCACAGAAATGCCATTAATTTATGCTTGTCTTGTTGTAGCCAAAACCAGCCTCCTACCCTGGCCCAAGTGGAAAGCATCACCCTGGAATAAAACAGGCATGGCATGAAATGCTGTTCAAAATCGCTTCTCCCTCATCTTATTTCCTGCAAGAACCATTGCAGTGGTACTTACCCTTGTCTCCAAGAAGGGTTTGCAGAGGATGGGTCTGTTGCAGTGATCCAAGAGCCTGGGCAGCCCTTTTATACATGTCTTAGGTCTTCTTTCATCAGAGATAGTGACACACCTGCTGCAAGCAACAGCTTGAATTAGCATTTCCCGTACCTGGAAATTGCAAGGTAGGAACTTCTGAACCCCTCCCCACCTCATACCTCTGCACATAGTTCCTGGTTGCACCCACCAGGCTTTGGAAATGCTGTCCTTCCACCCCACCATCACCTCTGACAGGGCTGAGCTGCTCAAGTGCTGGGCAAAGAATGGGAAAAACGCTGGATGTACCGTCACGCCTCAATGTAAGCGTAAAGGGCAAGACCATCTTGGCAGAACTTGCCAAAACCTTGCAAGTTTTGCAATGTGCTGAAAATTTTGTGTGCTCTCATGCTTGACGTAGAAGAAAGATGGGCTGTTTCAGAGAGATATGAATAACTTTGTCCCTTGGTTGTTAATGTGATCTCTGTTTTCTACGATACTACCAGGTTGGACACTAGCAAAGATGAAGGCAGCATCTGCCTTTTAATAAATTGTTTTCCAGAGTATTTTCCATTACTTTCTGCTTTCACATCACTTGTACCGGACCTTTCCTCTTACTCCAGAAACTTTGTGGAGGAAACTGGGTATGAAACAAGAAGAAAACCTGAGGTCGGGGTCTTTGCTGGCTGGAGCATTAACTAGCAAGTGTTTTGCAACAGTCGCCTCTGTACCACCCATCTTGCGTTAGCAGAACAGGTACTAGAAGAATGAAGAGACTATAAAAGATGTAAAAATAAGACAATAGATTCCAGGAACAGGGTAGGAACAGAAAAACAAAAGGGTAACCATTCCTGTTTGAGGATGCTTCTTGCATGACCCTGGGGGGAATATCAAGAACTGTTGCATGAGTTTTATTCTGGTAACCCTGACTCACTTTATTGCTTTTTTTGTCTTCCTGCTCTACTCATTAGGGAATGTCAACAATCCGAAATTGCATCCTCATTCCCCAGCTGGCCTTGCAAAGCATTGGCCGAGGCTGGTTTTTGCCCTGTGCACTTGCGTAGTCCCCACGCAGACAGACCTGTGGGCTCTGAATTCCCATCTTTCCCAACCGTGTTCCCCAAAACCTGCGGGGGAGGCAGCTCGCGATGCCCAGCCCCACAAGGGGAGTGATGCCCAAGTGACAGCCGGGTGCCCTGGCAGGATAGTGAATAATGTCTGCTCCCCAATGGCAAAATTGTGGAGCCAGAGAGTGATCACCTGTGTCATCGAGTGCAAATAACCACGCAATAGCCCCATGCTTACTTTCGCAGCTCGGTTTCACATGGGACAGGCTTCTGATTTCAACTGATGTTGGAAATGTTGGAGCCTCCTGAGCCTGAGGGTTTCCAACTTCAGTGCACAGTCACTGGCAGATACAGGAGCTCTTGTCCGCTCATGTATCTGTTCCCCAGGAGCCCGTGGTGGCTTGTAAATGTGCTGTGACCTGGGGGACTGTTGCCCCACGCTAACAAAAACATCCAACTTTATTGTGCAGAGTTAACACCAGCTCTCCAGAGCCCCTCGGCCTTGTTCTTTGCTGTGTTGGGGTTTGCAAGATAAGTGCTGGTTGCTTTGCGGGTTGCAAAAGCGTTGCATGTACCCCCAGCTCCAGAGCCATGTCTTGGCAGCCACCTGGGGAAGCAGCCCCTGGCTGTGCTTCACCCCTGGCATGTCCTGGAGAAGGTGCAAAGAGGTACTGGGAGAACCAGGACTGAGGATGCTCTTGTGCAGCCACCGGCCTCCCCCGCCCAGGAACCTCCCCAGTGTGATGGGGTGCTACGCACCCCGTCGTCTGCTGAGGCGAAGGGTGCTGGGGCCAACCACCCTGTGCAGGGAACCCACTGAGCCTTGGGAAGGCAGCGTGCCAGGGTCTGACATGCTTCAGGATGGGGAGCCCACGCAGCCTGTGCTGCTCAGCTGGGACCCAGCAGCACTGCTCTCCTGGCTCCCCGCTGTGCAGGGAGCAGGGTCCCTCCGTGCTGCCTTCCCTTTCCAATTGCTTCTCCAACTTAATCTGCATTTAAACCCCTACAGCCATGGGCTGGGTGCATATTGCATCCTCCCTGGAGACAACAGGACACATAATACAGATGCATTTGGTGCTTGAAGAAAGAAATTTTATTTCAATGCTGTAGGCAGAAGCAGATGACAAAGCTTTGGTTACAGGTTTGTCTGTGCTTGTGGACAAATGGAGGGGACGATGCTGCTGGAAGAGCACAATCCCATGGGCACAGTCACTCTGGGAACCACTTCACTTGCTGGGAACGTGGGCGTGGTCCTGGCCGTGACCAGCATCTGGATCCTTGTCATGGCTCCCGCAACACTGGTGGGACCTATTGTGGGCATCAATGACTACGAGATTCAGCGTGGTCAGGAACTCTGTGAACTTCAGGCGACCGTCGTGGTTGCAGTCTGCTCTGGCGAAGAGCTTGCTTATGTAGTCATCAATGGTCATGTTAGGCTGCAGCAGGACAAACGTGAAAAAGAGTCAGCCTGAAGCACAGCGGGGTTCAGGGTAACCCTGCCAGCCCACAGCTACAGCGCGAGGCTCGCCCAGCAAGGTTTCAGGAAAACCCTAGAAAAACCCTCCCTTCCCTTTGGGAGGCTCTCAGCCACCCCCATGCCCCGAGGAGGCCACCACTCCTGCAAGCTCTCACCAGTGTTAGGAGAGCTGGGCCACACTTGGCTCTTACCGGCATGGTGTTGTAGAGGAAGGGCTTGGCGGTCTCCTTCAGCAGCTTTGAGAACTCAGTCTTGCTCAGGTAGTCATCTATGGGGCACTTCATGGCATACTGGTGGTAGATGTTGATGGCGCACTCCAAGGCGAGCTCCAGGTCGGTTTTCATCTTGCTAGGAAGGGACAGGCAGCAAAACATTAAACCCCATCGGAGGAGAAGGACTGCCCTCTCCTCCGGGAGCCCCAGCCAGGCTCTGGCTGTCTGGCGAGGTCGGGCTCATCCCAGTGGCCCTTCCAGCAGCACGAAGCCTGAAGCCACCGTTTGGCAAGGACCTACTTACCCACGAGCGGTGCTGGGGCTGACTTCTGCAGACAGCGGTGCACAGGAGGAGAGGAGTGGGCAGGAGCAGTGACGGTGTGGTGGAGGTGAGGTCTCTTTTATACTCTTCCTGAGCTACGATTTGTGACACCCTCAAATTTTCTTCAGGGCAATAACCCCAGGAATTGTGCAAGGCTATGCGGAACGCCTAGGCAGAAATTTCTTGCCTGGCTCTAGGAACTGGCTGCTCCCACTGCTAACGAGGGAGGGGACGCACCAAACTCGTTAGGGCAAAACAAGGAAACACCAAAAGAGGCATTTGCAGGGAGCCAGCATCGTGGGTCAGTGATGGTGCAGGGGTTTTCCCAGGAGCCAGCACATTCCTGCAGAGTTTGGGGGTCTTTGCAGAGGTGATGGAAGAGGGCTTTTTCCAGATCACACGAAAGGTGCTGGGTGAGGGTCTCCAGTGGGATGATGCTGTTTTTTCCCAATGTGGGATGTGGTTTATCACTCCTGTATCTGCCCTGACGCTGTTGAATTTCACTGGAGGTGTGGTGTCTGCCCCCAGCACGCTGCTGGGACCTCCCGCTGCTGGGGGATGGCCAATGCATCCCACCCTCCAGCCACCTCTCCAAAATCATGAGCAGCATTCTTCCTGAATCAGTTCTTAACAGCTAGCCAGGGAGCCAAGAAAGATGTTGCAAATCCGGGCATGCCAGCATGCCGGAAACCTGCCAGCCAGTCTTAGGAGATGGCATTTCCCAGCAGCTGTAATTGCTGCTGGAAACCGAGGGCATTGGTAATTGCTACCTGTTCCCAGTGTTGGGGAGATGCCGCCACATGCGGGAGACCCCGTGGTGTTCCCAGTGCCTGGCACAGGCTGCTAAACCCTGTGTGTCTTGGGGGAAAGACGGTCTAAGGGGGCTGGTGAGGAGCCTGTGCCCAAGGATGCCCAGGCCCTTCATCCCAAGTCCGTGCTTGGTGGGACTGGCAGAGCAAAAAGCCCGTGCTAGCCGTTAAGGTTTTTAGGAGATGGGAAGGAGAGCGGTGGTGAAACATCTCCCCGTCAGCCTCCTAATCCAGGAGCTGGTGCCAGAAAAAGCCTAAACTGCAAAAGAGTGAAACAAAGGGACAGGTTGTATGATGGGGGGAGACGGGTGCATCCTCCCCGGGAAGGGGAGCCACGCAGGGCTGATCAGCGGGACACGGGTGCACCATTGGTGAGACGTGACAGGACACGCGTGGGGAGGTGTGAAGGGTTGTGCCTGTGCCACGTAGGGAGGTGGGAGGAGACACGCATGCGCCGTGGGGCAGGCAAGAAGGGACAGGTGTGCACCATGGGTCCTCATGCTGCCATTTGCTGCCCAACCTGCCACGGAAGCCACGTGCCTACGCGCCGGGAGCTCCCGGCACATGCCCTGCCTTGGGGCCTGGCTCCCATGCCGTGGCAGCCCACGCTCTGCTGCAAGAGTCGCCGTGGGGTGTTGGTTCTGCTCCGTGGCCGAGTGCAGCCGCGGGGCTGGGAGTGTTGGTGTTGCAGGGACGGAGCCAGTACGGCCCTGAGGGCACGGCAGCAGGGCAGTGACAGGGGTGTGGATGGATGCAGGCAGGCTGGGATGCCTGTGAACAGCATCATGCCAGCTTCAAATATTAACAGATCAGGCATAAAAAGGGCCAAGGGCTTGTAGGGGGGTCCGTTTCACCTGCCTCTGGGATGCAAGCGTGGTGCAGCCATGTTCTCAGGTGTTTCACTGAGCCTGGAGGGATGGATACTTTTTTTTTTCCCCCCCTAATATTGATGCTCAGGTGAGCACTGGATCTCAGAATCTGAGGTTCGTGGAACAACCCCTACGACCTCCATTTGGGGGAGCAGGGGGATGAGCTTCAACCCCAGTCTCCTGGCAAACCAGGCCTTGCAAAGCCGAAGGTGCAGTGCCTGGGTGGGAGTCCCAGGCAGGCGGCCAGGCAGAGCATCACCAGCACCCAACAGGATTCATCCGCAGGGACATGAGCATCGGGTGCAGCCCCTCGCTGAGTCCTTCCCACTCACCCCCAGCAAGAGAAAAAACAGTGCCATCCATGAGGTTTTAATTTATTTAAGATTCAAAAATGACCAGAAACACAGCAACAAAACTTTACAATAGGAAATTAAAAAAAAACTTTACAAAAGGTCCTTACAAAAGGACCCCAAAAGGACCCTGGGGCCCCTCGCCCCGCCAGCTGGCCCAGCTCTACGTTTTGCATTCCTTCAGTGCATCGCTGTAGATCGTGGCCAGGGCCCCCAGGAAGGTGACGTACTCCTAGAAATTCACTTCCTTGTCTTTGTTATGGTCCGGGTCCAGTCCACGCCACGGCTGTGGGCAGCGCAGGGATGGAGGGGAGCTCAGTGAGTGGCCGGGAGCTGGTCCAGCCTTGGGGCAGGGAGTGGGGAGCGCCTGGGGCATCGCTCCCTCTCCACCCCAGGGGATGTTCTGCAACTCTCTCGCTTGCCCTGGTGCCAGCAGGGCAGGAGGGGGCAAAGCCCCTCCAGACCCAGCTCAGCGCAGCCCCCAGGGTCTGGCCCCGAGCAGGCAGGGGGCTGCCCCGCATCCCCACGGTCATGCCACCCCGGGGTGTTGCTGGGGCCGGTGGCTGCAGGGTGACT
>NW_008824590.1:148877-156261 GCF_000699105.1 Pygoscelis adeliae
CTTCATGGCATCTCCGCTCGCCGGTTCTTCTGGGAGCAGCCCCAAGCCCGCCGATAAAGGTCTGGCTCCCAGCAGGGTGGCGGGGGGGCATCCACATCTGGAAGGGGCATGCTGCACATCTGGAGCCCGGCACGCAAGCCGGGGTTGGCCGCAGCTGTTCGGTGAGGGGCAAAGGGGATCAGAGGGAGGAAATGGAAACTTACAGACGTGAGCAGGTCAGGCCCCGGTGCAGGGAAGGGAGGGCTGTGGCTGCACGGCTCCTTGCATTTATAGCCGTGGGCTGAGTCCTTCCATGCTGGCGGCCCAGGGGGACTGGCTGGGTGCACCGAGGGAAGCCACTCCTCTGCTCCCACTCCCCTGCTCGCCATAACCCCACCCCAAGCAGGAACGCAACTGAAACCCTGCTCCCAAGGGTTCCCTCAGGGTGGGGAAGGGACAAGGGTCCTGAGTGACTTCCCAACGCAGCAGGTCCTGCCCCACGGAGCAGCAGGTGGGGGGACAGATGCTGACCCCGCGTGAGCTTAATAATCATGGCTAAAAAAGAGTTGTTCACCCGTCACTGTTATCACGGTGCTGGTCAGAGGCATTAATCCCTGCGAAAGCTCCTGCCTTGCCTTGCACGGCCACGAAGCAGTTACCAGGGCTGCAGGGCAGGGTGCTGTCGAGCAGAGCCCGCCGCTGACTCACACTAACGTGGCCGGCGGGGATCAGCCCCGTGGGCGGTTTACGAGGGCTCAGGGAATGCAGTGCCCATGCCGCAGCGGAGCAAACTCCAGCTTGGAAGCACCCTTGCTCTCGCTCCTCATCAGGGACCGGCAACGCGCAGGTGGAAGGGAAACGGGACCTTCCCCAGTGTGACAGCACCCCTGTCCCTGGGGCAAGAAACCCCCATTGCAAAGCATGCGGAGGACTTTGTTTAAAGCAACCTTTATTGAAAGAGCGTCAGGAAGACAGCGGGAGGGTCACGGGGGCAGCGACGCAGCCCAGGGCCGGTGCCCCATGCTCACTTCTTGCGCGGCATCTTGTCGGGGCAGTCCTGGAAGAAGTCGTTGCACATCATGGCCATGCAGGCCAGGAAGGTCACGTACTCTTGGAAATCCACCTCGCTGTCACTGTTGCTGTCCAGGTGGCACATGAGCTGCTGTAAGCTGGCCTCACTGGTTTGTCTCTGCCCAGGGGCAAGAGGGGAGTTAAAATGGGGGTTTGCATCAAGGGCCACATCCCCAAGGCCCAGCATCGCCCATGGGACATGGCACCCCCTGCCCCACACTTACGCTGAAGCTGGGCAGCTCCTTCATGAGCATCTCCTTGAGCTCCTGTTTGCTGAGCTTGTACTTGTCCCCCTCCTTCCCCGAGTACTTGTGGAAGGTAGAGACCATCACGGCCAGCGCCTGCTCCAGGGGAGACGCCATGGGGGATGCCAGCAAGCCTGGAGGCACCAACAGCACAAGCAGGTGAGAGCAGAGTTCGGCGACCCCAGACACCCCCATGCTGGGGGGCCAACGGTCTCCCCCGGCCCCCCAGACCGTGCAGACTGCCCCAGTGCCCCACTCCCAGGCATGCCCCGGGATGCATCACCATTTCCTCCCTAATTTCACCCTCCCACTAGCAGCCGGGCTAGGCGTTGGCCGTCTGGTACCGGTGCCGAGCAACCTCCAAAAAAGCCATGCCGGAGGGGAGAACATGGGGGGAGGCAGCAGCCCCCTCCTGCCCGAGCCAGGCGGGGAAGGGGCACACACGCTTTTCCAGCCCTCAGAGGTGAAAGGCAGCCTTTGAGCTCGGCTCGCTGCAGCAGGAGCCTCACGCTCAGCCCCGGGGGAAAACCTCTGTTGGGGGACCCCACTGCGAGATGGGGCAGCTGCGCCATCGGCAACATCTGGAGGGCATCTGGAGGGCCAGCGGGGCGAGGGGGAACAGAGCATCGTAGGAAAAAAAATCAACTCACCAACAGCTCAAACAAAACAGCCGAGGACGGGCAGGGCGGGAGGCGAGCCAGCGTCAGGCGACGGCATTTATAGCCCCGCCTGGGACACCTCCCTCGCTACCCGGATGGGAAAGCACCAATGCTGATCCGGCGCCTGTCTGGACATTGGTTGGCAAAGGAGGAGAGGAAACCCTGGGAGCAGCCCTGGCCCCCCCAAACCATCCTGCTCCTGCACTGCCAAGGGGGCTGGTTTGGGTTAGAAAGAGCAAACTGTGCCCCCGGAGCTGGACGGGGACCACCTGGTTGAGGAGAATCCCTAGGGACCAGGGATGAAGCAAGGGCAGCGGTGGGCACCTCGTCCCACCGCTGCCAGCAAGAGCAGGTGATGCCGGTGCGGGATGAGGTGCCGCGCACAGCGGTTTTGGCAGCATCCCCCGGGGATGTCTGGAGCAGCACAAACCTGAGCGGGGTCTGTCCATGGCTTTGTTGTTGTGCTGGGGTTTGGGTTTGGGTGAGGTTTTTTTTTCCTGGTTTTAACTCGACTGCAAGCAATTTCTGTTTCCTAACTGCGAGGGCAGTGCGTCACAATGCCCCGTTGTGTAACAGAGCACTATTTTGGTGTCTGCATGTCCCGGGCACGTGTCAGGGAGCTGCGGGGGGAAAGCCAGGAGCCGGCGGTTTGCAACCCCCTGCCGCGGGGCAAGCCAGCTGTTCGCCGTGGTGCAAGGGCTGACAAATATCCCAAGCGTCCCCGAGCCTGGCTGAGCCCCCTCGGGGCAAAGGCACCCACTGCTGCGGGGACCCGAGTGAGGAAAAACAGGGGATGAAGCCCCGCTCCCAGCTCGCTCCGACGTCCAGCAGGATGCAAAACCTCACCAAACACCGCACAGCGTCTCCCCACGTCGGGGGTTTCTTTAAGGACCATTTTGGCAAAAGAAACCCCCAAGCCTGAACCTCGTCTCCCTGTCAGCAAACTGGTGTAAATTACTGGGAGGGGGCAGAAGCTCCCAGGGGCTCTTCATAAAGACCCTGGGAAGGGGCAGAGCAAAGCTTGGAGCTGCTGGGAGGACTTGGGGGCTCAGGGACAGGCTCTGCCAGGGGTCTGCTCTGCCATGCAATGATGCAGAGGCTTTGTAAGGACTTTTTGGATCTCGGGTGGTTTCTCTGGGGTTTTGGGGCTGCTGGAGGAAGCTGGAGAGCAGCTGCAGCACCTTCTGCAAACCAGCCCGGACCTGCCAGGAGCTGCTGCGGCTTTCGGCGGGGGGAGGGGAGGGGGGGGGGGGGGGGGGGAAGAGGGACAGCAAGGGAAAAGAAGGAAGAAACCCGTGCTTCCCAGCCAGTATCACAGACTGATGTGCTCAGGAAACTGCCGCTTGTCTGCAGCCCCACGGCTCCGTGGTAAACCTGGGGGGCTCAGGTTGACCTTCTCCAATGCAGTCCCCCAGCATGGGCCCGTCCATATCCCAAGGGGGCTAAGGGTCTCCTCCAGCTGCTCAGAAACAGCTCTCCTCTGTGGGAACTGGGGACACGCTCTGGCTTTTGTGCTTTGCACAGACCTTGCATCTTGCTGCCCGGTTCCTCCGGACCAGCTTTCTCTCCCCACACCCAATGCGTTACCCAGGGCAGCTCATGCCGACCTACAAGCTGAGCTGAGCTCGGGGAAGCTCGTATGTTTTGAGCTAAATGCGCACTGAACCTCTTGCCGAGCCAGCAAGCGCGGTTCAGGGGGGAATGTCCGAATAAGTTGCTTGGAGGCGGCGCTGAGCTGTTTTGCTCAGGCTTTTCCAAAAAAATGCCTCCCGGGGCTGAGTCGCAGCGTGGAAAATCCCAGGGAGGAGGCATGAGTCACCCAGCTGCCCGCTAACGTACGGCTCATGAAACCCTGCCGATGCACACCGAGGCTTTGGAAAAGCTTTTATTGAAAGCCCTGCAGCGATGCTGTGGGCAGCGGGGGGGTCACTTCCTGCGGGGCTGCTTGGCGGGGCCATCCTTGAAGAACTCATTGAAGCCCATGGTGATGCAGGCCAGGAAGCAGATGTACTCCTTGAAGTCCAGCTCGCTGTCCTTGTTGTGGTCCAGGTCATTCATGAGCCTCTTGAACTCCGCCTCATCCATTCGTTTCTGCAAGGGGGGGAGAGCGCGGTGGGGGTAAGCGGTTTCGGGGTGCACGGATGAGCGAGGTGCTTCTCCATCCAGCCCCACTGCCTGCAAGGAAGGATGTAAAAAGCCTGGGCTTTTTTTTTCCCTCCCCCTGCCTTGAAGGAGGGTTTTCTCTTTGCCTTTGGCAGGAGGTGGTCTTTAGAAATGCAGGTGACTTACCTGTGATCTGGGGCATGCTGGCACGGCTACAGCAAATATGCCTCTCAGTCATGAAAAAGTTTGGCTGAAAAATTTCTCCTCCCTCCTCCCAAATTAAACCACAAGCTAGAAGGGGAAGTGGGGGTTAAAAAAGGATTTAAAAAATTGAAATCGGAGTACGATTTTCTTTGCCAGTCAAAATATTTCTGCGGGTATAAGAAAGCCAAGTTTCCTTTCGGTCTGAGCATGCTCCAGCTCAAGTCCTCCTGACCTCATCCCTCCTTCTCCCCAGGGCTTGCCCTAGAGCACGAGGTCTCAGCATGTCGCACATGGGCTGCATCCGTCGTGCGTGCTTTGGGGAAATTCAGATACCACCTCGGCTCACCCCGGTTTCCATCGTGCTGTGTGGAAAGACCCGAGGCTAGCTTGCTCCTTCCCCTACAACACCTCCCGCCCGTGCCTGGGCACCTCCGAGGGATGCAAAGAGATGTGCCCCCACGGCCACTTACGCTCTCAAAGACGGGCAGCTCCTTGTTCAACAGCTCCTTGAGCTCCGCCTTGCTGAGTTTGTACTTGTCCCCTTCCTTCCCTGAGTACTTGTGGAAGGTGGTGACCATCACAGCCAGCGCCTGCTCCAGGGGACACGCCATCACCAGTTTCCTGCACGCCTGGAGGGCAGAGCACCGGGGGTGGGGTCAGGGTAGGCATGGGGCGGCAATGGGGGGGTCTGTCCCCCCCACCCTGCCCAAATCGGTCCATGATGCTGCAGAGGGGCGGCTGCAACCCCGGTGCCTCTCAGGGAGGCGTTTCAGGGTGCAGCGACCGCTGGGCGAACTGCAGCTGGAGAGCAAAGCTGCACAACGAGCAATGCACAAGGAAGGGGAGCAGAGACTCACCGGGGTCAGCACAGACCAGGCAGCAGCAAGGAGCCAGGGTGCTGCAGCTGGAGCGCGATGGGCATTTATAGCCCAGCCGGGGCGGCGCTGCCCAGCGCGCCCCATGCAGCCCCCTCGCCTCCAGGCTTTCCCAGCAGCTCCACACAGGTGGTTTTGCCTGCGCCTCATTTTTGCCTAACGAGCTGTGTGATCCCATTAGCGGGAGGTGGGTGGGTTTGGGTGCTGCTGGGAGGAGCTGGCGGCCCTACTGGGGAGTCTGGGGACAGAGGCACGAGTCAAGGGATGGGCGCAGGGACTGGGAAGGGCTGGTGCACCCCTTGGGGCTCCCTGGAGAAAGCTGGTCACCAGCCCACATCCTCCCCTAAGCCATCACTGTACCCCACACCGCCAGCTTTCTGGGTGGCCCCGGTGTCCCCAGGACAGATGGTCCCAAGCAATCCCATCCCGGTGACCCCAGTGCAAACGAACAGGCTCCGCAGTGGGGCTGGGGAGGTGACAGCAGTTTTATTCGAGCCATGGGCTGGGGCTCGATGCCGGCTGGCGGGGCCATGAGCCTTAGCACAGAAGTCATTGCAGAGCATGCTGAGGCAGCCCAGGAGGACCACGTACTCCTTGAAGTTCGTCATGTTGACCTTGTCCTCCAGGTCCTTCAGCAGCACCCAGAAGCGGCGCTCATCCAGTTGTTCCTGGCACAGAGCATCAGCGGGGTCAAGGACGGTGCTCGCCGGCCGCGGCACAGGTAGGCATCAACTGCAACGGGTGGTTTCGGCGGATGGGGGGAACCTGTTTCAGGGAGGAGCGAGCCCTTCCCTGACCCCCACATCTTCCCCAGTGGTGGGGAGAGGTGTGAGGATGCTGGTGGGGCTCAGTCCCGGGTGTCCCCACGCTCACCCCCATGAAGCTGGGCAGCTCCTTCAGCTCGCCCTTGCTCAGCTGGTACTTGTCACCCTCCTTCTCCGAGCACTCATGGAAGGTGGCAATGCTGGAGGCCAGGGCTTGTTCCAGGGTGGTGGCCATCCTGGCAGGAGGCTGCTCCCAGGGGAGCAGGGGAGGCCGCCTGGCTTTTCCCTGCAAACCCCCAGTTATGTTTGCATTGCCACCCATCCCCAGGAGCCCGTTTGGGTTGGAGGAGGGAGTCAGGGTAAATCCTCATCTGGCGAAACCCAAGGTGGCCTGGCCTCAAGCATCTCGAAGACAGCCAACCTTTCAGTCTCTGGCGATTGCAGAGAAAATGTGTCTTCCTTCTCCCAGAGATTTGGCAGCTGGAGAGGAACCGTGGGGGAGCACACATTCAGGGCATTTTCTGAAATCTTGCAAACCTTGCGGCACGTGGGACCTCGAGGCTGGTGCACCGCCAGGGCTGGGTTAGCAGCTGGTGCAGGGTGCCCGGAGCTGATCCCGCCGGAGACACGAGGACAGGAGCGTGGGTTTGAGCTCCCTAAATTGGGGCCAGCTGCAGAGCCTGGCAGCCCCGTCCCTGTCCCAGGGCCCCGCACCGTCCCTCTCCCCACCTGCCGTATGGTGCCATGCAAAGTGCCCCAGGGCTTTCCAGGAGGAGCACCCAGGGGTGCAGGTGCCGAGCGCACGGGCACACAAACCACCCCCTGCCCACATGGATGCCCGTGCAATGCTCTCTCCGACACACAGGTCGCCTGCACACTGGTGCACTGCAGCAGCCCCTCCCGTGCCCCCCAGGTTCCCCATGCACCCGCGTTTGCTCCAAGCAGCTCCGGTGTGGGAAATAATGTGACCAGCACGGGCATGGGGGTTGCGGCTGCTCAGAGCCCCAGCCCGGATGCCCGGGTCCTGCAGGGAAGCGTGCACAAGGGGGGGACATCCTGAATTGTTTCTGTGCGCTGCAGCCGATCTGCATCTAGAAATGAGATGCTGGGGGCTGGCTGCCCCTCACCCTGAGGGTCTCTTCTGGAGAGACCCTGAGAGTCTACCCCGGATCCCGCCGGATCGCTGGGATCCCGTGTGAGCAGCCGGGCGCAGCGCCCAGCCGAACCCCACTCGCCCCCACGAGCCCTGCCCTCATCCGAGAGAGATTCCTCCACCGTGACTCAGCCACAGCCCTGCCCGGCTGCGCTGCCTCCCACAGGGGTACCCCCGGTTTGCCCGGGACCCCCGGTGCTGCAGGGCAGGGGAAGGTGGGCTGCATGGGCAGGGGGACAGGCAGGAGGCAGGAGCCAGCGACGCTCCTGCACCGGGGAGGGGAGCAGCAGGGTCAGCAAGGAGGGGCTGGCTGGAAGGGGATGAGGGTCTC
>NW_008824590.1:156992-157838 GCF_000699105.1 Pygoscelis adeliae
CCCCCCGCATCCCCTCAGTGCATGCACGTTGCGGGGCAGCCCCCAGGAAGGCAGAGCCTCAGCGTCACCCACTGCTCCTCCAAACTTTATTGCTGCAATAAATAACCACGGTGGTGTTGCCCGGACGGGACCACGCCGCTCCCCAAGCCCAAAGGACCAGAGCACCAGGCAGCGCAGGCAGGGCAGACCCTTCACCAGCTTGGACAGGGGGAAAGGCACCCTTTTCCCAAGAAGAACCCCGACTTTGAGGGGGAGCTCCAAGGGGAGAGGGGGTCCCGGTTGTGATGGGGTTTCTGCCAGCAGGGCCATGTCCCAGAGGTCGGAGAACAGACAGAATTCATGTCCTAGATGAGGGGAATCCTCTCCCTTTGCTTCTTGCCCAGCAGCCCAGCAAGAACAGGGCTTGCAGAAGAGGATGAGGGCAGGGATGGCATGGTGTGGGGCAAGGAGAGGACCCCTGAGGCTGTGATGACCTCGCACCCCCTTGCTCCCACCCACAGGGTCTTCCCACCCCGATCGCACCCTGGCGTGGCTCAGTCGGCAAAGCCGTGGGAGACCAGGGTGCCCCGGGGCAAGCTGGGGCTTGGGGTGGGGCTCGGCAGCGGGAAGCAGGGACGTGGAGAAGCAGGGGCTGAGCCCGGGGTGGGGCTGAGCCCGGGGATGGTCCGGATGCAGCCGGCTACTTGGTGTGCTTGACGCTCTGCTCCTGCTGGCGGATGATTTGGGCAATGGGGCTGGCGATGCCACCTATCAAGGTCCAGTACTCCTCGAAGCTGATGCGGCCGTCTTTGTTCTCGTCCAGGTCACAGATGAGCTTGTCGGCCGCTCGCCGGTTCCCAGTGTCCT
>NW_008824590.1:161199-161945 GCF_000699105.1 Pygoscelis adeliae
GCTGATTTCCGCCGGCGCGGGGTGCAATGCCGACCGTCACGGCAGCGGTGGCCGCATGGGTCTTGGAGGAAGCCAAAGGGGCAGCATGCGTGAAGCCCAGAAGGGTGGCCCAGCACTGTCCCCCACTCTGGGGGCATCATCCAGGAGGGTGTCTGCAGCCCGGCTGCTCCCTGGGAGCAGGCAGGACCTGCCTGGTGCCCCAAACTTGGCTCACTTCCCCTCTCTCTTTGCACTGATCCTCCCCAATTCAGCCCCAGGCCGTGGACGTTGGCACATCAGGGTGGTGACAAGAGACATAAGGCTCAGCCCCGGGCTCCCCGCGCTCTCGCACTCGTCCCTGCGTGCCTTGGCCTGGCTGGGTGCCCTCCCAAGCCATCCTTGTCTCCGTGGGAGTCTTCACTGTGCCGCGGCCCAGGGCCACCCCATCCCGAGACTGGGGACCGTCCACAGCTTGCAGGACGCTGGGCACCAGGGTGGTTCTCGAACAGTCCCCACGCTGGCAGGGGGTCCCGCTGTGATCTGCAGTGCCCAGCACAGCCCCGCGAGAGCCGCTCACCGGAGACCTCCAGCTCCGGCCCTTCCTCGTCCCGGGCCATTAATTGCCAACAAAAGGTAATCGGCAGCACCTGGGCAAAAGCACCCACCGCACACCCGCCCCCTGCACCGGCTGGGGTCCCCAGGCAGACCCCACGCCAGTGGCGCCGGTCCCCCGCCGCTAGCGCCCAGCCCATCCTTGGGGCGTCATT
>NW_008824590.1:162695-164642 GCF_000699105.1 Pygoscelis adeliae
CCGAGGACGCCCGCTCTCTCCTCCCCTTGCACCCATACCACCGGGCCCAGCCAGGCTTTTAAAGAGGCTCCCGCCCCTCCCTGACGTTCCCAGGGCGTTCCCGGGCTGGGGCTTACCTGGGAAATGGCTCCCTGCAATTGCAACACCCAGACGGGTCGGTGCGAGCAGGGACCCGCAGCGGGCCCCAGCTCCCTCCCAGGGACTGCTCTGCATGTGGCCGTGGCCACGGGGTGATGGTAGGCATTTGGGGACCACCCTAAAAGACCCCACCGTCTGGAAGGGGTGGTGGGCTCCCGGCAGTGGTGGTTTACCAGACACGGTGCAACTCCAGCCTGGTCCCAGGATTTGCAAACCCGCCGCCATCCAGCCATGCACCAGCCGAAAGGCCGGCTCCTCCATCCCGCGGCACATCCCTGCTGCCCACCCTGCTCCCAGCTGCCCCGTGCATCCACCACCGGCGAGGCCAGCCAATCGGGTCCGGTGCGGCACAGGAGCTGCCCGGCGAGGTGGGGGGCATTGTTTATTTGAACCAAAACCACTTGTTCTCAAGGGTGAAAGGGGCTGGCGCAGGTCTCTGGGGCCCTGGAAGCACAAGCACTGGCTCCGAGCAGGGCCGTATCCGGCTCTCAGCCATCTCTAGATCCACCTGGGACAGACAAAGCTCTTCTCAGCTGGTAGCTGTGCTTGTAAAGTCACATCCATAATTAATTGTCCCAGCAAATTGTACCCCTGTATGTCTACGAGAGCAATGGTGCAGCGATTTGATGCCAAGATTAGATACGGGCGTTATTGGGATCTGCATATTTAAGGATGCAAAGTAGGAGGTGATATATTACAGGCAGCAGCCACCTGCTCAGAGGACCTTTGGGACTCCTGTCCCAGAAAAAAAACAGCGTGTGTCACCCCGGCTCTCTGCTGGCTTCTTGCTAATCTCGGTTGGGAGGAAGCAAACCCATTCTCGGCCAAGATGCTCCAGTGTCGTTGATGCAACATCCCAGGAGGGTGGGAATCCCTCCCCAACCCTGCAGGCAAACAGCTCACCTCTGAATCATGGGCTTTCATTACTCTCCTGTGCCTGGCAGATGTCACAACCACATCCAGGCCCTATTTTTACAAGGCATCCAGGGTGTGTGCATGTGCTCAGAGCAGCCACGTACCATCCAAACCCATCACAAGACAGTTCCCAGCCATTTTGATCACCGCGATGAGGTTGGCCTCTCCCCTGGTCCCCACCAGCTCCGGGTCTGAAGGGTCGGGAACAGTTTGGCTTTTCATGGACAAGCTCTGCCCCATGGGACCCTTTGCAGATGGGGGACACTGAGCCCCAGCTTTGGGGGTCTTCAGCGACCGCCGTGATGGGTACCCTGGAGCCACCGCTCCTGCACACAGTGGCCACCCCGGCACGGACAAACGCATTTCTCGGCGTTTCCACCAGCACGGTGCTGTCCCCACATGGTCTGCACTGACTCACCGAGGGGCACCGACCGCCCCGGCACAGGCTGAGCTTTTCCTCCCACCTCCAAGGACTTTCCAGATACTTATCGAGGATGGCTCACGCCGCAAGAGTGAGCGTCCTCCTGACAGCGCACCGTCACGCTGGGGAGCTGGTCACCAGACCAGAAATAGGACCCAGGAGTCCCCACTCCCACAGCACATTCCCAGCCTGTGGTACTGGGAAGAGGATCCAGGAGCCCTGGCTCCCCTTTTTCCCCCCATCACCCCAACCATTTGACACATTTCCTGTCTCTAATTAAATGCACACCACACCTTTCTGCTTAATTTCCATGTATTTATTTCCAAGGCAGGAACAATAAATAGTCATTCTCGTTGTGAAATCCACCCCAAGGTGAGAGGAGACAGAGGGTGGCCTGTGGCCGAGCCGTGGTGTTGGTGCTGCCGCACCAGCTGCCGGCCCAGGAGGACCTGCCACCCTGGCCCGGCCTCAGG
>NW_008824590.1:164855-166166 GCF_000699105.1 Pygoscelis adeliae
AGGCTCAGGGGCTGCCCTGCACCCTCTCAAGCCCATTTCTTCACCTTCTGCGCGCGCGGTGCCTGAGCTAATTGCTCCATCCCAGCAAGCCGTCACCTTGTGGCATTTACTGTTTTCTAATTTGCTGTAATTACACAGAAATCCCACGCTCTCCCGGCAAAGGTGGGATCTTGCTGATGGCCTCGCAGCTCCCGGGTCTTTCTGAGCCCAGGATTTCGGGGTCTCCTCTGAGCTCCCTCCAGCCCAGTGTGGAGCCACGTGCCCAAAGCCCTTGGGGTGCCTGATCTGGAGACACAGCCCTGCTTGTGGGGTCCCTGAGACGGGGACCGCCGGGCATAAGCCACCCCGGGAACTGGACACGTGCACAGCCCCACGCACACCCTCAGCACCATGCACACCCAGAGCACTGTGCACACCCGCAATGCTCACATACACCCACAGCACCATGGCCATCACAGCACCGCGCACGCCCACGGTGCTCACGCACACCCGCAGCACCCTGCGCACTGCAGCATCCCACGCATACGTGCAGCCCCGTGCACAGCCACAGCACCATGCACACTTGCAGCGTCCCGTGCATGCCCGCAGCACCCCTTGCACCCTCATGCTCCGCACTGGGGCCAGCGGGGCTGTGCAACCCAGCAGCGAGCGATGCTCAGAGCCGTGATCGCTGCAGCCCCATCCCTCCCTGCTCCCCACTTTCCCTCTCCCACGAAGGACAAATGAGGTCACCCCCATGCTGGCTGGTTTTTTTCCAGTGTTTTCCTTTATTAATTTATACAAAAATGGTTGCAAGTGACGCAAGCTGATAACAACCCGCCACCATCCCAGCCCTGAGCCCAGCCGCCAGCCGGGGCCAGCATCCCTGGAGAGGGGCAGGCGGGGGAGCACCGCGCAGGTGGCGCGCCCTGGCATAGCACCCCAAAACCTGGACAGGCACAGGGCACCACGGTCCCTGCACCGGGGGAAGAGCAGAGAATATGCCCAGGCCACGAACGGCAGCGTCGGGGCTGGCCCGGAGGCCCGGGGGCCCCCTCGAAGCACGAGGCAGAGCGGTGGCAAAGGGGGTCCCATCGGGCGGCAGGGCATGGGGCCGGGGGGACGAGCCCGCACATCCAAGGGCTTCTGGGGGAGAGGAGCCGAGTCCCCCTCATTGCGATGCTCCAGGGCTGGGGGACCTGCAACTGGAGGGTTTTCGGGGCTGGAGGTGGGACAACCCTGGGGGTACAGGCTCTAGAGCAAAGGACAGAGAAAGGCGGCTCCAGAGCTGGGGGCAGGAACCCCCTTACCAACTCCCTCCCGCCGCAGCCC
>NW_008824590.1:167398-168008 GCF_000699105.1 Pygoscelis adeliae
CCCCTGCCCGGGCGGGGTGGGGGCCAGAGCCTGGCCCAACCCATGCACCGGGCTCCCCGGCCACTCATGCTAATTAGCCAAAGCTGCGTTTGAAGGGAAACGATGGTGATTCATTCGGCATCTGCGGTTTCCCCTTGAAACACTATTAAACCACATCAGGCGATGCCCATTGGGAAGAACTCAGCAATCTTCAGAGCCTCAGCCCGGCGCGCCGGCTCAGCCGGCCGGGGCCAAATCCTCCACAGGTGCAAAGGGGTGCGGGGTGGGCACCTCCCGTTTGAAAGCCGAGGAAAACAGGAGACTTTCTGCCGTTGGGCATCCTTGGAGAAGTTGCAAGGAGTGAGTGCAGCTCCCAAAGGTGAGTCCACGGGAGCTGGAGAAAGCTGCCTGGTTCCCCGAGCTTTCAAGCGGCTCCAAGTCTGCAGCGCCAGGTCCCCCTGCCCAGTACCAGGGCAGCGTCGCCGGACCCCGAAACAGCCCCCCGTCTCCTCTGCTGGAGTCTGGCTCCAGGATGCGGCTGGCCCGGCCACGCTGCTTTGAGTCACCCCATGCCCAGGGCTGTGCTCCAAGGGATGGGGCCGAGGGGGGGGGGCCCCCCCCCCCCCCCCCC
>NW_008824590.1:169492-171071 GCF_000699105.1 Pygoscelis adeliae
CCCCCGGCTGGGGGGCCCCCGGCAGGGACCCAGCCCCCCCCCCCCCCAGCCGCCCCACACATGCTGCCCCTCACCTCACCTTCATCAGGTTGGGCAGCTGGAGCTGGACCAGCTCCTTGAACTCGCCGGCCGTCAGCGTGCCCTTCTTGCCCTCCTTCCCCGCGTAGGTGAAGAAGACAGTGACGATTTTCTCGATGGCCGTCTCCAGCTCGGTCAGCTCGCCCGTGGCCATGGTGCCGGGGCACGGCAGTGGCCCGGGGTTGCAGGGAGAGGAGCCGAGAGGGGGTCGGAGGCAGAGGGGTGTCCTGGGGAGGCGATGCCCGGCATGTGTTGGAAGAAGGGGAACCTCTCCCCTTCCCTAGCCCAGGGTGCAGCGAGTCTGCAAGGTCTCAGCTCAGCTCTGCAGGGCTGAGCAGGGTCCCGGGGCTGGGGGCTGTCCCTCCGCTCCGCTGCTCCCTAGGGACCGAGCACTTTGGCCAGGCCCTCCCCGGCTGGCGCGGGGAGGGGGAGCAGAGCCCTTCGGTGATGCCGCTGCCATCCGGCACAGCCTGGCACAAACGCCACAGAGGCAGCTGGGATGGGGGGACATCAGGAAAGGGATGGGGGTAGAGCAGGGGTCTCCAGCGCCGCTCTCATCCTGCGAGCACTGGAGACGCGGTGGCCGGGGTGGGGCTGGTGCTGAAGGCAGCAATTCCCTACTTACCCCCCTCGCCTGCAAGGCAGGGAGCTGCAGGTAGGTCGTGGCCCCCCGGGAGGTTTTATAGCCTGCAATGCAGGACGGGAGAGCGCAGCACTTTGTTCCCGGTGCTACGGTGTTGGGTTTCCTGTTGCAACCGGACAGACGCACAGACACCGCCCGGGCGCGGAGACGTCCTCCTCTCCTCCCTCCCCATGCGGGCAGCAGACCAAATTCGGCGCTCGGCCCCGCTGCTGTGAACCTGGCCCGGCTTCCGCGGCACCGCCTGGGCTTTGCTGCCGTGGGGATGCTGCGGTGGGGAGCAGGATGGGACCACGGGGCAGAGGGGAGGGACGCGGGAGGACAGAGCGGGTTTGCTCCGGCACCCGCTGGGCTGGAGCATCCCACGGGGCTCGAGCATCACCCAGACCTTTCCAGGGGTGCGGGGCAGGTCTCACCCCCACACGCATGTAGGGCTGGGGTTGCCCAGGTCTCACCCCCCTGCAGGGGCAGGGCTGGGGTTGCCCTGGGGATGAGGACGTGGCCCCCCACGCCCCGCTCACGTCCCACCATGCCCCAACAACGGTGGCTCATCCCAGCCTGTGATCCAAGCGGCACTGCGGACCCAGAGCCGGGCTCGACCCGCACCGAGTGAGAGTTGTGACTCAGCCGCCCGCTGACATCATCCCTATTAATAGTGGGCTTTGTAAAAATTAATTAATCCAAATTAATTAGGGGGTTGGAACTGCCCGAGCGTTCGCCTTTAATCATCGTGTATTTATAACATGGCAGCCCTGGCAGGTTTCCACCTGGGAGACTGAGCAGCTCCGTGCTGCGGCGCTGCCGTTCCCACGGGGCCCCCAAGCCGCATCCCGTGCCCCGGCACCGCGCCTCGGCCCCAAA
>NW_008824590.1:171314-171546 GCF_000699105.1 Pygoscelis adeliae
CACCAAGCATGACGGGGAGCGAGACCGGGGCAAGCAGCCCCCCCCGGGACAGCACGTGGGAGCGGGGTCCCGGGGAGGCTGGCACAGCGTGGAAACCCCCCACCAGCGGTGTTTCGGGAGACCCAGAGCAGGGAGGTCTCTGGCGCAATGCCACCGTCACCAGCCCAGTTTCTGCTGAGCCCTGACGCACTCACTCCACCTCTCCACGGGGAGGGGGAGGCTCCGGCCCGCA
>NW_008824590.1:171623-172627 GCF_000699105.1 Pygoscelis adeliae
CCCCCCCCGCCCCGCCCCCGTCACACCAACTCCCGGGGGAGCAATTGGCTTCCTGCAGCCCCATCCGGCCCGTCCCCTTCCCCGGGGTGACGGGGGGGACGGGGACGGGACTTCCGCCGAGCCCCACGTCAGGGGACCAAGATGGTCTCTTGGGAAACCTCTGGGGTGAGTCAGGCTCGGCAGGGACAGGGACAGGTTCGGGGTGAATCACCGGCCCTGAGAGCCAGGCGGGCCCGTGACTCGCTGTCCCTGGAATTCGGGGTGCCAGGACGGGGCGAGGAGGCAGCAGGCGCTGCAGCAGCCCCGCGACAGGATGAGGCCAAATCACAGGTGGCAGGAGAAACAGCACGTCCCGGTCAAGCCCAGGATCCCTGTTCAGGGCCGTCCCCACAGACAGGGAGCGGTGACCCGGCCTTGGGGACCCCGGCGCTACTGTGAGGGGGCAGAGCATCGCAGGACCCCATGTGCTGGGGCGAGAGCTCGGAGTCAGGGTGCAGGTGCATTCCAGGGGGTTGGCGCCCGCCCCCGTGTCCTGGTCCCGGTGTTGTCCCCAACCAAGACCCCAACCAGGAACGGTCACTGTGGCCACCACGGGTGCCAGCCTGGCAGCGGTCCACGCCAGCCCACCGCACCTATCAGGGCTCGTTGGAGGGGCGCGTGGTTATTTGAGGCTGCAAAACTGGGTGCCTGGTGCCATCTCGATGCCCCCGGCCCCGGCACGGCAGGCGCCCGGCAGCTCCCCCTGCTCCAAACCCCAGGGATGGAAAAGCCTCCTCCATGCTCCAGTGATGGGACGGAGAGACAAGATCGGCCCAGCCCCGGCACCAGCAACTGGAGCAACTGGTTTAGCTGGGTCAAAGTGGAGCACTGGGAGTCGCAGCGGTTGAAACCTGTTCCAAGATGTGTGTAAACCTCCTGGCATGTCCCTCGCTGCTCCCGGTTTGGTAAGAGCTTGTCCTGGGGATCCGCCAGCGCGGACACGCCGGGCGTGCTCTCCCCACGGC
>NW_008824590.1:176172-176867 GCF_000699105.1 Pygoscelis adeliae
GTGATTCAGCAAACCATCATATGGACAGCGCATGCACGCTGGGAGGTGGTCCTGCACTCCAGCAAAGGAAATCAGTCCAGGAGACTTGCAAAAAAAACCTCATTGGCAGCAACGCTCCCACCCCACAGCATCCCTGCTCCACTTTTGCCCCACGCCCAGCACTGCCCCAGAGGCACCAGGCGAAAGCGAGTGTGGGCTGGAGGGGGATGAGGGGGACATCCGTGTGTCAGGAAGCTGTGAGCCCATGCCAACTCCCCGATGAGTCGCTGTGAAGTTGGCACAGAGGGATCTGGACTGGAACCAGCATGTGGCTATTGCTGTTACCACGGCTTAGAGAAAGCAAAGATGAATGTAATCATTTAATCCTGAGAGATTTCAGGATTCACTGACTGTACCTCATGTCTCCATTCATTGCGGCACAGGGGATGTGTGTAAACTGCTCTGCTCTTAGCTGGACCTCTGCTCCCAGCTGATTCCCCTTCCCCTGAGCTCCTACATGTGCACTCAGACCCCAACTCTCCCTACTGCCACATCTCTGCCTCCTGCCGCTGTGGTGCGGCAGTGGCGGGGGGCCCCCGGCCCCGCCCCCCCCCCCCGCCCCCCCCGCCAGCCAGCCAACCAGCCCCACCGGAGACCTGGCGACCGTCTGCTTCGGTGAGAGCGGTTGGCCCTGGCCAAAGGGCTGCGAGGGGGCC
>NW_008824590.1:176954-182107 GCF_000699105.1 Pygoscelis adeliae
GGGCGCGGGGGCTGATCTTTGCCCTTTGAGGGTGTGTGGGGGGGTGCAGTGCTTGCCCCTGCCCAGGCTTTGTGCCCGTAGGGCCGGGTTTTCTCCTCTCCGACTCGTAGGGCAGCTGTGGGACTGGGCTGGATCGATGGCCCAGGCTAGGCCTCGCCTTCCTCCCCGTCCTCGGCTGGCGGTGCCAGGGCAGCCCCCGCGCTGCATAGCGGGCTTATGGGAGCGGGGCTTCCTCTGCGAGCTGCGCTGCGGTTGTTGTTCAGGAAAAACGCTTCTTAAAAACATTATTAATTAAAAAAAAACGGGGTGCGGCTGCCTGTTGGCTCAATTTCTAGCTGATGGACTGTAAAACATAGTAAAGAAAGCATTTTGTTCAAGGTATTTTGAGGGCGGGTACTTCTCGGCGGTCGTCTAAGCATTCATTTTTATGCTAATTAAAAAAATAGAAAGCGATCTGCATAGTTAGTGGGTTTAAGCTTAGCACATTTCGGTAGTATTCATCACTGCCAAAGCACTCGGGCTTGAGCTGTGCTCCAAAGATGAGTAACAGCTGAGTTTAAATCCCTTTGCTGCTTTCATGAGGCATGTGGCAGGCTCTCATGTTAGAGGACCGCATTAGGACTGCGGATGAGCTGCCTACCAGAGTATTGGATGTTAAAAAGCCGAAGTGACTGCCCCCTTACAGTTTATCCCTGTCCAAGTGGTGGCAATCATAGTGGGAGGATGGAACCTTAATCTTTTTAAAGCAAATGGGACTTTTGTAGAGTAATCCTGGAATTTTATTGACAAGTATATGGTATGTGTCTGTTTAAAACAAATTGGGGTTTCCATCTCGCCGATACTAAAAGCTTGGGAAGTGTGGCAGTGTCACTAGATGCTGTACTAAACGAGACATTTGGGTGCCATCTTGACTGCTGATGGACTGTATTTTTGCAGCGTTTCTCCTGCCAGGGGTAAAATTTTCACTTTCTAAAAAGACGACTTCTTAGTAAGTGTGAGTTAGCATAACTTGCTGATTTATGAAACTTGCTGTATCATGGCAGTGGCCTAGAAAACTTATTTAAAATGCATTAATAGAATACCCGTTGCCTGCCTCATTCTTGATTCCCTCCACCAAAGGAGCCGGAATGTAGGTTTTTTAACGTTTAGTCAAGTAAGCGCAAGATCTCCGTGCTGTTTGTTAAATCTAGTTCTCGTGTTTTGCAGATTCTCTTGATCTGAAGATGGCTGCACAGTCAGCACCGAAGGTTGTGCTAAAGAGCACCACCAAGATGTCTCTGAACGAGCGGTGAGGAAGCCAACAGCAGCTTCAGCTCATAAGAAATTTTTTTACTTAATTATCGCTGTCCGGTGTCCAAAAACCAACGTGGTTTCTGCCCTCTTTTAACCTCACTAAAACAAGCAGATGGCTATGCACCTCTGTCTTAAACTGCAACAAATGTGGTACGCAAGGTTAAAAGGGCAAGTGTTTTGGAGAAATTTATCCATAGCAGTTAATATTAAACTATTCAACACATAAATATGGTGGGATGTGTTATAACGAAAGAGAGAAACCTCACACCCTCCCTTTTTCTTCCACATGTTTTTACATTTATATAGTTGACGCTGCAGCATGGTAGCATGTTACCTAAGCTGCGGCAGGCTTGCTGCTTTGTCCGAGGCAGACACACGTGCATGTGGTCTGGCCTGTAAGAGGCATGCAGCAGGCCATTAAACAAGCCCGAAGGCCCTTTAACAATGTTTTGGGCCTTGTAAGAGGCAAATGCTTTGCTTCATCTCCATCTCTCTCTTTCCTTGATTTCTTTATTTCTTCTGTTTTTCCATGCCATTGAGCTTTTGCGGTTCTACAGTGATAACTAACAGTGGCGCTGCAGTTATGTTTCACTTCCTTACTAATCACTCTTGGATTAACTATGTTAGTATCATTGAACCAGGGATCAAGGGAGCCATTTGTGTGCAGTTCCTGCTCTAGCAAGTGCTGCGGTGAGCTATGGCCTGAACCGGTGCTCGGAGCTTACCCCAGGGAAGAGGAGTGGTGAGGTGCAGTGCAGGGAAGGTTTGCTGGCCTGTTTCATTTTGGTCAGTCCATATTCCTCATCTGTAAGTGTTTTCTTTTGCAGTCTTGTGTAGCTCCAGGGACACGGCAGAAAGCTGATGGGTTGCTGCTAAGGAGGCTTGCCATCTTGCTGTATGTTCTGCTCCTGTATAGCTCTTAAAGACAGAAGGTTCTTTGTGCACCAAAGAAGTTGCCCAGTGAACTGTTTTTATAAGTGAGCGCACTTGGGTGGTGGCAGTTCTTACGGCACCAGTTCTGTGGTGCGCCAGAGGCACGCTGGTCTGTTCTCAGGGCGATGCCTTTTGTAAAGCTGCCTTCTGGCATTGAGTTTTTAAACAGTTTTCTCAGATCTTTGAGGGTTAATTTGGCTTTTGCGGTCATGTTTCAGTTTGCTTTTCTGTTTCTGTGATGTCTTCTCCCATCTGTCATGATCATCTCTGCTTATTGCTTGTTTTCATTCCTTCTGCCATTTCTAAAATCAGTAACCTAAAGCTTTATCACTTCTGAATTGATATACAACATCATTTCCGAGTTTCCAGTTCCTGCACACTTGTGGAAAACAAGGAATACATAATCACATATGATGTGACCTAAGTACCACTCTTTACGTAAGGTTCATGGGATCTGGAGATCCAATCTTGAGAACCATGAAATGCCAATAAATGTATGTAATAAAGCTTTATTTAAACACCCATTTTATTCGACCTTGAAGCTTCACTAACATGCTGAAGAACAAACAGCCGATGCCAGTGAATATTCGGGCTACCATGCAGCAGCAGCAGCAGCTAGCCAGTGCCAGAAACAGAAGACTGGCCCAGCAGATGGAGAACAGACCTTCTGTCCAGGCTGCTTTGAAGCTTAAACAGGTGAGAGAAAGTGGCGTATTCCGGGGCAGCCCGTTGATGCCTGTCACCAGCAGATGGCTTATCAGGATATGGTGGATTTTGAAAAATGCTCCTGAGAGTTAAAAATGAGAGACCTAGAAGGGACTTGCAGAAAATCCCACTTTTTACTTCAGATAAGTAATCCTTTGTAACTTACTGGTTAATGTTACTGAGTTGGGGGGAGAGGGAAGGGGGGGGGTTGTGCTGGCTGTTCATATCTCCTCTCTATTTTTTCAGAGAAATGTTCTCATTCTGGGTTTCTGGATCTGCCGAGTGCTTCATCTCGCAATCTAGCTGCAGTTACAATTGCTGCAGATTGTTTCCAGCACTTACTATCCAGTTGAGGCTGGTTGCTCCCATCCCCAACTCTACCCTCTCTTGGTGCTCTCCCTTGATAGCAGCTGGCTGCGAGGAACAGATGAACAAACTGATTTTTTGATTGCTTGCGAATGCTAGAACGCAGGCCTGGATTTAAGGCATAGTGTTGCGTTCTCCTTATATAAAGAGTCTCTTATCGTTCCACATCTCAGTGATGAGTACTACAAATGACAGCGTGTTCCTCAAATTGCCTTCTGTTGGTAGAGCAGAAGACCTAAGCAAACATGCTAGATTTTGATTTCTCCGCTGCAGTCAATGTGCTTCTCCATAACTCTGGACTTACGGAAGGGGCAGGGGGCAAAATCTAGCTACGACAGAAACCTCAATAACATAGAGAAGTGAGCTGTTTGTCTAGGGCCTGCTCACTGTCAGACTGTAGGGGCTTTTGCAAGTTTTAAAGCTTATGTTTAAATGGGAAGGCTGGTAAGATTAGCTTAAAATGTATGCATAAGGCACAAATTGAAACTTGTGGGATAGTGCTACACAGCTGTGCAGTGAGTTCAAATGACAGCACTGCCTGACTTGACTACAGCAGTAGTTAAATATAATTCTGTGCGTTATCTCGCACTTGAGGAGAAAGCCCTGGCAATTTCTTAGCTGAACTGCTTCACCACATAGCTGGAATACTTAAACCTGCCACACATGCTAACATTCGGGGCTCACTCTCTGATAAAGAGGAATGCAGCTGCTTTTTAAGATCTCTTGAGACTTCTGTTGTAAAAACAGCCTGTGGTGCCAGTTAGCCTCGCAGAGCTTGTAAACAAAAGCTCTGGAAGTGGTAGTTAAATTATTTTCTGCTTAAAATAAAAAAAGGTTGAAGAGTTAAGAATTTCACAAGTGGTAAGTGAAACTGGATTGAAAACAAGAAGTTTCTGCTTGCTGGATTGAGGTTCCACAGAGGAACAGGGAAGAACGGGTCTTTTGGCTTCGCTCTTAAACCCATTTGATTTTTATGTTGGGCATAGGTGTACTTTCATGGTCTTCTGGAATCAAATGCTTCAAGGGAGGGCCCACGGAAGGGCATTGTAGGAACCTGGTTTATGTCGGGTTGCTCTTCGAGGATTGCAAGTTGCTCTGGAAGTTGATGTGGTGACTGGATTTTCACAAGTACTATACTTGGTATCACCAGGAGCTTTTCTGATCCTTCTGGATGTGCTGGGGAGCGATCCCAGTGATGGCTCATCACCTGTTCAGCAGAAAGGACTTCCCTAAACTGCGGAGCACTGCTTGTGCTAGATTCATGGGTTTGTGTTTTGCATCCTCTGCATCTGAGTGCCCAAGTGTTTACGTAAACCTGCTGTGCTTTTTTAAATGTAAAAAACATCTCTACTGACTGGGGTTCTAGACGTGCATTTACTTAGTAGCTGGAGCAGACCAAGGTGCTACCTGAGGTAGAGCAGAAGGGCAGGCACTCTTAGGCTGTCTCAGTGCAAAGTCCAGCAGCTTATCTTAAACTCTCATGGTAAGTGACATAAACGAATAATTGGATGTGGAACATACACATGCTTTCTCATGCCTTTCTGCCAGCGTGGCTGGGCAAAAGAGAGAGCCTAACGTTTTAGGCTGCTATGGCTGTTGGAAAAATGATTGACTATCTAAACTCTGAGGCAGTAAAACTTAAAATCTTACTACAGCTACAGAAGAGACTGATTTTAGAGGAACCAATTCAGCTGTCCACAGGCTTGGGTCAAGTAGACAAGCAATAACTTAAGCAACTCTTGGAACCTGTAGTAAAATGCAGCCTTTATGGCTGCTCCCGTCACCTTACCTTCTTAGGGCCAAGAGCTCTTGTTCCTGAGACAAGTGTGATGGTTCCCACTGTTGCTTCTTAGCTC
>NW_008824590.1:182178-184709 GCF_000699105.1 Pygoscelis adeliae
AGAAGCTCTAGCCTGCTCTGCGGGGACCAAATTGGTACCAGTGCGTGTTAACAACACTGGGATGTAAATTGGCTGTTCAGCTGCTGCTTCATGAGCAGTTGAGCCGTCTGCAGCAGTTCTGGCATAGGACAGGAGCTGCTACAGCTGGCCCAAGGGAAGCCAGCTCTGTCTGTGAAATGGAGTCTGGTGGCTGGACATATGACATGGGGAAAAAAAAAACCACTTCAAAAGCCAAATATACAAAGATGACTATTTTGCTGCTGTTCTGGTGAGGGTAAATTTTATTCAGTATCATTTTCTTTTCGTAGTACAGATGGAAAAGTTGGTGCTTTTCCTAGCTCTTGCCTTAGTCTGTGTGGAAGCCTAGCCAGGATGGGGCAGTAGGCCACTGGGAATGATATCCATGGCATGTGGCTCCACAGATGTCACTTGCTCTGTGGAGGTGGGTTAGGCTTGTGCCACAGCAGGGGTAGTTGCTTTCTATCTCCGGGATTTGCTTGGACTGTCACCTTCCAGCAGGAAGGATTAGTGGGCTGCCTTGTGGATTAAGTGTCTGCTTTGATTTGGACTGAGCAGCACTGCTAAAAACAGAGAAAAATATTTCCTTCCAAATCTGCAAACTTTCTTGTCTCTGTACAAACACTTGCTTCCAGGAAAGGGCTCTGTTCTCTGTCTGACCTTCACAAATTATCCCTCCCAAAGCAGATTTGATTGTCTTCCTTTGAAGCTTGATTATATACTGCAGAGAGCTGGTGACCCTCTTTTTTTTCTTAACAAAAAAAAAAACACCACACTACTTTTATTGATAGGCGATTGCTATGCTGTTTGTGTTGCAAGTCTGAGATTGCTGCATGACTTTCTTGTTTCCTAAAAATCTTCTATTCCAGAAGAGCTTAAAGCAACGCCTCGGTAAAAGTAACATTCAGGCACGATTAGGCCGGCCGGCGGGACCCCTTGCTCGCGGAGCCATGGGAGGAAGAGGATTGTCTATGGGGCAGAGAGGCTTGCCACGAGGAGCCATGCGTGGTGGCCGGGGAGCAAGAGCTCTGCTGAGAGGAGGAGTCCCACTCAGAGGTCAGTAGTGTGGCTGAACTGGAGTTGGTTATGTGTCAGCACCGCTGTCTTTTTGACAGTGTGACTCTGATTCTGTCGCTCGGCCTGAAAACGAATTTCTTTCTGATTTGAATTCCCTTTCTCTACTGAAGGTCAGAGCCTGCTTCGTGGAGGACGAGGTATATCCCCCAGGATGGGCCTGAGAAGAGGTGGCATTAGAGGTCGCGGTGGCCCTGGAAGAGGTGGTCTAGGCAGGGGTGCCATGGGCCGTGGAGGACTTGGTGGCAGAGGTTAGTGCGCACAAACTTCAGGAGCGACACACTGCTGCTGCATAAGTAGAAGTAAGCTTTAATTCTCTTTCCTGTTTAAGGCTAGCATGTGTAAGTACATGCAGCCCCCAAACCCCTCTATTCTTGAACTGGTGTACGGCATAGCGCTAAATTAAGGCTCCCTTTCCTGAAATGTCTTGCCAGGCCTTAACGCCTCGCCAAGATCCTTGACTGTGTCAGTGTAGAGAGGGTTCTGGGGGCTCTCGGCGAAGCTGTCCGCTGCTGCAGGTTACCACTGGCTGCGTGGTGCTTTGAATAGTAGTCGAGGCAGTGAGTAATCTTCCAGCGTATCAAGGAAGACTGCACTTAAGGAGGAGATGATCTAGAGCCTGTGTAAAACCAAGAGACTCTTAAAATAATTAGTGAGGGGAAAAATTTAACAGAAGAGAAAGCCTAAACCCCTGCAAAATCTAAATGCAACGTCTGAAACTGAGTCAAGTCTTGGGTAAATGAACTCTTATTTTCAACAACAAATCAGAGAAGCAGTAAAGCAGGAGCACAAGAGGAAGTAGAGGAGACAGCTGTTGATGGTAGGGTTGTTAATGTTTCAGGCAGATGTTTGCTTAGAACATCAGCCAGACGCGCTCTCATGTTACTTTGGGATTGGCCCAGTGTTTGCAGGAGTTAGAGCAGACAGCTACGGGGAAGCTGCATATCTCTTGACAGCCTGGGCTTGTAGCTTTAGCTTTATTTCTTAGCCGGACAAACAAATACTGATCGATGTGGGCTCTCGGGTATCCTACTTCTGAAGTAGTCTGAAAACCTCTCAATTTGAAGTACTTGTCTGTAAGCAAAAATTTGCTTGTGATGGTTAATGGCGTTGCCAGAAAGCTTCAGCCTGTGCCAGAGGTGTGCGGGATCTCGGGGCGCGCTCCATGGGAGAGAAGTATGCAACACGTAGGTGGGGTTGGAGCACAAGCAGGGGAGATGGGAGCCTGAGCTAAGAGCGTAGGGTCGAATGTCTGTCTGGGCTTCTGGACTGAAACAGAAGCAGCCTGGGGAGCTAATCCGCCACGGCAGAACCCGACCTGCTGCGGGAGCCGGAGGTCGGCTGAGGGGTAGCTGCTGCAGGGCTTCCTCGTGGAGGTGCTGAAGCAGCTCTGCCGAGTGCGCTGTGTCGTCCGGGCTCTTCCCAGGGAGCAGCAGGAG
>NW_008824590.1:184849-186284 GCF_000699105.1 Pygoscelis adeliae
GCAGAGGACGAGGACGAGGAAGAGGATCGGCACGTCCTGCGTTGACCAAGGAGCAGCTGGACAACCAGTTAGATGCTTACATGTCTAAAACGAAAGGACACCTCGATGCTGAGCTGGATGCTTACATGGCTCAGACAGACCCGGAAACAAACGACTGAAGGTCGTTCCGAGAGACTGATGTTGAAGTTAGTGTGTTATGTCGATGCCCGTAAGCTAAAAATGGAAACCCTGATTCATGCTGGAAGGACCCGCAGGAATAGGGAGCGGCCCTGTTCTACCGAGAGATCAGACTTTAGTGTGTTCCTTTAAAGTTTTGATACTATCTGTTGTATGAAACCTTTTTTGGGATTGCTTTTTTTATCTTCTTTTTTTTTTCTTTCCCCGAGTACTCCAAACACGAATGTGACAGATCCGCTGCAGTTAATCCGCTGACGTCGGCGCTGGTGACTCGCCGTGCCCGTGCAGCGCAGCATGGCATGCACGCCGCCCGCGCTGCCGTAGGTGAAGCGCTCGTCGGCGCTGGGATCGCGTGCTTTTGTGCCTCTTGAGCTCCGCAGTTGCGTTTTGGGATCGGCCCTGTCCCCAAGCGTGACCGAAGGGCCGAGTTCACACACGCGGTTCCACTTAACCCCTCTGAAGCAAAAAGAAAAACCACCTCCCAGCAGGGTGAACAGTCAGGCCAGGTTTAGGTGTAGCGCTCCTTCTAGACGCGCCAATCTTCTTGTTTCGCCCCAAAACGTCCTCTTCTGTCGGTAGCCAGCGTTCTGTTAATGCCTAGTGCAGAGCACTTCCCAGGTTGAAAACTTCCTTGGGTTTGGGGTTGGGTTTTTTTGTTTGTTTTTTCGATAAAGTTTGAATTGCTTTTGCGTCGTCTTTGGACAGGTGACACCAGGGGTTTCTGTACCTGCAAGAAAACAAGTGTTTGTTTAAAGGAATTGGAAGCAGGAACATAAAATTACAGCCGTGAGGGCAAAGTGCGGTAGAACTGTCTCTTTTAAAACAGGGGGTCCAAAATTCATCTGTAACCTTTCGGTGTAACCAAAACTGCCTGCACTTACCCCGATGGGTTTGGGAAGGGGTCTGTTCCTCCCCCTCTCCTCAAGTTTTAAGTTCAGCCATTCTGTGAACTGTTCCAGTTTCAATGGAATCCTGTATTTCTGTTTTGTTGTAACAAAGGAGAAATAATTATAAAAGCGATGTGGACTCTGGGTGGTTTTGTTTGTTTTTCTTCCTAGCAGGGGGCTTTTTCTGCTCCTGCTCTGCCGTGCTCTGGGGGTGAATTTGCTTGGCAGGGGGCGGAAGGAAGCCGAGGGAAGGCTGCGTCCTCTGCCGCCAGAGGAGTCGGACCTCGCCGCGGACCCTCTGGCCGCCTCGGAGCGGGAAACCTCCCGGCTGGGGAGCGGCCGCGGGCCCGCCGCCGCCTCCCTCGACGCCG
>NW_008824590.1:194409-195438 GCF_000699105.1 Pygoscelis adeliae
GGTGGCTGGGGGAGCTGGTTTCCCCCCGCCCCGCGCTGCTTGTCCCCCTCCTAGGCTGGGGAACAAGGCTGGCTCCAGCTCTGGGGCTCGGGCCATGGGATCAGCGAGATATTTTTACAGCAGGAGCGATGCGGGGTGGGGAGGAGGGGAGACCTTGATCCCAGCCCCACGCTGCTGCAGGAGGAGCCCTGACAGGTTTGTGAAAAGCCCCCAGCCACATCTCCTCAGCTGGGACAAAAGACTCACGCAGAAATGTCGCTTCCCATCTGGAGCGGGGCGATGAGGCACCTCATTATTCCTCTGGTTCGCTCTGACACCAGGGCAGGAGGGGTCTTTTGGGGTCCGCTCTGCCCGTGGTCCAGATGGGTACAGCCGTCCTCTCCGAGAGCCGGTGAGCGTTCCTGGCCATCACATCTCCGGGGGGAGCTGGAGCCAGGGAGAAGCTGTCTCTGGCCCCCGCTCACCCCAGTTTCCCCCAAACCAGACTGAGCTGAGTTTCAGTTGGGGCTGGAGACGGCTCTGGCCCTTCAAGTCCTTCCCAGAGCAGCCGGCATTGGCCTTGGGGTCTAGCCACCGGAGCTGGGGGGAACCAGGACCAATGCCAGGGCCCCCGAACACTCCTTCCAGGGCGATCCTGGACAGCCTATGCTCACAGAGAGTCCCCACCACCCTCTTTCACCTCCTTTGGCCTCAAACTTGAGCCCTGAGGCAGAGCATGCCAGGCAGGCAGGGCTCCTGGGGACAAACAGGCTGGCAGAGAGCAGGCAGGAGTGCCAGCATTGGGGCAGCACCGGGCATCCCTGGGATGGGTGCCCGAGGCTGTGTCAGCACCCACAGGGTGAACCCGATAGCCTGCCAGGGTGCTTAGGGTTGTGCCCCAGCTACACGGGGCTCTGCAGGGCCCCTCCAGCGTCCCTGGAGCTGTCCCCATGGCCAACGGCATCTGGCTCGTCTCAAGCCGGAGGACCCCAGCCAGCAGCATCGCTCCGGCGAAAGGGGGGCCATGGCCCTGCGCCTGCACAGGGGGAG
>NW_008824590.1:195543-195890 GCF_000699105.1 Pygoscelis adeliae
GCAGAGCCCCGGCACGGCCATGGCCAGCGGAGGGATGCTCATGGGGCCCCGGCACGTGTGCATATGCATGCGGCTCTTGGCATGTACACGGTCTGGCAGGGGAGGCAGGAAAGGGAGAAGCCCAGCAGCGAGCGAGGGGTTAAGGAGCGGCGCCAAGCTGGGGCTCTGTTTAGTCTGGCCCCCGCGCCAGCGATGGGACAGGCAGCGCGGAGCACGTGTCCATCACCCCGGCCCAGAGCGAGCGCTTGCACGCACGCAGGCACCCTTGCACGCTGCGTACACGCAGGCATGCTCCCTGCCAGGCTGTTGGTGTGACACGGCTGGGGTCCCCCCACCGGGGCATGCTG
>NW_008824590.1:199896-200324 GCF_000699105.1 Pygoscelis adeliae
CTGCCCCGGCGCCTACATCAAGGTGGGGCGTCCCCGGGGGGAAAGAGGGGGACCCCGCATCCCCAGGAGGGAGGGGTGCCAGAGATGGAGGGAGCCCCGTGCCCGTGTTAAAGGGGGTCCCAGGCAAAGGGTCCCCCATGCTGGGGGGGAATGGAGGGACCGGTGATGGAGGGACCCCCATGCCCACAATAAAGGGGGTCCTGGGCAATAGGTCACCCATGCTGGGGAGCAATGGAGGGACCCCAGGGATGGAGGGAGCCCCATGTCCGTGTTAAAGGGGGTCCCAGGCAAAGGGTCCCCAGTGCTGAGGGACAATGGAGAGGCTCCAGGGATGGAGGAAGCCCCACACCCATGCTGAAAGGGGTCCCCGGGGCATCTGCCCCCCCGATGCCGCCCTGCTCAGGGGTCCCCCTGCGTTGCCCCCCAGG
>NW_008824590.1:203087-205122 GCF_000699105.1 Pygoscelis adeliae
TTCCCTCCCCTGCCCAGAGCTGCAGGTACCAACAGGCTTTACCTGGGCGAGTCACTCCTGCGTCTCCATGCTTTCCTCCTCCTCGCCCGTAGCGGGTTCTTCCTGATTCTCTTCTTCCTCTTCTCCTTCTTTCTTCTCTGGAGGCTTCTCGTAAGCCTTCTCGGAAGGCGTCACTATCACTCCATCCCACGTGGACATTTCGGAAGCCAGGTCTGCAAAAACAGGGGTAGTGAGCAGGCAGCTCACCCCAAGAACGACGGGGGCGGCCTTGGGCGGTGCGGACAAGCCCCGTCCCCAGGACGTAGCAGAGGGAAGCACGACACCCCGCCTCGCCAGCTTCGCCTCCCCGCTGCTCTGGTTTAATGAGTCGCTTCTCCTTGGAGCCCTTAATTTTCTCCAGCAACGCAGAAAGCCCGTCGCATTTCCCCACCGAGACATCGACAGCCTGCGTGGAGGAAGACCCACGCGTTGCACCGACCCCACTTACAGCTGGCGTCACCCTCTTGGCCGAGGATTTTCCTGTAGCCTCCGTGAGAGAGGATCCGGACGAGCGTCTGCGCGGTGTAGCACACCATGTCCTGCGGGGACGGGGAAGAGTCAGAGCTTGGCTGGGTCCTAGTCCCTTCTCCCGCGGCAGACGAGGCAGCTCACCTGCTGTTCGAGGGTCATAACCGTGTGGACTCGGAAGTTTCCGCTCTCGCAGGGATCGGTGATACCAACAGATCCAGGGAGGAAGAGCCCCGCGGCCAGGATCTGAAGGCAGCGCCTACGGGACAAGACGTTTTGGGTTAAAAACTCGACCGTTCCAGCACAGAAACACAGCCAGAAAGTCTGCAATTAGCACAGCTAGGCGAGGAGTCTGCTTTGCCTCCCGTTCAGGTCCCTTCAAGCCCTGACGTGCCGCCGCAGACGTTCAAAACTGAGATGGCAAGAGGAATTTATACGAGTGAAGCAAATGGCGACGGACCTGTAGGCGATGTTGAGGGCCAGGGGCTGCCTGGTGGGGTTGTTCATCACGGCGTAGTGCCCCTGAAGAGGTGAAATAAGAAAGAGGGAGTTAGGACGAGAGCGGCCTCCCGCAAAGAATCCTGGCTCCTGCTGCGGGAGCTACAAGCAGCTGTTTTATGCCGAAGCCCAGGTACGCGCAGGCAGCTACGAGTTAGCTACGGCATGCCCGGCACACCGTCAGCGTTCCCCCTCGTGCGCTCACCAGCAGGTCCAGAATCCAGGGGGTGAGGGGCTCGAAGCCAGGGAATCGGATTCTCAGGTCTTTCAGCAGCCGGATTAAGACCTTCACCCTGGAGAAGACAGCAGGAGGAGGGTTCGTAACGCTTCACGCACCTTCCCGCTGCAGGAGGAGCCCTCCTTGCTTTCCCCCCGCCCGGTTCTCTGTAAAGGCGATTATTTCGACCGGGCCTCAGAGCTGCAGTTCCCTGTTTTGAGGCCAAACTCACGTGGACTGCGAAGCGTTCTCCTCGAACCAGCGAGCGTGTCTGATGGCAGCCAGGGCGCTCTGCAGCACTTTGATGTCCACTGAAAGAAGCAGCAGAAGCGCCTGGGTTTTCAACCGAAAGGGGAGTAGGTGCGGGGAGGCAGCTGGTTCCCCACCCCCCCCAGTGAAGGTTCACGCGCGGGGCAGAGCAAGCTGAGCTCTTACGGTGTAGTTCGGGGTCCAGCTTGCGGAGATTGGGCGGCACCGTGGTGATAAGGATCTTCACCGTCGCGTCGGCCGAGCTGATCTCAAAGCCGGTCTCGTTGGTCAGCATGGTCAGGACTGGGGAGAAAGAACAAAATTTCTCACGGAGGGGCTGGAAGACCTTGCCAGCACCCGGGAATGCAGGAAAGACCACAAGATCTCGGCAGCGGTGCTGCGGCACCGGGCTGGGCGCCCTCCCCTTCAGACAAACCCCAAAGCTCAAGGGGAAACTGCCTTGCGTCAGCCTACGTCCTCCTCGAGCCCGTATGACGCAGGAGAGTGTCCCACCTTCGCTGGGGTCCTGCGCCCTCAGGCTTTCCACGCCTTTGTTTCACAAGG
>NW_008824590.1:205132-207227 GCF_000699105.1 Pygoscelis adeliae
GGGTTTCCCCCGCTTTGTTTCCCCAGGCCCGCCACAGCTTCCACTAGGGAGAAGAAGAAGCAGAAGAGGCGGTCGGAGCGGGGCCGAGCGCCGCGGTTCAGTGGGCAGCCGCGCAGCCGGTAACTCACGGGTGGGTAAGATTTTCAGAATCACCACCAGATCGGCCACGTTGTGCCCCGTCGTCATGGTGCCCTTCTTGTAGGAACCGACCTGGCGAACCTCCTCGATTTGCTGTTTGAAGAAGCAAAGCAGAAAGGAGTGAATTTAACGCGCGTGCTACGTTTCTGGGAGCCAGCGTGAATCTTTAATCCGCCTGGGGCCAGGTTTGGCAGCTAGAACACCAGCATCCCTTGTGCCGAAGCATCTCCACACGTAGCTGCTCTTTTTTTTTTTTATTTTTCTCCAAGCTCACCGCTTTTGGACTCACCACTTCAAACGTTCCCGGCGCGACAATTAAATTGTCGATCACGTTGTTTATTTTGGTCACCAGAGAAAGAATGGAAGCCTGAAAAGGAAATGGAAGAGGGGTGGTGTTACCAGCCAGTTGTCCAGTACGACTTGAAATAATCTGATCTTGGCACAGCATAACGCAGACAGCCCTGATGCAAGATACGTAACAGACAGACGAAAGAAACGTATTTAAAAATCACTGTCCGAGAAACTCCACCCATATTTCTACTGTAGTGCTTATTTCGGAGAGGAGTAATTACTTTTTAGGGTAGTAATGACTACTCCTGGCTACGCTCTCCGAAGGATAGTCTGGTTTTGCGTCCTCTAACACTGCAGTAACATCCAGCCGAAGAATTTAAGGCAATTTTTGGCACAAAACCTGTTCAGCGGCGGTGGGAGCGAGGTCCTGGTTTCTCTTCAGCAAGGCTTCGCTGAACGCAGTCTCGTCGGCGGCAGGTTTGACGCGGGGGAAGGCCATTTCGCACTGAAACGGGATCAGATATCAGACTGCAACGCCCGAGAAGACGACTTCGGTTCAACCCACTCACCAGCAAAATTTACTACTTTTTTTTTTTTTTTTTAAATTCTCCAGCACTTGTTCCCTTTGCGACTCCCCATCGTGCTCTTCACTTGTTGCTTTTATCGATTTCGTGTTATCCTAAGGGAGGGAGAGCAGCTGCCTGTCCCGCCCGTACACTCTCGCCGCGTTCCGAGAGGAACGGCAGAGGAGCCGCCAGCGTGCCCGTGCAACTAAGGGGTGCGAGACGGGGCAGATCTAACTTAAGAATGGCTGTATCAAGAGGGGTTTTATTAACTATATTACAGTCCCTTGGGAATAACGCTCTGTTTGCGGAGCTTTTCAGTTGCTATGACGGGATTCGCAGCCACAGGGCCTGGAAGGCAAAAGTGAACTTGTTTGCTTTGAGAGTCACGTGTCCGTAAAGGGCGGCAGGAGGAAATTATTAAAGGTGGGAAACGCGCGTTTGCTGTCGGTCTTTGTGAGGACCAACAGGGCAAAAGAGCCTGGAGAACTTCTGACAGGTGAGTGACGGCTATCGGAGTAACCCAGGAGGTTTGTGTTACAGAGAGCTGACGGGATTGAGGGTCTGGGTGAGTGAGGTGCCTTAAAAAGCAGAAAAACCTCAATCGGGGCGTTTATTCGTTGTGATCGTTACTCAACCGCATCCCAGTCATCCCGTGTGACACGAGTACTCCCAACAACAGAGACAGTAAGAGCTATTTCGGGTTAGTTACTGAACCGACAGCATTTTCAGTGAGCTCCTTTACTCCGGCTAAGCTAAAAGAAGTTAAACCATCAAAGTCGGCAAACGAGGTTTTTTTTTAAGGCAGCGTCTTTAAACAAGCAGAAGTCCCGCAGCTTGTTGCCTGCGAACAGCTCTGGAGGAGGGGGTTACTCACGACATAGAAATCAAAGGGGATGTGCGGCACAAAGGGCCGGAACCTAAAGGGGGAAAGAAAAAAAAAAACGAATTTATTCTCTGCGGGGGTGTCTACCCGCTCGCCGCTGTGTTCGTCATCGCCAAACACCCCCCCCCAGCTCCCCGTCACCCTTTCATGGAGGTTTGTTCCCGAGACGCGAGAAAGGCCCTACAGAAATAGGAAAGGTTTCTTCCTAACCCACCCC
>NW_008824590.1:211651-212154 GCF_000699105.1 Pygoscelis adeliae
CCCGGCCCCCCAGCAGCCAGCCGGGGCTGGAGCCTCTCCCTCCAGTGCCCATCACCCAGTATCGGGGCTGCACGGTGCCCATCACCCAGCGTCGGAGCTGGACGGTGCCCATCACCCAGCGTCGGGGCTGCTCAGAGCTGCTCTGCCCAGTGCCCGGGGAGGGAGGGAGCCAACCGCAGCGGGCAGACGGACGCTGGTCCCCCCATCCCGGGACTGTCCATGGTGGGGGGACGGCAACGTGACCGTCGTGTCCCCAGGACATCTTGGAGAACGAGAGCATCACGCTGGACTGGATGTTCCGCTATTCCCTCACCCATGACATCGTCAAGGTAACGAGCCGGTTCCCGCTGGGCACCCAATTCCCACGGAGGGTCCCCCGTTCCCATGGAGGTGGGGGACAACCAGGTCCAACGGCTCTCCGCCCTGCCAGGGGATGCAGTTCCTGCACAACGGGGTGATCGTCTCCCACGGGAACCTCTGGTCCTCCAACTGCGTGGTGGACA
>NW_008824590.1:220120-220497 GCF_000699105.1 Pygoscelis adeliae
CGGCATATTACAAGGTATGGGGGTGCGGGAGTGGGGATGGGCACCCACCACCCCGCTGGGCACCCATCGCCCCGCCGGGCACCCATCACCCCGTGTCTCCCCAGGGCAACCTCGTGGCCGTGAAGCACCTCAACCGCAAGCGCATCGAGCTGACGCGCAAGGTCTTGTTCGAGCTGAAGCACGTAGGTGGACCCCGGCTCGGCGCCGCGCGGTGGGATGGGGGTGCCCGGCCCGGCGTCCCCTGGGTGGGGCGGGATGTGCCATGAGCCTGGTCCCACACCCTGCTCCACCTTAGATGCGGGATGTCCAAAACGAGCATCTGACCCGCTTCATCGGCGCCTGCACCGACCCCCCGAACATTTGCATCCTGACCGAGT
>NW_008824590.1:221535-224440 GCF_000699105.1 Pygoscelis adeliae
GAAGGGCGACATTTACAGCTTCGGCATCATCCTGCAAGAGATCGCCCTGCGCAACGGCGTCTTCTACATGGAGGGGCTGGACCTGAGCCCTAAAGGTGAGCAGGGGGGGCCGGGGTGATGGCGTCAGGGACCCGCTCATGGGTGGTTGGACAAGCAGATGGGTGCTTGGACCTGGTGTGATGGGTGCTTGGACCAGCTGATGGGTTCTTGGACCTCCTGATGGGTTCTTGGACCTCCTGATGGGTTCTTGGACCTGCTGATGGGTTCTTGGACCAGCTGACGAGTGCTTGGACCTGCTGATGGGTTCTTGGACCAGCTGACGAGTGCTTGGATCAGCTGATGGGTTGTTGGCCTCGCTGATGGGTGCCTGGACCTGCTGTGATGGGTGCTTGGCCTTGCTGATGGGTGCTTGGACCTGCTGATGGGTGCTTGGCCCCACAGAGATCATCGAGCGGGTGAAGAGTGGGGAGCGCCCCAGCTTCCGCCCCTCGGCCAATGTGGGGTGCCACATGGAGGAGCTGGGCCAGCTGATGCAGCACTGCTGGGCCGAGGACGTCCTGGAGCGCCCCGACTTCAACCAGATCAAGGTCCAACTCCGCAAGTTCAACAGGTACCTCCACCTCCCCCAGCCCCGTGGGTGATGGGTGACCCCGAAAAGGGTCCCCGGGTGGATGCTCACCCCCTGCCCGCAGGGAGAGCAGCAGCAACATCCTGGACAACCTGCTGTCGCGCATGGAGCAGTACGCCAACAACCTGGAGGAGCTGGTGGAGGAGCGAACCCAAGCCTACCTGGAGGAGAAGCGCAAGGCTGAGGCTCTTCTCTACCAGATCCTGCCCCAGTGAGCACCAGGGGGGGCCCCAGCCCTCTGTGCACCCCACCCCCACTGCTGGGCACCCCAGGGCACCACACCAGCATCCCCTGCCTGCCCCGGGCTGGGGTCCCCCATGCATGCCCTGCATGGCTGGGGGTGCTTGGAGGGGCTGGGGACCCCAAGGACCCCCATGTTGCTTGGGACGGGAGGTGTTTGGAGGGGCTGGGGACCCCCTGGGGACCCCAAGGACCCCCACATGGCTTGGGGCCGGGCGTGCTTGGAAGAACTGAGGACCCCCCCCAGACTGCTGCATGGCTTAAGGTGCCTGAAGGGGCCAGGGACCCCAAGGACCCCCCCGCCGTGGTTCAGGGCTGGAGGTGCTTGGAGGGCTGGAGACCCCAAGGACCCCCTGCCATGGCTCTTTGGGGCTTGGGGTACCTAAAGGGGCCAGGGACGACCCCGGACCCCCAGCACAGTTTGGGGGTGGGGGTCCTCGGAGGGACCAGGGACAACCCCAGCCCCCCGTCATGGCTCAGGGCTGGGAGTCCCTCAGAGGGCTGGAGACCCCGAGGACCCCCCGGCACAGCTGGAGGCTGGGGACGCCGGGCCCTGGGGACATGGCACCCACACGGGTCAGCAGGGATGGGGACGTGGCACCCAGCACCCAAATGGGTTGGCAAGGATGGGGACATGGCACCCACACGGGTCAGCAGGGATGGGGACGTGGCACCCAGCACCCAAATGGGTTGGCAAGGATGGGGACATGGCACCCACACGGGTCAGCAGGGATGGGGACGTGGCACCCAGCACCCAAATGGGTTGGCAAGGATGGGGACATGGCACCCACACGGGTCAGCAGGGATGGGGACGTGGCACCCAGCACCCAAATGGGTTGGCAAGGATGGGGACATGGCACCCACACGGGTCAGCAGGGATGGGGACGTGGCACCCAGCACCCAAATGGGTTGGCAAGGATGGGGACATGGCACCCACACGGGTCAGCAGGGATGGGGACGTGGCACCCAGCACCCAAATGGGTTGGCAAGGATGGGGACATGGCACCCACACGGGTCAGCAGGGATGGGGACGTGGCACCCAGCACCCAAATGGGTTGGCAAGGATGGGGACATGGCACCCACACGGGTCAGCAGGGATGGGGACGTGGCACCCAGCACCCAAATGGGTTGGCAAGGATGGGGACATGGCACCCACACGGGTCAGCAGGGATGGGGACGTGGCACCCAGCACCCAAATGGGTTGGCAAGGATGGGGACATGGCACCCACACGGGTCAGCAGGGATGGGGACGTGGCACCCAGCACCCAAATGGGTTGGCAAGGATGGGGACATGGCACCCACACGGGTCAGCAGGGATGGGGACGTGGCACCCAGCACCCAAATGGGTTAGCAGGGATGGGGACATGGCACCCACACGGGTCAGCAGGGATGGGGACATGGCACCCAGCACCCAAATGGGTTGGCAAGGATGGGGACATGGCACCCACACGGGTCAGCAGGGATGGGGACGTGGCACCCAGCACGCAAATGGGTTGGCAAGGGTGGGGACATGGCACCCACACGGGTCAGCAGGGACGGGGACATGGCACCCATATGGGTCTGTGGGGACGGGGACATGGCACCCCACGGGTCAGCAGGGATGGGGATGGGGGCATGGCACCCACATGGGTTCATGGGTGGGGGGGACATGGCACCTCCCCGGGTCTGTGGGGTGCGGAGAGATGGCACTCACATGGACCAGCAGGGATGGGGGGACAGGGCACCCAACCCTCCCATGGACCCCAGGGACAGGGGAGGGGACACCCTGGGGACACACAGGGCTGGGAGCCCCCAACGAGGGGGGCCGGGTCAGGACTCGGGGCTGCCGGGGCGGGGGGCTCACCGGGTGTCCCACAGGACCCGTCTGTGCCGGCGTCGTGGGTCTCAAAATGCCCCGGTACTGCCTCTTCGGGGACACGGTGAACACGGCCTCGCGCATGGAGTCCAACGGGGAAGGTGAGGGGCCGGGCTGGGCACCCATGGGTGCTGACGGGGCCATATCTGGGCTGGGCACCCGTGGGTGCTGACGGGGCGGGC
>NW_008824590.1:228150-237504 GCF_000699105.1 Pygoscelis adeliae
TCGCTCTTAAGCAGAACCCACCTCCCAGCCGGGGTCTCCCTGCCCGCCTTGCCCCGGCCGCGCTCGGGCAGGGCGGCTGCAGGCTCTCGAGCGGGATTCTGAAGCTTGCCCTCGCGCCTGAGCACCGACAGGACTCATCTTTCCAGTGTCTGGGAAACTTTCTGACCTGTGCTCGCCAGGCCCCAAACGACACGGGGCTGTCCTGCCTCCCACCGAGCTCTTCCTCCTGCATCAGGAAAAGAGCCGGTTCTTTTACAGGTGGGGAAGGTTTGGGGTCTCTTGCAGGACAGCTGGGATCTGTTCCTGGCGTGGAGGAGCCGGTAGCGCAGGGAGCCGGGCGAGGCGGTCACGTTGCTCAGGCCCTTCTGCAACGCTGATTTACACCTGGCTCGCAGGGTCAACGCGGCAAGCGTTCAGGGATCTTCCTAAAGCTGGGGTAGGGCCGGCTTCCCTGGTGCCACGGGGGCGGCGATGCTCTCGGGAGCTGCTAGACTTGTGGGAGAGACTGGTTATTTATTGTGTGATGGAAACGAGTGTATTTGGGGCTCATGAAATGGTGCAGACGGGGAAAAAAAAAATCATGTTGGATTGCAACTGCAGGAGAAAAACAGGGTGGTAACTGGAATAACTAGGTCTCAAGGTCTGGAAACTGTCCTTTGCCATTTGGAGTGTATTTATATTCCTTCAAAGCACTCGTCGGTCCCCGTGTGTGTTTTGGGTCCTGTCCAGGTCTGGACAGAACGTTCCCAGCTTCGGACCCGTGCAACTCCGCAAGCCCGGCATGGCCGGGAGCTTCGGTTGGGCTTGAAAATCGTCTCCAGGCTACCAAAGCGAGTCTCCTGGGGTCCGGGTCGCTCTCACTCGGATCTTTCCCCGAGAGGATCGGGTCTGGGAAGGAGCCACCATGAGTCGGCGAGCGCGGTGGAGCTCAGGTTTGGTGACGGTGACGTATCCGGGCAAACGCAGGTACCTGAAGGAGAAGACTTTGCAGAGGCAAGCCTTGCTTAACCGGCAAGCCTTCCTCCCGTCCCTCTTAAACCACTGGAAAGCGGCGCTTTCGACTAAAAGCCCAGTCAGTTGGGCGAAGCTGGTTCGGGTATTAAGTACGCTCCCGAGCGCTGATGGATTTACTGTCACAAGTTTTGCGTTTCTTGCGTTAAAGACTCCAACAAACAGGAAACGGAGCGTACGCAGGAAAAACCGTGCGTGACCGTTGCGCAGCGAGTTTTCGCGGTAAACAGGCTGCCATGTTTAGGGAAGAACCTCCTCCAGTCTTTCCCTTCGGCAGTCGTCGGAGCTGCTGGTGGCAGTAAGTTGAACACAGTTTTGGGGAGAAAGAGGTGATCAGAAGGGCCGGAGCTCCTAAAAATGTATCTCCTACCAGGCATTAACACAAAGAAATCATTGTCTTGTTCCGCCGTGGGTTTCGGTGGAGGCAGCAGAGCTTTTTACGGGAACGTGAACCATTAAACTTGCTCAAAGGTAGAAATACCGTTTTCAGATAGCCTCCATACCTGGCAGTAGTGAGTTGGCGCGTCGCCCGTTTATCCCAAGAAGGGAACGCCAAGCCCGGATCCGGCAAGTCCGTCAGCGGGTCTCAGATCAAAGACATCATTTGACGCTGAACTTCCTTGCAAAGCTCTTCTGGTGGTTCATTGGCTGCATTATCTGCCAACAAGTTGTCTTATTTCTCACTGGGATTTTTCTAACTCTGTTTTTCAGCCGCTGGATCTTGTCCTCCCTTTCAAATAATTCATCTGCTTTAGATTGGAGATTTTCATGGGTTTTGCCCCATTGCTTTTTCATAATGCCATCGCTCGGCCTGGAACAAAGCCGGTTTCACAAAGGCATTATCTCTGCATTACTGACCAGTACATCTTCTTTCATATTGCCTCAGAGTGGAGAACTATTGACCCCTTTCTCAATAGCTTCTTCACTGCAGCCCCTTTGATATGCAAAGGAGTCGCTAATCAGTTCCATAATCGGTGCGATGTGTTTGCATTTTAATCAAGAAGTGTCCGTGTAGAAATAACCTCCTTGTAGCCTGCTTATTGCCTGCCTTAGGCTGCCTTTGCCGCTTTTCCCTGGTGCAAACAGGTCACCGCTCCGTTAACCGTAGGCTCCAAGGAAACTCCAGGAAAGGGAGACCTCGTTTTGCTGGCAGCCGGGGGGACCCTCGAGTGGCGGCCGTGGCCGAAACGGTCCAGCCGGGCCCGCAGCTCTGGCGTGGAAGCGGTGGCGCTGGCACGTCTCACTCGTGCGGCAACAGAGCTGTTTATGGAGGAGTTTAATTTAGAACAACGTCTCGCCGTGCAAGTTCGTAGCGTGAGAGCAAGACCCCGGCGTTAAAGGAGCCCTGCGGTCGAGCCGCTGTTGTTTCTGACAGCCGGGAACCCTCCTCTCCACCTGTTTGCGGGCTCTCGGGCGTCATCGCTGCTGCGAGAGCACGTGGTGAGCCTGCGAGTCCGCGCGGCCCTTCTGTCGCCGTCCCTGAGACGAGGTGGGGAGAGGATGTGGCGCGCCCGTGCCCGGAGTCACACCGTTCTGCTCACGCTTTCCCCGCACCAGAGGCAGGCGTCGGCTAACACCAGTGTCTTGGTGAGAAACCATTTCTGCGTGGGGCTGCTCACGCCCTGCGTGAAGAGGGGGCAACTCTGTGATTTCTCTCCAGCTGAGTGGAAGCCTTTGCCATTTGCTTCTCCAGTATTTTCATGCCTGCGCTCTTGTAACTTGCCAGTCCTGACTTCGTGGCTCTTCCCGTCGCTTCATCCCTCGGGGTGCTTGCGTGCAAACGGCTGCTCCGGCTGTTCATTCTCAGCCAGAAGTTGCTCAGATGTTAAGTGACGAGAACGGAAGGTTTCCAGGCTGCTGCCCCGCAAGCCCAGGGTTCCCACGCGGGCAGGAGCCGGTGGGTCTTGCACTGCGGAGCTGCTGGATGACGGGCTCTGGCTTCCCTGCGCTGGGGGCCGGGGACAGCTCGTCATCTCGGGGTGCAGCTCCGCTCTCAGAGCGAGGAGTTGACAACCCTGCCTGAAATCCAGCCTTTGCACGACTGCGTCTTGGCCTCGTATCAAAGTGACATCAGTATTAGTATCGCTGAATAATCACGCATTTACTTTTTGGCTCTTCGAGCGGTGTCAGCGGGGTGTTCAAAACCCAAACCTGTGAATAAATGAGCGCTGATGAAGCGGTAGCTTCTCCAGCTGGCAGGAGGTTCAGAGCCTTGACGTGAGCCAAGAACGGCTGCTGCGTCGCTGGCTGTTTTTCTGTCCCTTCAGGTGTTTGGGTGGGGGGTCGAAGCAGCCTCTGCTGTATCTTACCTTGGCGAGGATGTGCTCGAGTGTACTTGTTCTTCCAAGTTTGTGATGTCTGGCTTTTCTCTGTTTCAGAGACTAGAAAGGTGCGTGGGCATCGTGACTTCGCTAACCAACGGGCTGTCGGAGAGGGAAGCTAACGATGCCCTCAATGCTCATGTAAGTGTCATCTCCTTGAGAGATGAGAAATCCTGCCTGGATGAAATAATTCGTGGTATATTGTACCTGCACGGATCTCTGTCTGAGGGAGCGGGCACGCAAGCTATTAGCAAGGCACAAAGAACAGGCAGATACGAAGAGGTTGGGGAACGGAGCCTGCTGTGCTCTCGCTGCTCCCAGCCTGTCAAGGATTCCCAGAGCTATTACAGTTAAAAGACAAAACAACATTGTGGCTTTAAGCCTTGTCTAATCACCTCTTTGGAAGCCGACCTGCAGTGCAATTTCTTGCTGAAATCTGGCTGAGCGTGTCTCTCTCCCGGCATATGAGTGCTCTGTACGTGTGCACGCAGGCAGGAGTCTGTCACTGTGCTTGTGCTGCTGGTGTTTGCGTTTCTCGTGTATTTTTGTACTCCTCCGCTGCTCAGATCAGCTTTTTCCTGGCCTCCAAACAGCCAGACTCCAGACCACTGGAAAGGGCAGGTTCAGCCTTTCTATTGAGGGATGGAGCATTTATTTCTAACTCTGCGTAGTCTTAAAATACTTGCCAGCAAGCTGCAGATGTTACCGTATAAGGAAAACTGTCGTGTGACACGTTAATGGGCTCTCGGACATGTTGGTTGCATTTTTTCCTCCCCAGAACACCTTGGGCTGTCGGAGTCAGTGGTGCAGAGTTGCCTTCCCTTAATGGGAAAAGGTCGGCGACCCAGGCTGGATTTCAGGGCTCTGAAGCTCATGAAATGCTTTCCCCCTCGGATGAGCAGGTTGTAGAAAAGTCTGTAAGAAGAGCCTGGGCCGGTCCCCAGCCGCAGGACGGGGCTCGGGGATCTGCTGCTGTTCTTGTCTGGGGGTTTGTTGCCCCTCAGTAACGAGATAACCCTGAAGTGGTCCAACTAAAACCACCGGGAAGTTCTGGGTACTGAGAGGTTTGCGCCAGCATTAACTTTGCAACGGGGTACAAATGTTAGGGAGACCCTGTATGTTTTCTGTATTCCCTTGTGATCCTGCTTTGAATTCCTTGCGGGCTGCTGGGTGCTCCGTTGACCACCCATTTGGTGGGCTCCAGAGGGGTTTCCTTCTCCTGTCGCTTTACTGACCTTCCTCTTAACATCCCATCTCACCTGCTCACCGATGGCGCTTGCGTTTTTCTCTCTCAGATATGTAAAGGAACCCCCCAGCATGAGGAGATCTGCCTGGGTCTTTTCACTCTGGTCTTGACCGAACCCGCTCAGGCACAGAAGGTAAGGCACGCCTGCGCCCGTCGGTGACTGCGGGAAGTTTGTCCATGAGAGATTTTTGCTTTCCGGGCAGCCGGGTATTCGGAGGTGTGGAAGTTTTGGGACTCGTGCAGGCGTCGGAAGGCACCTGGCTGGAACCCTCGGCGCTGAGCGGTGTTTATTGTAGCAGGGCAGTGACTTCGCTTGGACTGTTCCTGGTTTTATTGCGTCCACGTGGCACAGGGGCTGCAGCAGCTGCTGCTCGGGGGAATGCAGATACTGCCACCAGGGAAGGGAGCTCAGCTGGGTTCTTTCACAGCCCTAGAATTAATTGTTTTTCACTGTGGGAGGCGAGTACTGTTTCTTCAAGAAACTGTAAGGCCTTTCCCAGTTTCTGCCTTGACTTTGGAGGCCCAGAACGGATTTGCGTGCTGGCAGCCAGATGTAGATGCCTACAGAAATAATCACCTAGACTCTAGAGGAGGAATATGTCCAATTCCTAGAGAAAATTGCTTCTTAGCAGTCCACCTCTATTAATTTCACAGACGGAATTTAATTTTTAAATAACTCTCTTTAACAACGCTGTAAACTGTGATTTTAAAATTGTAGTTACTCACCTACAGAAAGATGAATGTTTTGTATTCTAAAGATCTCGGATGTGGAGTTGGCGCTGTTGCTACAAGCTGGGGGCACTCGGGGAGGGAGTTGAAAATGATGTTTTGTTATAGAAACCAGACCTATTTGTAGCAGGTACTGTCGGAAGGGCCGTGCGTGGCGAGCGAGACCCGGGGGTCCTTGTTTGGATGCATTTCAGTTAACAGGTGTGGCAGAGAATTTGAAAGGGTTGAAGTGGATTCTTGAAGTCGGCAGGGTTTGCCGCGAGCGCGGCCGAGTGGCGTGCCATTAGGGATGCTCTGTAAATCTTCCCGCTGCACTGAACCGAAGGTGACTCATGCCATGGTCTCTCTTGATTTGATCACTGCTATGAGGGCAGAGCTCTCTCCACCAAAGCAATAGATCTGCATTAGCTCCCAGAACTCGTAGCTGCCTTGGCATTGCTAGATGGGACGGTCCTTGTCAATGAAGGTACAGCTCCATTCCCCAGAAATTACCTCTTGAAAGTAAAACACGCTTCTCCTGGGAGCCTTTAGGCCTGACTGCTTACGGTGCTGGTGCGAGTCAGATTTCTCTTCTGTTAGATGGCCGTGTTTTGTTCTGTCTCCGTGTTGGCTTAAGGCCTTCCCAAACCCTGACCGCAGACTCCCCAGCCCTGCTGTCCTTAGGCTCTGGCCTGATTCTGCCTCGCACGCTGAGCACAAGACTCGTAAACCTGGAGAGGCTGAATCCAGCTGAGGCTCGGAGCACTGCTGAACACATCCTTGTTTCCAAGACACTGCGGGAGCCAAAGAGTATTTCTAGTTGCTGACTAGCGGTGCTCTACGGGATGGTCCTCACAAGGGTGAACCTCCTCCACGGCGAATAAAATGCTCTTCTCCCCTCTAGGATGTGGTGGACCACAGCTGGGATGCAGTGGGGAGCGTCCAGACGCCGTTAACCGAGCATAAGACTCGTGGGGCAGGTGCTTCCGTACACTGGAAGCAAAGGTTGAACGAGTCCGGCACGCTCCGGCTTTCCATCTGCACGGCACTCGCTGGCCATCCCGCTGCGAGGGGCCGGGATAAACCCGCTCGGCCCGTTCCCCTCTGAGATCTCCTCTGGCGAAGGGGAGCGAGGGGGTGAGTGGTCCGGCTCCCTTGCGGCCGAGCTGCTGGCAGGGCCTGACGCCGTCTCTCTGAGACGGCAGGCCGGGGGCATGCTTTGCTGCTCATGGCCACGTTAATTAGAGGCGGCTGGTCCTCCTGCTCTTGTCAGATCCGCTCTTCGGAGCCCGTTACTTTTCTTAGGGAGTAATTGGATCTGCCAGTCTGCTGGGCTCTGATGTCATCTGTTGCTGCCACCTGCCCCGTATCCAGACAGCGAGGACAGGAAGCCAGTCAGTCATTTTCTACCAGGCTTTGGGGGGGAGTCACTCCTCGCCTTTGCTCCCTGCCTGTGAAGAGGGGTTAACGCTTGCCTGACTGATAAAGGCATCTTGTGAGACTCTTGCGAGAGCTCTGAAATCGTCACGCAGAGGGCAGAGCTCTGTTCGTCCTCCAGCGAGAAGCCCACGGGTCCAGGACGCTCAGCGCAGCCAGCCCCCTCGTCTGCAGTAACCGTTCCCACATCTGGTCAGGGGTGAAGATTCGCAACCTCGGGTGTCGGCACGGGAGCGTTGTGTCGGGGAGCATCGAACCCGGCGAGGTTGGTGTGGAAGCAGTACTGCCCTGAATCGAGCATACCCCACGAGGCTTCACCATACTCCTGGAACCTGTTGTTTTGCCAAAAAAAAAAAAAGGAATATTGTAGCTGGCTGTGTTTGCATTCAGGGGTATTTTAGCACTTGTTGCCCTAGAAGCCGAGCAGGGGGTGCAGCGCATGCTCCGGTCCCAGCACGCTAGCAAAGGCATCTCACGCCATCTGCTTGGTCATCCTGTATTTCTTCAGTGGATGTCTGTCCCCGGCGTGTGGATCCGTCTCGTCTCGCACCGTGGCCTCACTGTCCCCCACCTGCATCTGCTGGTGCATGGAGGGGAGGTGGAGGTACCCCCTCTTCCTCCCGGAGAGGTTGTTTAAAACACATCTCCCTTCCTTTTTGGGAGGGGGCTTGAGCTGCCCCATCCCCTCGCTGATCAACTAAAGAAATGGTGGCACAGCCCTCCCCTCGCCGCGGCAGAGGATCGGCTGAAGCACGCAGGTCTCCTCCTCCCCCTTTGTTGCCTTGACACTCCAGCCAGGAGAGATTAGTTGTGCTAAACTTGTCCAGCTGTGAGGAGGGACACTTGACCGCCTTCAAATATCAAAGTGACGGCAACTGATCCGTCGGATCTCCCTCCTCCGCCTGGCACCCCTCACTTTAATTAACAGTCTGCTCTGGGATCAGAGTGCACGGAGCCCTCCCCGCAGATGAGCGCAGCGCTTCCCTGACATCTCCTCCGGTGTCTGTCCGCCGTGTGCCTCTTCTGCCCTGGTGCTGGGTGGGAGGGGGCCTCTCTCCTCCGCTCGATGGCTGTTTTCTTTTATTTTGCTTCTCCCCTCATTTAAAGTGAACATTTATCATTCGTTCCTTCCTGTTAATTAAATGGCCTGTGCGAGTGGTGGCTCCAATCTGCCGAGAGCGGGGAGGAGACGATGGATTGTTTGCAGCCTTGGCAATAATCAAGAAATTCAGGTTCTCTCCCCACCCCCCTAGCTGCTGGAGCCCTGAAGATTTTCCCCAAGCACCTTCCTTTGGATTATTCCTGCCATCCTTGTGCCGGAGGCTGTTAGGCAGGGGTCCAGTCTGACCCGTCCAAGCAACCGGTCGGTGCCGTGCCGTACTGCCGTGACCCCGACAAAACGGGACTTGTTCTCCTCTGGCCAATTGTACTTTGGGCCAAGGGTCGGCAACATCGTAGGTGCGGTTCAAGTTCTCGTTTTCGGCGGTGTCTGCTTACGGGGTTTGAGGAAGTACGCAGTGAGCAAGGTGAAGAGCTGCCAAACTTCCCTAGGTAATAGGATTATGGTGTCCTTCCTCCTGGGACTTAAAGAGTGAACCAGAAGTAAATCCCTTAGAGTGTCTCTTCTAGCTGTTTGTTCCAGCCCTTCTCCTGAGGATGCTGCCAGAATCGGCCCAGCCGGTCGGGAGCTAATCCACACTGTCAGGGCCGTATCACAGGGCCTCTTAGTGGCTTTAAATGCGGATGTGGACACTGCACCTCGCACGCGTCCGGCAGAAAACCAAAGCCTAGATGTTTCACCCAGAAAAGGGTGAATTCTTTGAACACAGAAGAAGCTACTGACCACCAAGAAAAGCTACTAAGCTGAAAAATGCTCGTCTCGTCGCTGCTCCTAAGGGTGCAGAAATGCGTCTGCCTGTGAGAGGGAAGTGCCAGGGTCGAGGGGCGATTGTAATCCTGTCATCAAGCACAGGAGGTAGGATCCAGGCAGGGCAGGGACCCGACAACACCGGCGTTTTCCAAACGAAGTAAAAGCTTCGTCTGAGTCTGGGCAGACCACAGGGGAACTGGCATCCTGCGTGCTCCCTGGCCGGCTGTGTCCTGAACCAGCTCTATCCCCTCCATTTTCCCGTCGGGGTGATGTGTGTGTTTCTTTTTCAAAGCTGATGCAGCGGAGGGAGATGATGTGCATTCCTGGCCAGGTAGTCGTCTGTGCGGAGACTTCGAGTCTGGCTCTGCTTTGTGGGTATTCGTTTAGCATTTCAAAGGCAATTAAAGGCCCCAAAGAGTCTACACCTCTTGGATTCTGGTTTTTTGTTTGGGATTTTTTCTTTTTTTTAATTTACACTGTGCTGTATGAAAAAGGGAGGGAGAAAGCCTGAGCACAGGGAGTCTAATCAAAGAGATCTTTTGAGGCCTCATTAACTCTCTGAAGGAGGATGCAGAGACCAGACCCCTGCTCTCTGGAATATCATGACATTTACTGGCACAAATTAACATTCATGCAGAACTGCTTAGCAAATTACTTCCTAACCACCCTCCACCCCCTGCTGTCCTGACCGGAGGGGAAGGGAGAGCCAGCACCTTTGCTCTCTGGCCGGCGTTTTGTCTGGCTGCTGGTGGCAGAACTGG
>NW_008824590.1:237565-251643 GCF_000699105.1 Pygoscelis adeliae
CCAGTTTGGACCGCGGGCAGGATGTCTGGATTTCTAACCCGAAACAGGCCAACGTGGTAGCGTGGTTTTGAGCCAGATGGTCTCCAAATTCAGCTCTGTCTGACCTCGGAAGTCTTGTGTGAGCAGAAGCGGGTGGCATGGGGATGACCTGCCTCCGCTCCTGCATCTCCATGGACCTCCCATGGTATGGAAGCAGCATCACATCGTAGTGACTCCAAGTCCTGCAGGCGTCTTCAGTGCGGTTCCAGTTGTCGCTGGTGCCAGGGGAGATTGGAGCAGCGGGGGACTTAAACGATCTGGATGCGGCTGTTTATTAACTGATCCTTCCTGAAGGACCGTCGTCTGTCTTTTCTCTCTAGCGTTGGTCTCTCCAGAGCTGTGGGAGGGTGCAGGGAAGGCTGGGATGAGAGGACAGGGACACCCGGCAGTGTCCGTTCTGGAGTGAGAAACCTTTGGCTCCTGGGGCTAAATCCAATGAATCCAGCTGTCAATTTATAACGTCCCAGAGGATTAATGGCTGGATCCCTGCCTGGCCCTGGGATGCCGATTCAGGTCACCCCATGGGAGTCTTGCCTGCCTCGATGTTCTTTCCCTGAGATTCGTTTATTTGCTGTTACCTGGTCAGGTTTGATAAAACCATTATACGTTTTCCGTTACGGTCCTTCCTCTGTAACCAACTCCCGCTCTTCTTCTCTGCTGCAGTGCTACCGGGACTTGGCACTGGTGAGCCGAGATGGCATGAACATCGTTCTCAACAAGATCAACCATATTCTCATGGAGAAGTACTTGAAGCTGCAGGACACCTGTCGGACCCAGGTGAGGAGAAGGTCTTCTCCCCAGAATCGCTCCTTTCACGCCAACCAGGCAGAGGATGAGCAGAGGGCATTTGAGCGTGGAGGGCTTGGGGGGCAGTCGGCACTGGTGGAGCTCCTTTGCTCCATGTTAAGGACTCGCCTTTGGAAGGGAAACATGGCAGCGTTTGCCAGCCGAAGCAGCCACGGTGTTGGGGAGAGGTGTCGGGGGGGAGGTCTGTGGCAAAAGCCGCGCTGATCTTTCCCTCTGCCCAGCTGGTGTGGTTGCTGCGGGAGCTGGTGAAGAGCGGGGTGCTCGGTGCGGATGGCGTCTGCATGACCTTCATGAAGCAGATCGCAGGTGAGTTGTGCCACAGGAACGAGGTGACCGCTGCCTGCATCCCCCCCCTGCTCGTGCCAGCAGGCTGGGTGCTGACGGTGGCGTACCAGGGCCAACTCGTGGCGTGCTGAACTTGGCATCGGAGCCAGAGCCTGTGCTGCCGTGCAGCCAGGTCCGGACAGGCTTCCCGAGTGTCTCTGTACCCAGCGGACAGGCGGGAGCGGGGCCCACTGGCAGGCACCAAGCCTGCCCCAACCTGTCTGGTGAGGAAATCTCTCCAGGGAGAATGGAGCAGAGGATAAGCCTTCAAGAGTCTGTTGGTTCCAACAGCCACTATGAGGGGTGAATCACAGAGAGAGCCAGGAGGCGTCTGGCGAATGCTGGAACAGCCAGGAAGTGTATTGGTTCCTGTCGCTGCCAGCTTTCACCCCACAGCACTGCGCAAGAGCGCCAGGATCATCCTTAGTCCCTGCTCTGACCTCTGGGATGGCCAGAGCCGTGCATGTGGCTCCTCTGTAACTCATCAGAGACGCAGGAGGATGCTTCACCCCACCTAAAGTCAGTAGCTCCTCCAGGGAGCTGGCACTGGCTGTATGGTAGCCTGTAGCGTGTTCTACCCCCAGCCCTCGGTGTAAGCACCCCACAGCCGTGCACACATACACACGCCTTTCCGGATTCACAGGAACGGTGCCTCTTCCGTGTTCTCTACTTGGCGCTGGTGCCGGCCGCTGACGTCCACGAAGGAGGAATTAATGTCCCACCGTAAAACCTGACATTGTGTTTTTATTGTGTGTGCCTGCGACACGGGACTGGGCAGCCTGGATTGGAAATTGCCGTGTCTGCTCTTCAGGGGAGGAAGAATGGAGAGGGAGGGGACAGAGTCCTGAGTACGAGCCAAGCTGCCCTGGCCCTGTTGTCACAGTGTAAACACAGAACGTCTTAAAAACCACTGCTGAAGGCATCCCTTGTTTCCCCTCGGTTGCACCTCCCCGTTCAGGGCCCCTTCTGTTCTGGAAGGACGCCGCTGTCTCGCTTCTCAGTGCTTTTACGATGCCTTAATTGTTATGATCCCATTGTTTCGGCTTGCCTGCTTTAGGTGTTTTCTGTGCCCCTGCGAGCAGGAGTCCCGCTCTGCTCCCAGCGACATCAGCCAAAGGCTCCAGCTTCGTGCTGACAATGGCCTGTGCTGAGGGCACGAGACACCCCTTTGACACCTGGCCTTTATTTGAGAGTTTGGGCATTCTTTGCAGACGCTGTTTCTCCTTTGTAGGGTCAGCAGCTGCAAATGTTTTCTCTTTTCCAGCTACTGAATCTCATCCCTTTCTGGCTTCTCCTCTGCTTTCCAGAAGGATAATTACTGAACCCGTATTATCACAGTTCTTTTGGAAGAATACTGTTGCAGCAAAGACCCCCTTGATCCCCTAACAGAAAGGCACTTGTACCTAGAAATGTGCTATATCTAGGAGCAGCCAAGCACATGTGGCAGGCAGAGCCGGACCAGGCAGGAGCGCATACTCCAGCCAGGGAGCAAACTCCTTAATTAGCTTGGCCTTACTGGGGATGTGGGGATCGAAGCAGTCGGTGGTTCAGTCGAGTCTGGCAACAGAACCGCACCTGTACGTCTGACTGACTTTTCTTTTCCCTGTTGCTCTTTCGCTTTCAGGTGGGGATGTGACGGCGAAGAACATCTGGCTGGCCGAGAACGTCTTGGAGATACTGACTGAGCAAAGGTACGGCTGGTCGGGAGGCGCTGGCGAAGGCCAGTGCAGTCTGAAGAGAGCAGCGGCCAGGCACAAAGCGAGGGAGAGCGCGCCTCGTCTGCCTACTAAGAGGGTGGTTGTCCTGCTCGTTGTGAGAGAGGCAGATTTCGGGGCAGTGTGTTTGCGGTGACAGCCTGCGTGGGAGCGTGTTGATGGGGTTTCCTGCGCAAAAGACCTCTGCGTTCCCTTACTGTGTTACCAAGCGTATTTTCAAGCCGTGGCATCAATTTCTAGCTCTCGGAGCCCTCTTGCTGCAGGTTGTGTGCGGGAGGGTGTCCTGAAGTCCCTCCGTTAGCAAACCTCCTCTGCGGGGTTTAGAGAGGGGCTGCGCGTCGCGTCAGAGAAGATGGTCTGCCCAGGCTGATAGCTGTCCCCCAGCCGTCTGCGAGGACACGGCTGTTCCCTAACGTGTGGCACCCGGTAGGTGGTCAGCCCACCCTCTGGGCAGTGGGGTGGCATCGCCTCCTGTGGCTGAGGAGCACGCGTGGCTCGGGAGCAGCATCCCAGGAATATTTTCTTCCTGAGTTTCCCAAGCTGCGGGGGAGGTGTTCCTTTTGGAGGAGTAGGACAGAGTTAATTGCCCAAAAAGCTTCCTGTGTTTAAACAGCTCCTGCTTCATCAGGGCTGCAACTTTAATTTGTTGTGGACAGGCCATCTGGGAAGCATTGTCCTATGGGCTCAGTATTGTCCTTTGTTGGCAAAGCAGCCGCTAATTGATGATAAGCAGAATTCCTAACTGCAGCCTTTGGCCGGGCAGAGTCATTATTTTTAAATAGCCTATAGCTTTTCACCGAACACTGTCTATAATAGCAGCGATCCTCCTAAAATCGCTTATTACTGCGGTTAACAATCAAGTTGTTAAAGCATTTATTTGGCCGCAGCTAACAGTCCTAGTGACTTTTATTCCGGGAATAGCTGCACGGGTGTGCGCTGCTGCGAGTGCCATCTAGTGCCCCACCGTGCACGGGAAGGAGAGACCCTCTGAGATCTTCTGGGCTTGGCTGACCTTCGGTTCTTCGCAGTATTGCCTCAGCTGCCTTTGTGCTAAGCTCAACTCTTCTGTTCCCAACCGTATTTAAGCCCCTACCAGCTCTTGATGTGGTCTTCCCGTGTGCTGGTGCTACTTGCCGCTGCCACCCCGCGCCTTGGAGCATCTCGGAAGCACTCCTCGTCTCGCCAAAGCACGCTGCAGTTCTTGTCTTGCAAACAAATAACTGCAAACAGCTGGACTGTGGGAGAAATAGCAGCTTCTCAGTGGTGATCCAAAGCCACATCTGGCCGTGGGTCTGCAGGAGAAAGCCCCGTGCACTAAATAACAGCTGAGCTTTGTCACTTGAGGAGAGGAGTTTCAGAGGAGCAAATGTGAGAGGAAAAGGCTCGGGCCCTGTTGAAGGTATTGCTGGAGTGTCAATGATACGTCCTGTAGCAGCACAGAAACTGTCTGAGCGCGAGGAGAGCTGAGGATTGGAAGTGAGCCCAAGGGAGAACCTGCAGCTCTTTGCTGGGATGTATGTGCTTTGATTAGGGGAAAGCCAGAGCTTTAATTAAAGCCACTCATGTGAAGATCTGATGCCACATTCAGAGTGTTGAGTGCTTGGTTTAATTAAAAACAGTTACAGCAAAGCTGCTTCTCAAGCACTGCCCACCTCGGAGAGGAGGCAAATCCGCTGCCTCTCGAAAGCGGGGTGTTAATTTAGCTTCTTGCTGCTAATGGCGGCACGAGTGCGATGCTTCCTCCGGGTGTTTTCATTTTCTCTGCCTGTCGGATCGATGAATCCTGTGGCTGTGGGTGGCTTTTGCCCCCCTTTGACAGCATTTTTATTTGCTGCGCAGCCCTCGCTGGGAAAAGGGGGAAATGCTGACCTGCCAGCCCCCCGGGATCCCGGCCTTAATTACTCCCACATCCTCCCTAACGTAACCTCCGCTCAGCGCCGTGTGCCGCCAGGCCAGCCCGCCCAGCTGTCTAATTAACCTACTCCTAGCATCCAGCTAGATGCCGGGAGAAGAGCCTGGGAAAACAAACACTCCTCATGTCTTCCCAGGTTCCCTCCCGGTGATTTAGGGCAGCTGACTCATTTGCCGCTGGGCTGGTGTCTCTTCAGGTGGCCGTGGCGTTACAGCTGCTGCACGCAGCGGTGGCACTTCCACGGGGCTTCTGATTTACAGCTCGCTGAGCCAGGGGATACTGTGGGTGATCAATCACGCTGGAGGCACCGAGCCGGCCTGGCCTGTTCTTGGCATCCAGCGCAAATAACCAAGCTGACGAGGTCCTTTTTATGGACCGAGAATATTTATTGTTGCGCTTAGATAAGGGAGGTTGAGAACGCGGCACACCCAGCAGACAGGGCGCTGCCGCACGGAGCGGGCAGGGCAGCCCAGGCAGGAGACAGCGGCGGGGCAGCCGATGGGAACGCTTTGCCGGTGGGCTCCGCCGCTCTGAGGGAGCAGAGCTTGAAGCACCTTGCCCCGCGCTCGGGGTGCGAAGCCAGCTGGCTGAGAACTAAACCTGCTTCCAGAAAGCCAGTCCTGGGCGTAGAGCCCCTTGCGCTGACCAGGTTACTGCTTGCCCATGTCCTTCCCTGAGGTAGGAGAGATTCCTGCCGTGCCCACGATGGGGCTGCGATGTCTCTCCCACTGCAGACCCTCTCTACACAGCTAGATCTGCCCTCTCACAAATCTCCCTAGGATTTGACCTTAAGCACGTCTGGTTTTCCCCAGTTCTTGCCATTCGGTGCTTTCAGCTTCCCCAGTAGTCATGACTGCTCTTCTCCTTCTGCCCCACACACCGGTTGCCTGGTCAAGCCGGGGCAGGGGCAGCTCTTCTTCTACCCCCAGTGCTGCAGGAGCCACTTCCCAGCCCAGCGCAGGGCTTGAGAGCTGCCGTATCTCATTAACAGGTGCCCTGTGTGACCCGCTGCTCAGAATGCCACCGATTTTGCTGGATTAATCTACTTGGCACGGGCAGGCTGGTGGCAGGGGAGCGTGAAAACACCTCTCGCACGGCTGCGCGTGAGCCTGATCGTATGGGAAGGTGCTTCGTAACTTGTCCTGGTGCATTGTCTCTTGCTCGGTGCTGTTCTGGCTATGGAGACCAGTAAAGAGGCTCCTGTGGTGGTCAGTGCTAGCATCGAGGTCAAGTCTGTTCATGGGGCAGCTGCTCCCTCCACTCGCTCCTGAGCACTTTATTGCTTGCAGTTGCAAATACATTAGATTGTCGCGGCGGTGAACATCTCTGTGGCCCTGGAAATCCACCCAGCGCTTCGCGTGAGCGCGTCTGCCACCCCGCCAGAGAGCTTGGGGTGCAAGCACCCAGACGGTAGGCTGTGATGGGGCTGTCCTGGGGGAGGAAGAGTTGGACCAAAGCAGAGCAAGCAGCCGGTACGGAGCAGGGAATGGTCCGTGGATGAACATTCTCCAGGCTGGAGTCCTTGCCCTTGCTGTTTCCTTTGTGCCTCAGTTTCCTCTGTCCCGAGTCTCAAGTCTCCACCTTTATATCACTTCTGGCTGTGGTTCCCTCACGGAGGTGGCTGAAGGTGTTTCTTTTTTTTTTTTTTTCTTTTTTCCTTCCTTTACGTAGAGTGGGTACTGAAAAGCAGCCTCTTGATAGCCATGGCGGTGTACACGTACCTGCGGCTCATCGTGGACCATCACGGCACGTCTCAGCTCCAGGTTCTTCGTCAAAAGGAGGTGGATTTCTGCATCTCCCTCCTCCGTGAACGGGTGAGCAAATCAGGGGACTCAAGGGATGGCTGGGAAGAGAGACCTGCCTCTCTGGGGAGTCTGTGTCTGCGTGCGGTGGCGTTGCCCGCGTTCCTCGTGCAACTGGAAGCGTGAGACACGCTGGTTCCTCAGAGTCACCCCCCCAGCTTGCACCATGCAGGCGGTGGAGTGTGGTTCATTCTCAGTGCAGGCTGTGAATGGCTTTTGAACCCATTTACACTAGCTGTCCCGTCGGACTCCAGGCTGTAGAGAGGGGGAGATGCAGCTGCCCCTGCATGTTTTGTTTTGCCCATGCAGATGTTTTGATGCAGCTGCCTCTTTTCAGTCCCTCTTATTCAGGCCACAAGGGTTGAAACCATTCTCTTTCTGCTGCTGTGGCACCTCAGTGCTTGTGGCTTACCCTAGCTGCAAGAACATCAGTTCCTCCCTTAGGGAGGCAGCCAGTGTCTTTGCAGGCTTAGAGAGAACACGATAGCCGGCTCCAGGCCACTCTTCGGTCCATATCATGCAGAAGAAGCCATCAAAGCTAGGTGTAGGCAGAAATCCTCGCGTCTGGCGTCCTAAGCCCTGCGGGACATGATGGCTCTGCAGCTCCCTGCCCGCTGGTCTGAGTGCTGCCCGCTCTCCCCTTCCTCCTTGCTGGACTGGAAGGACAAAGTGTCAAGTCCTAGCTTCAGAGACTGGCTGCAGTCCTGGAGAGAAAATGTCAGATTTATGGGCCGATTGTTTGCTTTACAAGAGAGAGAACATTTTAAAATAGCTGCTGCCCTTCCCTCCTGTCACCCTGCCTCTCAGAACCTGCTAGCTTCAGAAGAGGGGCAGGCTGCCAGGGGCAGGAGTGTAGATATTGTGCAAAGAGTGAATCATCTGGAGCCAGCAGTAAGGCTGAAGGACTGACTGTTCCTCCCTTCCCCTCCTCCTGCCCCCCAGTGCCTTTTCCCTTCCCCCTGCTCAGGAGCAGGTAAACAGTAAATGAGATTTTTTTTTTTTTATCCCCCCCCCCTCCTTTCCCCAGTTCATGGACTGCTTCATGATCGGCCGGGACCTTGTGCGGCTGCTGCAAAACGTTGCAAGGATACCCGAGTTCGAGCAGCTCTGGAAGGACATCATCCACAACCCGCAGGTCCTCAGCGCGCAGTTCACAGGTAGGCAAGGGCCAGGGTCGAAGGGGCGGCCGGCTCCGTCCTGGACAGCCTCTGCCGGGGGCCCGCTCGCCACCGGCAACCCCCTCTGCCGGGGCCCCACTAGCCACAGGCAACCCCCTCCTGCCTTCGCGCGCCCTTGCGGCAAGGCCGCCGTGATTGTCGGGCCGTTCCGGGGTGATTTGGAGCAAAAATCCTGCACGGCAGCTGTTTTCCCACTCTGCGCACCCCGTCTGGCCCAGGTCTCGGGACCGTGCTAGGGCGGACAGGCTCTATTGCAGCCCTACTAAAGCAAAACACGTTGGGCGCGTGGGTTCCTTCTAGATGCTCTCTTACAGGAGAGCATGCAGCGAGAGCTATAATTACACCGTGTGATCCCACCTCCATCAGCGTCAAGGCCCACGTGGCTGTTTCCGGAGCCCCTCTCGTCACTAACTAGGAGAAGATGCCTCCAAAAGCAGCTTACTGCTGGCTGCAGGGAGCTTAGGAATAGGGACAGGGCCTGGACTGGTCTCCCGTGGTCAGCTCTGACGCTTGGCAGCTTTTGCCATTTTTTTTTAAATGCCGCAGAGGCCTTGTAGGCATCTGGGCTTTAAACCATCCCGAAAAACAGATACTTCAGGCAGCTGTAATGATAGATCATGGGAATGCGGCCGGGTCACGACGAGGGTCATTAAATTGTATTGCTTGTTCTGGACTTAACACTTCCATAATTGTGGCTGTTGCTTTTTTTAATTAACTGATTTATAAGCTGAGATGAAGCTGGAGCCCAAAGATATAAAGTGTCTGAGTCCTTCAGACTCTCCAGAAAAGAGCCCGATGAAGCTCCATAGCTCTAAAGCAAGAAGTCCAGAAGGTGCAGCAACTGACACTTTCTAAATGGGATTTTATTTCTCCCGGTAGCCTCGCACGCTTGGTGTGCCGAACACTCAGCCGTGGAGCTCTCTGCGCAGTCTGGGTTAAAATAGACATGATGGAGAGAGTGTTATATTTATAATTTTTATTGGTATAAATTATTCACTTCTCCAGGGACTGTCACATCATTATCTGTCTGCAGCAATTCTAGTGACTCTTTGGAAATGGGGCTTTAAAGTGTTCTCCCCCCGCCCCCAGTGCCTGCTCTCCTCTCAGGGGCCGTGTTAATGTCACTTTAAAGATCTCAGATTATGCTCAGGGAAACGCGCAGCACATCATTTGATTAAATGCTCCTTAAGCTCTTGTGAACTCTGGCTTCTTCTGCATCTCCAGAACCTGTCTCCTGCCATTGCTGGTCTCTGCTGAGACTTGCCAGCCAAAGGGCTGCAGGGACCCAGTTTCCCTCTCTGGGTTATCAGAGTTAGCCTGTGGGGCTTGCGGAGGCAGAGGAGTCTTAGCCCTACACCTAAGGAAGGCTCTTGTTTCACATTCCCAGGGCTCAGCCCTGCCTCTTCCTGCAGCTCTGCGTTCACTAGAAGCATTTCTTAGCTCTGTCTGGATCTTCCCAGCTGAGCACTGAGCTTTCGCGTCCATGCTTGGAGCGTCCTGGGGCACCTAACAAACGTCCCTCTAGCTTCACTTGCTTCCCACACCGGTAGGGGCAGCTTGTCAGGGTTATTTCCTGGTTTGCTGCCAGTTTTAGCCAAATGACCCAGCAAAACAATACCTAAATTGGGGCTAACATCAGTGCTCCTGGCTCATTCTCTTCTGACAACTAGCAAACTCCCCGTGGTTTTTCCCTTTTGGTTCCCTTTTGGTTCCCTTTTTCCCATTGATGACACCACAACCAGTGGCCCGTGGCGTTGCCCGATGGTTCGTAGAGGTGAGACGCCGCTGGGGTAAGCGCACGCACACACCAGTGTGTTTCTCCTTGCCGTTGCAGCAGCAAAGCGCTGGAGCAGGCGGAGTTCACCCGCGTCCCCGGGGAACACCCCAGCGCAGGCAGCTGGGCAGCCCTCGGGGCGGCAGGGAGAGGTGGGCTGTGTCTGGCAGTGCACCAGGAGCCCGGTCTGGGTTTGTCACTCCTCCCTGTCCCGCAGAAGTCCCTGCAGTTGGCTCTGGGGGCCGGATGGGAGGACTCTGAGCAGAAGCTGATCTGTCTAGGGGTGCCCTCCTTTGTACTTGCTCGTGTGGAGCCTGGAAGGTCCCCTCCCCAAAATAATTTCCCCTGCAGTTCGTCATAAGACTACTTCTTTGCCCTCTTGCCTGCTGTCGAGAGCCTATAATAATTGCTCTGCAAGGGGGCTATTATCTCTAGCAGCTGCCAGTCCGTGTGCTCTCGGGTTTGTATCGCTCTGTAACCTCCGATCCGGCAAACCTCATTTGCCGACGACACCAAGCTGTGTGGTGCCATTGACACGCTGGAGGGAAGGGATGCCGTCCAGAGGGACCTTGTTACAGGCTTGAGAGCTGGGGCCGTGCAAACCTCATGAAGTTCAGCAAGTCAGTCTTGCTGAGCTCCCTGCTCCTGAGACCAGGGCCAGAGCTCAGCAGCACCGAGCGTGAGGGAAAACTGCAGCAGGGGGTGGCTCCGGGCGCAGGATCCATCCCTCTCTCTGAGCAGCTGGGAGCTTTTAACAAGTAAGGTGCTTTTGTGGCTCTCTTCCCCTGATGTGCAGCTTGCTCCAGCCCTTCCTCTGAGCTCCGCGGGAGCTGGCATCTGTTCTTTCTGCTTTGAAGCTTCCCTCTTCCAGCCATTCCCCAGGTGCGACCCTCCGGCTGCACGGCAGAAGGACGGCTTCCAAACGGCGAGACAGCGAAGCGCACCTCGTGTGCGCAGCGTCCCTGGCGCCTGCCTGTCTGCGTCAGAGCCGGCTGCCCCGTAAATCCTTCAGGTCTCTCCACTCGGAACGCTTGTTTGCCGACGACACCAAGCTGTGTGGTGCCGTTGACACGCTGGAGGGAAGGGATGCCGTCCAGAGGGACCTTGTTACAGGCTTGAGAGCTGGGGCCGTGCAAACCTCATGAAGTTCAGCAAGGTCAAGTGCAAGGTCCTGCACATGGGTGGGGGCAATCCCAAGCACAAATACAGGCTGGACGGAGAATGGATTGAGAGTAGCCCTGAGGAGAAGGGCTTGGGGGTGTTGGTTGATGAGAAGCTCAACATGAGCCAGCAACGTGCGCTGGCAGCCCGGAAAGCCAGCCGTCCCCTGGGCCGCGTGGCCAGCAGGGCGAGGGAGGGGATTCCGCCCCTCCGCTCCGCTCTGGTGAGACCCCCCTGACTCCCCTCGGGGCGCTGCGTCCAGCTCCGGGGTCCTCAGCCCAGGAAAGACGCCGACCTGTTGGAGCGGGTCCAGAGGAGGGTCACCAAAATGCTCGGGGGGCTGGAACAGCTCCGCTGCCAGGACGGGCCGGGAGGGTCGGGGTCGTTCAGCCTGGAGAAGAAAAGGCTTTGGGGAGAGCTTATAGCAGCCTTCCAGTACCTGAAGGGGCCTACAAGAAAGCTGGAGAGGGACTTTTTATAAGGACATGTAGTGCTAGGACAAGAGGTAATGGCTTGAAACTGAAAGAGGGTAGATTTAGATTAGATGTAAGGAAGAAATTCTTCACTATGAGGGTGGTGCGGCACTGGAACAGGTTGCCCAGGGCAGTTGTGGATGTCCCATCCCTAGAAGTGTTCAAGGCCAGGTTGGATGGGGCTTTGGGCAACCTGGTCTGGCAGGGGGCATGGAACTAGATGGTCTTTGAGGTCCCTTCCAACCCAAACCGTTCTGCGATTCTATAAATTCCTCCTCTTGCAGCTGTCTGGGAACAAGAGCGGCTTTTGCAACCTCCCCTTTTGCAACCTCCCCTTCTCCTTCCCGTCCTCCGTTCTCTGCACGCGCGTGCACACACGAGTTTTCTGTTGTGTCTGATCTTTGTTGTTACATCTGGGTACCTTTAGTGCAGGGGAGGAATTGGACTTGCATGCTGGCGCAGCCCAGGATGGACACTCTTTATGCCAAGCCCTGCTTTTCAGTGCCCAGGCCACGTGGTTTGTCCGAAGCCATCAGCTGTGGTGGGACAAGTGTTTTTTACTGTAGCAGGGCCAAGTCTAAGATCATCTTTGTGCTCCCTCGCAAGGGGGTGGGAGATGGGGGAACGTGCTGTGTTGGTTACGGCTTGGGACTTGGCGTCTGGACTTTCTCATTTCTCCTCCAGATCTTGTCCCTGCCCTGCTGTGCATCCTCTCTCCCTTTCTCCAGGCTCTCCTTCCTGGCGTCCTCATTAGCGATCTCTGACAAAAGCTTGCTCCAGACAGGAGGTGTTTTAGGAGACCTTTTCCAGCCAGAATCTTGAACCCTTCCCACTGCCTGTAGCCTTGGGGAAACGGAGCTTAATGCTCCAAACTCAGCTCGCTGCAGATGTTGGTAGATCCCTGCCCGGATCCCATTCGTGCCGTGCCGTCCGTGGGGCCGTGCGAGCACAGACCGACTTCTGTCTCTCCCCAGGTGTCCTGCAGCTCCTCCAGTCGAGGACTTCTCGCAAATTCCTGGCGTGTCGCCTCACTCCCGACATGGAAACCAAGCTGCTCTTCATGACCTCACGGGTAATTCCCTCGTGCTCGCTGGGGGTCCTATGCCAGCGCCGGGGAGGAGGGCACTCGTCCCTGCCCGGTGCACGGTGCACCAGTCCCGTTCCCACGCTGGCACTGGGCACGGGGAGGGAGGGCAGAGCACCGGTCTGGGCAAAGGGCAGAGCTTTACTGGTGCAAGTATTTGTTGCTTCTGGCATCTAATGGCGACAGGAGGAGGAGAGGCTGCCCAGCAGGAGCTGATGTAGATGGGCCCGAGACATCCCTGGTATTCATTAAAAGGCACAAAACAGCTTTGCAGGGGAACATTGCTCCTGGCTGGCCGCTTTCCAAGGCAAGCGCTTTCTCTGAATGGCTGCGATGCGGTGGGGCATCGGAGCTCTGACAACAGCAGCCGTATTCAAGAGAGGCCAGGAGCTGCGCAGTGATAGCACCGGGGTTAACTGTTATCTGTGTTCGCACACCAGGCAAAGCTCGCTTCCCCCTCGCTCTGCCTCCAGCCCAGCCGCTCGCTGGCTGAGGCTGCTCGCAGGGGCTGGGCTGTGCCGCGCACGCAGGGCGTGCGGTCCTGTCGGACACGTCGGTCCGTGCGTGGGGGGTAGAAGTTGGGAATGATCTGAAAACAGGAGAACGACCACGGGGCATGCGGTCCTGGAGGACAGCTGGAGACGGGCCCTGTGTGAGAACGCTGCACAATGGCTTTTTTGCTTCCTCGGTCTCTCTGAAGACGCTGCCAGCACGGGACTGATGGGGAGCGGGGCGTGAAGCAGGGTTTGCCGAAAGAGGCAGCTTAGAGGATGGCAGTAGAGGATGGCAGACCGTTGTTCTGGCAGCCTTTCCCTGAGCAAAACCTGCGTCTTTCCCTTCAGGTCCGGTTCGGCCAGCAGAAGCGGTACCAGGACTGGTTTCAGCGGCAGTCCCTGCCCCCCCCAGACAGCCAGTCCCTGCGCTGCGACCTCATACGCTACATCTGTGGCGTGGTCCACCCCTCCAACGAGGTGCTCAGCTCCGACATTCTCCCGCGCTGGGCCATCATTGGGTGGCTGCTCACCACCTGCACGGTGAGTTGCGAGGGCCAGACCCGAAAGCGAGTCACGTAATTGTCTGGGATCCTCTTCCCTTGCAGGGAAGGAGGTAACCCGCTGATGCTGGAAGCTGCCAGGGAGGTTGGGATTACGTATTTGCTGGCTGGGCTGAAGGAGAGAGTTGCAGAGCAGCGGTTAGGACATCAGCCTCTGTTCTGTGCTCTGGATTTTAGTCCTGGCTCTGCTGCACGTTGGATCCTTTGGGATCTGCTTTCCCAGCATAAACCTCATCTCACTTTCAGCTTGTCGTGCCCTTTGTTTCTACTTTATGGCCTGTCTACAAGGCGTGGGGCCTCTCCAGTCCCAGTGGGGTGCAAGAGCGCATGCAACGAGATGCCTCGTTACAGCCTCGTTGGCTTCCACTCTCTCCGCTCAGCCTGTCGTCCCTTGTCCCACCCAGGACTGCGGTCTGCAGCACTTGTCAAACAGAGCAGAAGCTGCCAAGGAAACGGCTGTTGCTGTGCCCATGAATGCGTAGCAGATAACGCCAAGGGATGTGCGGGGCCCAATTACACACGATTCAGGGTCGTAGCCAGGCTGCGCTTTGCGGGTCACGTGGCTTGTACCTCCCAGTCTTGGGGCTGCCTTGGCCTCTGCTGCTCTGCGTGCTGCCCTGGCTGGAGCTGCTTTCGAAGCAGGCAGGTTTGCTCAAGAATTTCCCACCCTCTCTGAAAACTCACTCCTGCGCAGCAGCACCAGCAGCGGGTACCCGGGGGGGGGGGGGGGGGGCCCGCTCTCCCCTGCTCCTCCG
>NW_008824590.1:251701-256159 GCF_000699105.1 Pygoscelis adeliae
GGGGACAGGGGCTCAGCGCTGTATTCATCAGACAATTTGTATTTTTTTTTTTTTCTTCTCTAGTCCAACGTTGCTGCTTCAAATGCCAAACTGGCCTTATTCTATGACTGGCTCTTCTTCAACCCCGAGAAGGACAGCATCATGAATATAGGTACTCGACGGGGAGTCTTTCTCTGAATGGGCAAGGGTCGAAGAAGGGGTTAATGCCTTCCAGAGGTACGGGGATCTGGTGGGGGAAAGCCCAACAGATTATCTCCAAAGGGTATCCGTTCCCTCCCCTGCCCTGAACTCCTGGGATTTGCTGGCTTGCAGGAGAGCTGCTTTGATGGAGCCACTTTTAACTGTGGCTTTCCTATCCGTGGTAGCAGCGAGCGTCTTCCTTGAGGTCAGTGGCCGGCCCCAGAGCGTCCCTCCCTCTGGGCAGGCAGGCTGCCTGACGGCAGGGCTGTCCCAGGGCGCATGAGCAAGGACTGATACAGCCGGGGGCATTGCTGGGAGCTTCTGCCTGCAGGGAAGTTGGCTCTGGCCATTGTTTGAAGCCTAAGTGTTATTTAGGAGCTGGATGAGGGCAAGGGTGTGTACAAGCCAAAAGAAGGGGGTTCCCTCTGCGTCCCAGGGGCAGAAGGCTGGGTCTGCAGGAACTGGGGGGGGCACAGGGGGTATGGACATCTCTGGGGCTTTCAGCAGAAGCCTCCCTGCTCTCTCCTTCCAGAGCCTGCCATTCTGGTGATGCATCACTCCATGAAGCCTCACCCTGCCATCACCGCCACGCTGCTGGATTTCATGTGCCGGGTGAGCTGCCCCTCGCTCTCCGGGGAACTACCTGGCCTGTCAAATGAGTTGCATGATGGGGGTTGAGTGATGTGTGATGCTCCCTTAGGGACCGCAGCCGGGCCCTTCAGCCATGCTCTTCTCTGAGCACTCCCCTGCTGCCCATCGCTGGTGCAGCAGCACGTTGGTGTGGGTCAGTGCTTTTCCTTCTCTGCCAAGAGAGAAGCTGGGAGCAGTCGAGTGGTGAGCTGCACAGCCCGCTCCCTGCGGGCCGCCCCTTGCTCTGTGCTGACCGGTCACGAAAGGCAGGAACGGTAATGCAGGCTCAAGCAAGACAGATGTCTTCGCTCCCCAGAGAGTTTCGGGGCAAAGGCCCGTTGCCTCTCCATCCCGCAGGAAGGGAATTTATTGAATCCCTAGAGCCAGTGGTACTGGAGCAGCAAAATAGTGTCATCTCACTGCCCATTCTTCAAAGCCAAAAAAAACCCCAAGCCCAAAACAAAAAAGCTGTTCCCCCTTCTTTTTTCCCCCCCGCATTCCTCAGTGCATCATCTGGTCTGTTCTGCCCTGAGCCTCTTGATTGCGAAACAGGCTGTGGAGTAACTCAGTATCTGCTGGCAGCCCTTTTAACCTCCCCTTACCTATGCTAAATTAAGGAGGGATTTTCCCCTTGCTGGTCTGCCAAGAGCATAGTCAGGCCACACGGCTGCGGACGCTCAGCCAAATTATTCGCCTCTTAAAACCAGCCACCAGCGGCTTTGATGAGTCCTAGCGGTCTCTTGATAAATCCAGGGTCTGGAGGTCGGAGCGTTAGGCCCGTGTGTCATTCCTTAATGGGAATGCCACTGTGGGAAGGCATGTAAGACTTCCCAACTCTGCAAAGAAATCCTTCCAGAATGATGAGCATTAGTAGGAAAAAGGCTTCTGAATTGTCCCCTTTAGTAGCTAATGAAATGCTTGGCCCAGTGTCATCCCCTGAGGGCAAATAGAATCTCACTGCAGCGGGGGACAAGTGAGACCCATCATCTCCCTTCCAAAGGACAGCCGTCCTTGGGCAGGGAGCAGAGCTGGTCCTGCCCCTCCGTCCTGGGGGAAGCGGTGCCAAGAGTTGCCAGTTCCAGTAATTTGGTCCCAGGGAGGACTGGTGGTGTTTCTTGGAAGTGGAGTCTTTCTGTGGCATGAGCGCTGGAAGAGCTGCGAGTTGCATCGCTTTCCTCCCTCACGCCCAGCACGCTCTGTGGGCTCCCGTCCCCGGGCTGCCTGAGTCCAAAAGCAGCTGCTGGCTTCTGGCAGAGGAACTAGGTGGAAGGTTCCCGGGATGACCCAGTTTTCAGGGAGGAGTCCTCTTACTCCCTCCAGAAGAAAAGGTATGTGTGGACAGAGCTGAATGTTGTTTAGGGTGCCCTTCTCTATTCCCCCCACTCTTGCAGCAGTTGCTGCTGCTTGGAGCTTGGCCCTGGCAAGCCCCAGGGCTTCTCACAGCTCACGAGGCAGCATCTGTGTGTTTTTTCTCATCCCTGGGAGAGGCACCGGCTGGCCCTCCGGGATAGAAAAGCCAGAGGCACGGGCTGGTCCCCCTTCTGTCCACCGTCCCCAAGATGCTGCACTCGGAGAACTCTCCTGCTGCCCCTCTTGGTCAAGAGCAGCTGGGATGTGGTGCTTGAGTTGAGACGTCTTCAGAGAGACCGAGGACGCAAAAAAGCCATTGTGCAGCGTTCTCACACAGGGCCCGTCTCCAGCTGTCCTCCAGGACCGCATGCCCCGTGGTCGTTCTCCTGTTTTCAGATCATTCCCAACTTCTACCCCCCACTGGAGGCTCACGTCCGGCAAGGCGTGTTCAACTCTCTCACCCACATTGTGGAGAAGCGAGTCCTTGCGTAAGACACCCCAGAATTTTACTACGTTTATGAAATTGCTGTGCACCAGTTTTCCTGGGTCTCACCAGCCTAGTCAAAACGACCTCCAGGCTCTGTAAAAGCCGCGGAAGGCATTTGTATTGTGTATGAACCACGGAAGAAGCCATAGTTGTGTCTTTACGGTGCTGAGGCTTGTCCTGAGAGCTGTTCCTTGAAGCAAGGGAATGGGTGGGTTAAGAAAGCTATAGCCGCTCCGCTTCAGATGAACAGAAATGTCCCCAGCCCTTTCTGGTCCTCGAGCTGAATGGGGCAGCCTTGCTCATGGTGCTCCAGCCTGCAGACAGCTCCCGCATCAGCCAGGTTCCCCTCCCAGGAGAGAAGACCTTCTCCCCTTCCCACGTGCCTTCTGGTGACACAGGTCCCATTGGTGGCAAAGTGAGGGAACCCCAGCTGAGCTGCAGGAAGGAAGGTGGGCCCTTGTAGCTTGTGGTCCGTAACGCAAACCAAAGCCCTGACATAAGGGAGAAGAGCCCCTTGCATGTCCTCCGCGGTGAAGCTACGCAGCGGGGCACCGCATCCCGGCTCTTTCTCATCCCTTTCCCTTCCTACCCCCCAACGCAGACATCTGGCCCCTCTCTTCGACAACCCCAAGCTGGACAAAGAGCTCCGCGCCATGTTGAGGGAGAAATTCCCAGAGTTCTGCAGTTCGCCCTCGCCCCCCATCGAAGGTAGGGAGCGGGGCGGGCGGCGGAGGGAGCCTGCTGCAGGTGCTGCCTTCCCAGAGACGGGGTTTTCCCCGGCTCTCCTGCAGCGACAGCAGCCGTTCGGAGGGTCGGACCGGGACTCCGGGGAGAGGAGGGCTCTGGGTGCTCCTATTTAGGGATGGTTGTGGTCTCCCTTCGCCTCAGCCCTGCTGTACACTAAAGATGCACACTACCCGTTTCTGTCTCTGCTCCATAGGGGCTACTTAGCCTTTCTTCTCCGTAGGCTAATTGATTAACATAATTAGGTTAAACAAAGAGCAAGCATTTCTAACCTGTATTTAACAGGAGAGTGCTGCTGCTTTGCCAGATCCGCTGAAGGACTGTGCCTGTAAGCCTGTCTGCTTTTCCTGTTGCATCAGCCGCTCCGGCTGAAGGGACCCACCTTCCCCTGCTGCCCCAAGCTTCTCAGCCTCGCAGAGCTGGCAAAGCTGTTGCTCTGCTCAGGGACTCGGGCTCTGCTGTTGGCCTGGGTGAGGGATGAAGCATGAAGGATGCTGGGCGGCTTTCGTGGAGAATGCCCCGGTCCTGCCACCCTCGGCACTGAGTGGGGATGGTTAAATGGAGTCGCTGGGAGTGCCCTTCCCCAGCTTTGAGTTCTCCAGGGTCCGTCACTTGCCCAGATTCTCTCTTCCCTTTTCAGAGGATTTTTATCTCCTTGCCGGAGCCTGTTTATCGGTAGAGGTGACTCGTAGGCACAGCCTGCCCTGCCCCTCAGCTGTGCGAGGAGCCATCGTAACCTCACTTTCTGCTCTGACCCCTTTGCGTACGTTCTTGCAGTCAAAATTGAGGAACCCGTTTCCATGGAGATGGACAATCATATGTCAGAAAAGGATGACAGTTGCTATGACAACGCTGAGGCCGCGTTCAGTGACGACGAAGACGACTTGAACAGCAAAGGTGAGGAGTGCAGTCGGCTGGGCGCCAATGCTCTCGAGTACTTCTGCATCGCCGCAGTGTGAATAGCTGCCGTTTGCCTCTGCGCCGGACGGTGTTTCCCCGCCGGCTCGCGGGCACCTTCTCTTCGTGATGGAGGATCCCCAGACAACCAGCTGTAAGCACAGTTCCCT
>NW_008824590.1:256194-261964 GCF_000699105.1 Pygoscelis adeliae
AGCAGGAATTGTTGCACTCGAGGCAGACCCCCTTCTTGAGATCCAGGTTTCCTTCTGCAAAAGAGGGTGTTGAGGCCGATGCTCTGCTGCTTCCCAGTCCCTGACAGCCAGACTCAGTAGATCCGATGCAGATCTGTGCTCAAAGGGAAAGGCTGTTGGGCTTCATCTCTTTGCCCAGTTATTCCCTAGAGCTTAGACCCTTCGACCGTAGCACTTTCTCCACCCGTGTGTCCTCACGGACTAGCCTCAATCCCCGCTGCGCTGCATGGTTGGGAATCCCTGTGGCAGATGCTGTGCCGGATGGTTTGTTTGGGAACAGGGTGTCTCTGTTCTCGGGCAGCTGTTAACGAGGCTCAGGCCTCCAATTGCTCAGCCACACAGTTTTTATTACACTTGTTCCCTCTCGAAGCCATGGGGCTGACGAGCCTGCACAAGGCCAGAATCCCCTCTGCTCGCTCTCTGGAGCTGGAGGCATCTCAAACTGTTCCCGGCCTTGGTGGTTGGACTCTTGTGGGCTTCCTGCCATGCTGGAGGGTTACCCCTGCGGTGGGGAGGGGCCGCGGGCCCAGGACGAGGGAGAGGATGTGACACTGTGCTGTAGCACTGTCTTCAGTAGTCCCGTTGGCACCCTGCCGGCTGCTTGGGTCCCCTGAGAGGGACACAGGCTCGAAAGCCACGTGCAGAGAGGATTTTTGCAAAGGGGATCAGCCACCTTGTCCCATCCCTTAGTGGCAGCTTCTTTGCGAGCGCTTCTGCCTTGGCCCTGGCGCTTCTGGACTCTGCTGCAGTTCATTTTTGTGGCCTGGAATGAGCCTGGAGGGTGAGGGTGTGGAAAAGCAGTTGGGGTATCTCAGTCCCGGAGTCCTAAACACGGGTGTTTGCACCTCGGGTGGAGAGAGACTTGTGAGCTAGCTACGTTTGTTGAGCATATTGAAGGACAGGCAAAGCATCAGGTTTGGAAACTGGACTGAACGGGAACCACGGTCCTGGACGTCCCCTGTGTTTGGATCCCATCCCACCTTCCTGCTCCTGTGACCTGGCCACGTCTCTAAAGGGTGAAGGCAAGATCTGAGGCTAGAGCGCACACTGGGGGCACGCTGCTTGTCTTGGGGTGGTGACTGCCCCCGCAGCCCCGCACAACTCCCGCTGCTAGGACGGAGATTGCCTCCGGTACTAATTAGATATACCTGCTTGGGAAAATAGACTATTCCAATGTTGCTTTCTTTGTTGCAGGGAAGAAGAGGGAGTTCAGGTTTCATCCGATCAAAGAAACCATTGTGGAGGAGCCTGTTGATATCACGCCATTCCTGGACCAGCTGGATGAGTCACTGAAGGATAAAGTCCTGCAGCTGCAGAAGGGAAGGTTGGTATCGTTTGGTCGTGTTACATTTTGTCTTGATCTCTTCAGGGCAACGACACGCAAGACCTTTTAGTCCTGTTGTACAGCGCTGCTTGCTCCAGAGCCCTTCCCTCAGAGCTAATGCAATCTTGTGGCTTGTCTCCCTTTCACACGGCGAGGTCCTCCTCCACAGTTTCTGCAGGAAACGTCCAGGTGGTTTTGAAAGGTGCTGGGTTAAGAGCCTTGTAATTTGTCCTTGAAGCAGGCTCAGACCAGGACACAACAGCAGTTTGCTGGGGGCTACAGCATTTCTCTGAATCAGTGCCGGGAAGGCAAAAGGCTCAGAGTTTCATCCTTCTCCACCGTTGGATTGACAAGAGGAGGCTGTGTAGGCCTACGGGGCTATTGCTGCCTGGGGATTTCAGTACATCTCTCCACGGGACACGTTCCCCGCGGACAGAGATGTACCTGTGTCTGCATGTTCTCTGGATTTCCCCGCCTCCGCTCTTGATTTTCAGTGACCTTGGAATTAACTCCATCTAAAGAAGGTTAAAAAAAGCTCTTGCTTTGCAGACCTTGGCATAGTAGACTGATTTAACGTAATTTATGTCTTTATGGCTTTAAGTGCATTTAATCTTATGCTTTTAGTCATTTAATTTGTTTGTCTTGCTGCAGACAACCTCGGGCACTTTTATAAGTAGGTGCTGCAGCAGTGCAGCGCGTTCTTCCAGGGCTGGGTCTCTGCAGCGTGTGCTTCTGAGCCATGCCTTCCTCTAAGCCTGGCACCAGCGCAAAGCAGAGCCTGCCCCACTCTCAGGTCCTGGGGGGCTCCCGAGCAGAGCCAGCTCAGCACAAAGCCCCCTTGTCCCTGCTCTCGGTATCTTCCTATGTAACTTGGATTTCCTCTTGTTTTTGTGCTCCAGCGATACGGAAGCTCAGTGTGAGGTCATGCAGGAAATCGTGGATCAAGTCCTGGAGGTAACTGCACAGACCCGGAGCAGCGCTTGCTGCCGAACTGTAAAACCAGAGCAGCTGGAGTGGCGTGGGCTGGGCAGCTCCCAGCCTGCGCGGCTCTGCCCCGAGAGCTGCGACTGAAGGAGGGACGCAAGAAGCCCGAGGACACTCGAATCCTAAATGAGTTCAAAATGGCGCTATGCAGCTCTATCCGTGGTTGTTAAACACAGCCCCAAGCTGCTGCTTGCTGGAAGGGTCTAGCAGGGCAAGATCGCTCCGTCCACGCTCTGTTTCCTTATACCCCGTGCCTAAATGTCCCCAGTAGCTGCTGTCAGACAGGACGCTGGGTGAGGTGCGCTCACATTTTGACCCCGCGCAGCTGCTATAGTATCTGCGGAGCTGCTGAGGGCTTCTGCATGCGCCGTGCAGCTGGGATGCTCCCTTCCTTTTGACCCTGGGCTTGCGCTCAGGGGAGGCTGCAGCAAGCCCTGCCCAGCAGAAGAGCTGCGGATGTTCACGGGAGGTTGCATCCCCTGCCTCTAATCAGCTCCCTTTAGAGTCAAGTGGCCTTTTAGCATATGAGAGCTGCTTCCCACTCTGTGGGAGCGCGGGGAAAGGGCTTGTCAGGGTGTAAATCCTCATTGCCAAGTGCCTTCAGTCCCTGTCAGCCCTTTGCAGAGGGAGAGCTGAGCTCGGTGAATTACTAGCCATTAGAGGATAAGTGGACCACAGTGACTGTGAAGTGCTTCAGAGCTGAACATCAATTAGGGGCTTGTCTTGCTGATGACCAGCTCCTGGTGCTGCAATATAGCAGCAAAATGGCTCCTGAGCAGTCTGGGGTCCGTTCCCCGCAGCAGTGACTCTGCTGTGTCCTTTCCAGCCGTACCAGTGCTGGGCAGGCAGGGTTTGAGCTTGTGCCTTCTCCTCTCATTCCTTTCTTTCTGTCTACCAGGAGGACTTCGACTCGGAGCAGTTATCAGTGCTCGCATCCTGCCTCCAGGAGCTATTTAAGGCTCACTTCCGTGGTGAGGTTTTGCCAGAAGAAATCACGGAGGAGTAAGGATCTATTTTTTTTTGTGTCTCATCCTTTCACACTGGGACTTGGGCTTTTCCCAGTAAAATATTCACCATTTTCAGAAGGCTGTGCTGAAGCCAGCAGCTTCCCCCATGAAGCAATCCAGGGTTCACAAGCGGTCAGTGTGGAGCTGGTCAACAGTTGTCATATCCAGGGCTCGAAAGAGACCATCTTCCTCCTCCCCACAAGCGCAGGGAGAACGGGCTGCCACAGGTCCTTGTGTCAGAGCGCGGTTTCGGTGATGCTCTGGTGGCTTCTGACTGTCTGACCAGGGCACACAGGGTCCTAAGTACTCCATCCATCCCTGCTATACTCGCACAAACCAGCACCATACTCTTCCTCCGGGATTTTGCTGGAACGGGGCTCGGAGTCAGAGCTCTGCCGGGTTCTGTTAGCAGGACCGTTCCTGTCTCCTCGTCAGCCAGGGCTAACCCTCGATGGCCCGAGGACCACAGCGAGCAAGGTCCAGGGCTTTTTCCCTGCCATTGCTGGGGAAGCACAGAGGGTGGGTGCACATGGAGCTCTGACTGTTGCGTTTGTCCCGCAGGTCTCTGGAGGAGTCGGTGGGGAAGCCTCTCTACCTAATATTTAGGTATGTCTGTTCTGAAATTTTTGAATAATCTAGCTAGGGCTTTCTCGTTTGCTTCCTGATCGCCACCGTGGGGGAACCTTGTGGGTCTAATTCTGCCACGCCCCTGCTTGCCCCAGGGCTGATCCCAGAATCAGAGGAGTTCGTTCCTTCGTTCTGCCCGTGTTGTGTTTTGTTTAGTAGAAAGACTTTAAAATATAGGAAAATCACAGCTCATTTGGTCATTTGTGGAAGCCTGGGATCCCTGGGTAACTGAAGTTTGCTTTTGGTCCTGACCCCTTCGTTGCTGCGCGTCCTGCCGTCCTCTGCAGCAGGGGTGGGAGAGGTGGCCCCTGTGTCCAGGCCAGAGAGCAGGTGGCTGGGACCGCCTGGTGCGGGGAGCTGGGTTTCCCTGCGAGCTGCCCGTCCTCGGTGTTAGCAGAGAAGCTCGTGCACGGTATCCCATGTAACATAGCTGTCTCCCTGTCCTGTGCTCCCCAAGGAACCTCTGCCAGATGCAGGAGGATAATAGCGGTTTCTCTCTGCTGCTGGATCTCCTGTCAGAGCTCTATCAGAAGCAACCCAAGATCGGCTACCACCTCCTGTACTATTTAAAAGCCAGGTAGGCCGGCAGGGATTGCGGGGAAGCGTCCGAGCTTCGACTTGGCTCGCACTGCCTCCAAGAGACAGCTCGGTGTCATGCCACCACCACCCCAGCCCTCGCTGCGGCACAGGGCTGGCAGGCTTCTCTCTCACCTCCGCACCGCCTCCTTCTAGCAAAGCTGCAGCGGGGAAGATGAACCTGTACGAGTCCTTCGCCCAGGCCACGCAGCTGGGGGACCTGCACACGTGTCTGATGATGGACATGAAGGCCTGCCAGGAAGACGACGTACGGCTGCTCTGCTACCTCACCCCCTCCATTTACACAGAGGTAAGGCCCCTGCCAGGCACCAGGAACCCCAGTTCAGTTGTACAGGGCACCCCCTCACCTTCCTGCGGGCAGGCTCGGGGCTGCTTCTGAGCTTCAGGCCTGTTAACACTGCAGCAGCGAAGCCATAAAGCCTAGAAAAAGTTCTGTCAGGCTGAGCACAACAGTCTCCATCCACCCCCCAGCTCAGCTTAAATGGGGGTCAGCGTGCTGCCGTCGAGATCGATGTTCAGCTGTCATCCTACCTGCTTACAGCCCGGTGAAAGCCGGACGCGCTCTGTGGATGGCGAGGTACTAACCTTGCTGTCCCGGATTCATCTCATGCACGTGCTTGGCTCCCAGCACAGTGTTGTCTGCGCTCCCTGGTTAAAGAGGTTTTGCTCTCTGCTGTTTTTCTTCTGGAGAGCAGCAGGTGAAGGCTCCGAGCAGACGTGTCAAAGTCTGGGGGAAGCAGTGCTCAGAACGAGTTCTGCCTGCCCCGAACCCTTGGGTTTAATGAAAGGTTTTATTGCTTTCAGCACTCGGTGCTGAGGTGGAGCCAGCTGGACTTAGCAGAGAGCAGGTTTGGAACGGGGAACCAGGCATCTGCACTGGATAGGTCACAGCTCGGTCCCAATTCACGCAGCCTGCCTGGGTCTTGGACAGAGCCGCCGTGATCTTCGTGCTGCCAGGATGCTGTTGAGCTCTCTCGCAGCCCTGTGCGGGCTGCAGCCTTTTATTTGAAATGGTTGCAGGGTGGAGGCTGCTTCCAACAAGCATCCAGCGATCGCCCGGCTTCACGGAGCAGCGCTGGGGGTTGGAGAGAGGGAGGGTAACACTGCGCCCTCTGAATAGACGGAGGGGTCACGGTTCTGCGTGTACTTTCTCATTCCCTGGGAGGAATGAGCTGTCCCCCTCCTCCCTCCT
>NW_008824590.1:262126-262970 GCF_000699105.1 Pygoscelis adeliae
ATGGTGCAGGCTCCGGGGGGGATCCTGGCATAGAGCAGCAGCTGGAATCCCCTCCCTGGTCCTTTGGGCTTAACAGCTTCCCTCCCCAAAGGGGGAGCAGCCTGTCTGGACAGCCAGATCCGAACGGTGCAGCCATAGCTTGCTGCCGCCAGTTTTCCTGGCCTTTTGCCCCGTGTGTTGATTTTTTTTTTTTTTTTTATTTCCTTGCAGTGCTGCGTAACGCACGAGGCCCTGGAATGGCGAGCAAAGCTAGCAAGGATAGGGGAAAAACGGGGAATTTTAACCACTCTGGTCTGGCTGACTTCTGCCACCCGCAATCGAAGCAGCCTTGCTCCTCACGCAGCTCCGCTTGCCCCGGATGGTTGGTGTCAGCTGCATCTCACAGATGTGCTGGGCACTCACACGCAGCAGCCTGCCGGTGCGCTGCCTTGCCAGCCCTTGGCCCGCTCGAGCAGCGAATGAACCTGCCTGCTCCAGGCTGCGCGCAGAAAACAGCCTGTCAACCCCCCTGCGCTTTCTTGGCTCCTTTTCCCGCTCAGCCGCTTCCCCCCGGGGCGTTTAGGAAGTGGTGCTGGTTCTGATCCAGCCCTCGGAGAGCCGCTGGGTCAGGCAGGGTGATGCTGCCCCTTGCAAGGAGGAACGTGTGCGTGTGTCTGAGCCTGAACCAAGGAGGAGTTTTGCCTCAGCTATGGGGATAGGAGCTTTTGACTGGCCTCTCCCTCGTGTCCCTTCCTGAGCCCTGCCTTGCTTTTGTACTCTTCCAGTTCCCAGACGAGACCCTGCGAAGCGGCGAGCTGCTGAACATGATTGTAGCTGTCATAGATTCATTTCAGGTAAGGAGGGG
>NW_008824590.1:263094-266041 GCF_000699105.1 Pygoscelis adeliae
TTTCCCTTGAGGAGCTGCGGTGTGCGGTGTCAGAAGACTGAATCCCAGCTGCTTCTTTCAAGGGATCTTGAAATCCCTTGATTTCAAGGGCCGGGGAACTCCCTGGCCGCCGAGCTGCAGCAGGCGTGCCGAGAGAGATTTGCCTGCGTTTGCTCTGATCCCTCTTGAGTTGCAGGCATTGGCGAAAAGCACCGCCGTGGCCAGTGCTGCTGCAGGCAATCAATAATAATAATTATCGATAATAAGCCCCCTGACAGGGCTGTGCTTAGTGCTGCTGGGGAGATGCAAAGCCATGGGCAGCGTCACAACGGGCACGTGTGCGGGAGGGCGCGGGAAAGTTGCGGGCAGCACGTCCCCTGCTGCCTGCGGGTCGGCAGGGCTGAGATCGCGCCCGGCTCTTCCCGTCGGCTCAGCAGGCTAACGAGCAGAAGGCCAAGCCCTCTTTAGACCCTCCTGGAAGGAACCTTTCCCCCATGGTCACGCTGAGTTGCCATGAGCAACCCAAAAATAGTCACGGTGAAAGCTGGGGGCGGGGAGGTGGGCACCGGCAAGAATGCTGTACTGCGTGTTTCTGCTGTCTAGGCTCGTCTGGAGCGTGATCTGCTGATAACCCTTTAACTCACCCTATTTATACACCATTCCTGGCCAGTCGTGCTTTTCCCAGCTGCACAGGGGCCAGAACGCCTCGCCAGCAAGTTTTGCTTGGCAGGCTGGAGCCAAAGTTGGGTACAGGAAAGGTTTGAGTCATGGTGCCCTGACCCCCCCAGCTCAGCCCTGCTCTTACTCCTCTGCTCCTGGGCTCTGCCCCGTGCTGAAATGCAAAGGGTTTGTTTTTCCCAGCAGAGGCCCGTAGCGTTTCCTCTCCCCTCCCTTCTCCAATTCCTTCGTTCCTTCCTGTTATTCTTCATCTGTTTCCCCACGATGCTCTGGCTGCGTGGCCCCCGCGCCCGGCCCACGTGGGGTCTGCGAGCAGAGCCGTGGGGCAGAGCCCGGGCAGCTCAGCCCGCCCTTGGGCTCTGCGTGCCTCCGGCACCCTGCGCCCGAGCAGGCTGCAGTGGCTTGGGCCCAGAGGCCGAGGAGCGGGGAGGAAGGTAGACAAGAGCCAAGGTGCGCTCTGTAGCTGAGCCTGTCAGTGCAGGAGCGGGGAACGGTGCTCCCCAGCTCCCATCTCTGCTCCAGCGCAGCCCGGGCAGGCTCCCCGTGCATCCCGTCCCCCTGTCTCCGCTTCCACCTCTCCCAGGGATGAAGGGGGTGAGTCAGTGCAGGAAGCACCGTGTGTCTGGGTAATGTCAGCTCCCGTCCTGCAGACCAGGGACGGTCCGGGGCCCCGAGCAGAGAGGTCTGGGGATGTCGGAGCTTTCCCAGCAGGCTGCCAAGACCTGTTCGCTGCCAGCCCCCGGGTGGGCTTTGTGCATCCGTCGGCAAAAGCCTGGGTCTGAGAGCGCCTGGAGCACAAGGAGCAGGTCCCCAGCGCTTGTGCAGCAGCCGAGCCGGCCTGTCTGGGCCCGGCAGCCGAGCTCTCCAAACAGGGCGACACCGTCCCGCCCGCCCTGGCCCAGTCTGCGGGGATCTGCTGTCTGTCCTGCGTGACACTTGCTCCCCAGCCTGGGTGTTGATGTGTGAAACCATTAACCTCTCATTACTTCTTTGCCTCTGCTGGTCCCTCACAACAGCTGCCTCTCCCAGGAGCTGCTTAACCCGGCTCTGATTTATGAGCCACCTGCAGCCCACGGGGTTTCTGGGACTCCGCGCTGGATCCCTGCTCTTGCGGAGATGGCTGATGTTGGCAGAGGGACAGCTTCCCTGCTTGCTCTCCGGACCTGCCCGGTGGTCCCCCACATAAGAGGGCTTCTGCGGAGCCTGGGGTTAGCCTTCCCGCTAACCCCATTTTTCTCTGCCGCCCAGTTGCAGGAGCTCGTGTGCCACGTGATGATGGGGAACCTCGTCATGTTTCGGAAAGACTCGGTGCTGAACATCCTGAGTGAGTAGCGCTTCTGCAGGCACGAGCGCATCTCAGAGAGGGCAGGGGTGAAAGCGGAGCGGTTGCTGGGCACCCCCAAGCCTTCCTGCCCTTTGGGCCCCCGTTTTGCAGAGAGACCCCAAGTCCCTTGGGAAAGGGAGAAGGCTGCAGCCTTCGCCACAGCTTTTGCCCCCCCCTTTCTGATCAGGGGGGCTGTAGTCCATGGCCACGCCACCATAGAAAGAGCCCTTGCAGAAGCTGGCTGCTCACGCAGCGTCCGAGAGAGGCTCTTGGGCTGGCGGTGTTATGCCGAGGTCTAGATTTCCTCACAGTATTATTGCCGCCGCTTAAAGGATCACCCTAAACCGGATTGTTCGATTTAGCTGTGTGATCCAAGCTGTGCGCTCTAATGGGTATTAGCAGGCTTGGGAGCCCCGGCTCTCCGCAGTGCCAGGCAAAGCGTAACCCAGGGCTCTGCACATCCGCAGCCTGCCCGGGCAGAGGAAAAAAAACCCAACCCAAAACCACGAGAAAGAGGAAAGTCCCGAAATCTCCCCCCAGCTCTGCAGCCTCTCCACGTGGTCCCAGCTGTTGCGTCTCCGGGGAAGTGAACTTGTCCTGGTGCAAACCCGAGGCTGGTGCTGCGCGGTCAGCTGTTCCCTGCCGCGCAGCAGCTGATGCGGCGGGGCAGGAGGCCAGGCCTTTCTGGGGACGGCTGTAACCTCTTCTCCCAGTGCAGCAGGGGTGAGGGCAGCTGGGAGGTGATGGCGAAAGGGTGGTCAGAAAAGTTGGAACCGGGATTTCCCTTCGTTTTCTGTTGACTGTGACACCCCAAGAGCAAAAAGGCCCTCGCTGCTGTTTTGTCTGGCCCTTGGACCACCCTGAACTAACAGAGTAGGCCTCTCAGATGGACACCCAGCCCTTTGCCGGGACCACAGTCCCCTTAGCCGCTGCGTAGGAAAACGCTGGTGCCCGTGATCTCTCCCT
>NW_008824590.1:266271-266781 GCF_000699105.1 Pygoscelis adeliae
GCCCCTGCCCAGCAGCCAGAGCCGGCCATGGCTGCGGCCCTCCAGGCCGGGGTGGTTTTGGGCAGAGCCAGCGTGGAGAGCTCGGTGCACGGGAGCCGGCGTTTCCGGAGAGAAGCCCCATCACCCTGATCCGATGGCCGCCCAGATCCAACTTTGGTGTTACACAAGCTGCAAGCAGCAGTCTAAGCTCATTAATTAGCGAGCCTCGTTAATTCTCTTCCTCTGAGCCCCAAGCAGCTGCTTTAGTGACTTTGCAGCTCTGCCACCCGCTACTCAGCTGGCAGAGCCTACCCCGGTGCCACCTGCCAGGTCCCGGAGCCCCTGCTCGGCCTCGGCCCGCGCGGGGCTGCCCGTGCTGCTCACACTGCTGCCCTGGCAGAGTGCAAACCCCGACACATGCAGCAGGGTTTCGGGCACTGTGCCCTTCTCCGGTGCCCTGCTCTGGGCCGGAGGGGCGGGTGTAACGCCGGGCAGGAGCAGTGCTGTCCTCTGGCGCAGCTGGACCCCGCA
>NW_008824590.1:266825-269428 GCF_000699105.1 Pygoscelis adeliae
GCTCCTCCGGGCGCCGTGCAGGCTCCCCCTCACCATCCTGTGCTTCCCCCTAGTTCAAAGCCTGGACTGGGAGACCTTTGAACAGTACTGCACCTGGCAGCTCTTCCTCGCACACAGCATTCCTCTGGAGACCATCATCCCGATCCTGCAGCACCTCAAATACAAAGGTGAGCTGTCCCCTGCATGGGAGAGGCATGGCGCTGGGCCACGGCAGCCATGAGCTCCTGTGCTGAGGATGTCCTTTCCTTTGCAGAGCACCCAGAGGCGTTGTCCTGCCTGCTGCTGCAGCTGAGGCGAGAGAAGTAAGTGCCGCCGAGCGCAGGGCGCAGGGCTGTGCGAGGCTCTGCAGAGGTTCCTGTGGCCGCAGGCTTGGGGGGCTGCCCCCCCCCCCGCATGCTGCGGCTGGTGGCTTTCTTGAGCACCGTCAGCGCGGCGGGGACAAGGGGATGCCACCCGCTCCGGCTTGGGCTGCTTGAGAAGTGAGGCATGGGGAAAGCCCCTCTTGCTGGCGCTCCCCAGCTCGCTCTGGGTGCGAGCCCTGTGCTGGAGCCCCTGGGGACAGAGTAGGGCGCAGTAGCGTGCGGGCCCCGGGTGTGACGAGACCCCAGCGGTAGCACCCTTCCCAAAGGCAGCAGCTCCCTGCCGTGCCTCGGCTTCGAGAGCACCGTTTCCCAGTGTGCCAGCTCTCTTAGCCCGAGTGCCGATGGGCTGTTTGTCTTTCACCTTGCACATCCTGGAGCCCGTTACTTAATGGAGAGCAGGCTGTCGCCTGCCTCCCGCGGGGCGCAGTATTAGAGCTGCCTTGGCATTGATCTATGCTGTCTCTGCCTGCTCGGGTGGATTGGCCACATCCCGCCGGTCTGAGTGAAGAGCACTTTATTTGGTTTCATTAATGCAGTGCATGAGGCTGGCTAATCTAATCCCAGCTCTAAATTGCGTTAGTGAAAAGCCCGTGATAACGGAGAGCGCAGGGGCGAGCTCGGGCCGCGAGCGCGCAGCAGCACTTTTTTCCCACGGCAGGGAGGGAGCGAGGCTGGCACGGCCGGGTGATACGGGCTGGGCAGGGAGCTCGGTGGCAGCTGGTCCCCGGGATGATTGCTTCCCAGCGATCTCGGGGAAGGAGAGGAGTCTGAACACTGCCCGTCATCCCCTGAGCCTGGGAGCCGATGCTGCTGGGGCTGCTGAAGAGCGTGTGGGTCCCAGGCGGTGTTTGGGGAAGCTCGGGCCCATCCGAGCTGTGCCTGGGCTCCCTGTGCCAGGTCCCTCGCGGCACGGCGGCTCCACAGACTTGTCCTGTCCAGGTCTGAAGCCTCCCATCGGGCTCAAGTGGGCGGCAGTGGCTGCAGGGGGGGCCCCAGCTGGCCGGGGTACGAACCGCTCGTCCTTCCTCCTCACGTGCCCTTCCCCGTTTGCCGCAGGCCCAGCGAGGAGATGGTGAAGATGGTGCTGAGCCGGCCCTGCCACCCCGACGACCAGTTCACCACGAGCATCCTGCGGCACTGGTGCATCAAACACGATGACCTCCTGGCCGAGCACATCAAGTCGCTGCTGATCAAGAACAACAGCCTACCACGAAAACGCCAAAGGTGAGCGGCCGGGGCAGGCACAGCATCTCCCGCCGCTTCCCCTGGGGCCACCCCGCTACCGGGAACCGAGTGACGGACTGCCTTGTGCCCCACTCCGTGCACCGACCAGGCAGCCGAGACGCCGCGTGCCTTCGGCGCAGCGCCGGGCATACCAGCCCGTCCTGCCGGTTACACCATCGTCTCCTTGAGGCCGGGGTGGTGCCGCTGCCCACCCACGCGCTGACGCGCAGCCAGAGCCCCCGAGCGAGCGTCTTTGCTCCAGAGCTGTGCGGGAGGCTGCTCTTTGATCTCGCCTGCGCTGACATCCAGCCAGCAGGACCCTTTTATGCCGAGCCCGTTACCCAAGCTGTGTGGGGGAGCACTTTCAGCTGCTTGTGTGAGCAGTGCCAAAGCCTTGGTGCTCCCCTGCTGCGGCGCCAGCCAGGCAGGCCCCTCTGCTCGTCCCCGCTGTGCCTGCCTGGGCACAGCTGGATGTATCCAGAGCATCTGTTGGTGCAAATAGTCTTCCAGACGTGGTTCACTTAATCTCTTGCTGGGACGCCGCTGCCTCTGGGGTGGATGGGGTCAGGGTCCATCACTTCAGTGGGACTGAAGGACGCAGCTGGGCCAAGCTGTAGCCTGCGGAGGTTAAATCCCAGCTCCCCAGGGCAAGGTTCCTGCTCTCCTGCCTGTGGAGGGAAGGGGCAGAGGCCTTGTTCCCGGCCACCCTGCATGGGCGGAGCTCTGGGTGCTGGAGGAGGCAGCCGGACCTCACCACCGCGGGCTGTGGGAGAGGAACGGAGAGCAGGACGGGATGCTGCAGCTGGTCCTGCACCGCTGTGCCGGCAGCTGTGCCGGTTCCTGGCGAGGGTGGCACATGGGACACCTCACCCCAACCCCGTGACGTCCCTCAGCAGGGAGGCAGGAGCTCTTTCTGCTGCACTCAGCTCCCCGGGCCATTTCCCAGCCTTTTACCCAGCCTCGAAGACCAACATCAGGCTGCGAGGCAGCCTCTGCCCTTGGCGCGGCCGTCCCCCG
>NW_008824590.1:270420-271143 GCF_000699105.1 Pygoscelis adeliae
GCTGGGGGTGGGCAGGAGGGAACGGGGCGCGCACTGACGGGCGCTGCTCCTCTGCCCTCAGCCTGCGCAGCTCCAGCAGCAAACTGGCCCAGCTCACCCTGGAGCAGATCCTGGAGCACCTGGACAACCTCCGCCTCAACCTGACCAACACCAAACAGAACTGTACGTACTGCCGCGCGAGCGGGACAGGCCCCGGGCTTACAGCCGCTGCCCGTCTCCATCGCCGTGAGGTGTCCCGGGGCACACATGGGAACTGGGATGCTCTGGGATACCCGGGAGCACCTTGCAAAGCTCCCTGCGTCCGAAACCCCGCATGGGTGGGGGTTTCCCCTGCCTGGGGGTACCCGCCCTCAGGTCTCTGACTCCCATTTCTTGCTGGTTCCTCGACAGTTTTCAGCCAAACCCCGATCCTGCAGGCGCTGCAGCACGTCCAGGCCAGCTGCGACGAAGCCCACAAGATGAAGTGAGTCGGTCCTTCCCTGCCTGGCGGCGGGTGGCCTCGGGACCGTGGGGCGGGTGCCCCGACGGTGCCTGACCTCCTCCCTCCACCCCCTGCTTCCTTCCAGGTTCAGCTGCCTCTTCTCCCTGGCAGAGGAGTATGAAGATTCCTCCACCAAACCCCCCAAGAGCCGCCGAAAAGCCACCCTCTCCAGCCCTCGCAGCCGCAAGAACGCAGCCCAGCCGGCCAACAACGAGGAGGAGTCAGCTTCCAGCAGCGCTTCG
>NW_008824590.1:281730-282045 GCF_000699105.1 Pygoscelis adeliae
AAAAAAAAAACAAAAAAAAAAAACCCCACAACACAAGTAAAAATTCTATGCTTTGTCATTACAAAAAAAAAAAAAAAAGCATAAAACAAGCTTTAACAGGTGTAGAGTACTGATTTCAAGCAGACATCGTTCTGACCTCGGGCAAAGGAAGTGACCTCTCACTGCTCTAGAAAACCAGAAGAAGTTAAAGGTTTGGAAAAAGGACAGGTCGCCGAAGGTTTGAAATGGGTTTTTTTTTTTGTTGGTTTTTTTTTTTTCTCATTTGTTTCTTTTTTGTTTGTTTGTTTCTTTCTTTTTTTTTTTTTTTTTTTTTTT
>NW_008824590.1:282115-282763 GCF_000699105.1 Pygoscelis adeliae
AGCAGGAACAGCTGGGCGTTGAGGCCGTCCAGCCCCATTCCTCACCGAGCGCTTCCCGGGGGCTTCTGTGGGGAAAGGGGCACAGCGACAGCCTGGGGAGGGGAGAAAAACCTGCGCGAGAGCAGGCGCCGTACCACGCAGCAGCATGGTGCATGCTCCGGGGGGGATCCTGGCATAGAGCAGCAGCTGGAATCATGCGACGGAAGTGGGGAGGAAGGGGACGGGGACGGTCAATAGGCGTTATTTCTGTCCGCTGATGGACTGCGATATAGAGCGGGGTGGGATCATATCCAAAAGGTATTCCCGCTGCCGGTCCGCCAAACTCGACGCTTTATGGCCTCCGATCCCAGCATTCAGGTAAGCGATGTTAACACCTGGGGAGGGGAGAGAAAAAGCAGGTGGGGAGACTCCTCCAACACCCCCCGGCGCTCGGAGGTCCCCCTTTTCTGACCGAGCCCAGCGAGCCAGGACGCTCCCAGCTTTTTCCTAGGAAGGAGTAATTTAACCCAAACCCACCTTCCGAAATCCGCACCACGATCACCCTCAGCCTGTGCTGCTGGCAATACACCCCCCCCCCCCCCCCCCCCCCCCCAAAGTCAAACCAGGCACAGACCGACCCGTCCCGCCCTCCGCCTAGCTCCAAGCCCC
>NW_008824590.1:283479-287857 GCF_000699105.1 Pygoscelis adeliae
GTGGTGCCGCGATGTTCTCCTGTTTGCTGACGCTGGAGACGGCAGGAGCTGCGGTGGGGGACAAGGCCGCCTGCTGCTGTAGCCTCTGCTCGATCTCCTGAGCGGAAGAACCAGAAGCATCCTCAGAGGCGAACGCCATCCGATGAGACCTCACCTCCCCGGCGAGACCCAACAGGTCCAAGCGGAGCCCTCCGGCGCCACGAGCAGGGCACGCCGGGGCTCACGCCGACACCGGCGGCGGGCGGCATTCCCGGAGAGGGGGGAAGCGGGTCCCACGCTTCGCAATCGCCGCTTTATTTGAAAACCACTGAAAACCCGGCTGCTTTCCCAAGGTGTTACTGGAACCGCAGTCTTGCCGCGGCCAACACAAACAGGTTTTCTATCTCTGCACCCACTTGTTACAAAGAGCCCAAAGACTTCTTTCTCCGAAACAGACGCGTCCCATTTGTCAGCAGCCGGATTCCACTTCATATTTAGGGTTTGGAGTGGGTTTTTTTTTTTTTTTTACAGTTCACAAATGATGATTCCGGTTTATTTGCCCCCAGGGCCTCAAAACAAGTTCTCCAACACCCGATTTATGGGGGGAGCTGAGCAAATTCCCCCCTTCCACAAAGAAGCGAACAGGCAGCAAGCGGTTAAGCGACTCCCCGCGCATTCCAGGAAAGTCAGTGGCAAAACCAGGGAGGGAAGGCAGCCCTCGAGCTACAAATCCAGGGGGAAAACAACGCGCAAAGGGAGAGGAGTAGCCGCCTCGGGAGTACTCTGGACACTCGGCACCAGCCTTTCGCTGTTAGAAGCTCCATGGGCCAAGCTGGGCATGCCCACGAGCTGGGCATCCCCACGGAGAAGCCAAACTCCTCAAGCTCACGGGACGGGGAACCCCAATTGACCTACCGAAAAGCCGCGCGGCTGGAGACGTGCAAAGGGAAAGGGAGCAGGGGAGGCCCGGAGCCCGGGGCAGGGAGCTCCAGGCTCTCCTGGAGCAAACGTGCTCCCACCGGCGCAGCTCGCAGAGGGGTCTGTCTACTTGCCTGCTCCTGCTGCAAAGCTTTCACGAAGGCGTTCTTCAGCCGGTTGGTGTGCTCTGCCTTCAGCGCCTTCTTCTGATTGGAAGTCATGCACTGCTCGCACAGGATCTTCCCGTTTTTCTCCTGCTTCCAGTGAGGGGTGAAGTCGGTGCGGCACTGGGCACAGACAAAGGGCTCCACGCGCAGGAGGGACGCACAGCTTTTCCCTGGGAGTCGCCAAGAACGGGAGTTAGGTGGGAAAAGGGGAGAGCCCCCGCTCCCACACCGCCTCCTCCATCCCCGGCACGACAGCAACGGGCTCTCGCGCAGACCGTCGGAGCGGGAGGGAAGGTCCCAGCAAATAAACGGATTTTCAGGACAGCGCTGCATCAAAGTCCAACCCCACTCTGGGCAAGAGCTCAGCATCCCAGGAGAGACACGGGAGAAATCCTGCCCCAGGGACAGAACAACCCGATGGTGCTGGGACCAGCTCTACAAGACTATAAAAATCTGGCGGTCTTGGTGGTTGGGTCAGGTGAGCCAGCGACGCACTGCAGTTACACCGTGCCGAGCTCGCACTGGAAGAGCACAGGCTAGATCCCGGCCAGCTGGGAGGCGACAACCCGAGGAGAACGGTGAGGTGGGAGCTAAATCCCACAGGGATGGGACCCCGGGCAGTCACAGCTCCGAGGATTTTTGCGTCTCAGCTCCCGAACGTTCATTCAGGGCAAGGGAAGGGCCTGGGAGACCCCTCCCCAAGTGGGCACGGCCCGACGAGCCCCAGGGCACAGACACCGAGCCCCGGGGCACAGACACCGCTGTTCCGGGGCCGGCTGCAGGCTCGGCACATGGAGGCCGCCAACCTCGCCAGACCGGCTCCGTGCCCACGGGGTCGGCACGCAGCTCCCTAGTGCCCGGGGGCAGGGGGTGGTCCAGGTTCTGCCCTCCCCTCCGCTGCAGGCAGCCGCAGCAAGAAGGAGCGGAGTCCAGGGCTGGGTAAGACCAGAAACCGTTCTCTGGCAGCCTCCCAAGCTGCAGATTTTTGGCATTTTGCAAAAAAAAAGATAAAGTAGGAAATGGCCCATGGGAGCACTGTATCGTGGCAATCGAGGAAAGCTGCAGCCCCTCCCCGAGCTCACCTTGACTGTCGATAACGCTCTGCACCACCTCCTCCAGCCCCACCATGTAGATGAACTCGCTGTTGGCTGCGCTGGGCAAGAAATGCAGCAGGGGAGCGGGCGGCTTCGGGGGTGGGATCTCCAGCAGCGTCTTTTCCAGCTGCTTGCGCAGGGCAAGCTTGGCGGCTGCCTGGGAGTTGGCGGCGTCGTTCAGAGCACTGGGGCTGGGGAGCGGAGACGACACCCTGTTCACAGTGCCAGGCTGGATGTGAGAGGCAAGGTTCATATAGATGGCTGAAGACGACGTACGCTGGCAAGGAACAGAAGAACTTGATTGCTGGAGAGGAAGAGGAGAGGAGGATTAATACAGAAAATCAATACAGTCCCTGACTACGGCTCAGCTCCTAAGGTAACCTGGACGAGCCAGACTGCCTTCTCACAACCCTCCCTCTGTCCGCAAACGTTCCCAAAAGGTCCTGGGGAGACAGGAGCCGTGCTGGGACTCGGGAGCAGGGAGCTCGTCTCGGCCCCTACGATAAAGCAGTGCTGGTGCCGAGGAGCCTCCGGTCTACCGGAGTCAGCAGGAGGAGTCTCGGCCCCCTACGATAAAGCCATCAGCAGCGCCGGTGCCAAGGAGCCTCCAGCGCACCGGAATCCGCAGGAGGAGTCTTGGCATCCAGAGGAGCCCGGGGACTTCTGCAGGCGAGGAGACGCGTGTGCAGGGTCCGGTCTCCAGGACCCGGCGTCGGCCTCGCCAAGCGTAGGTAGCGCCGAGCAGCGTGAGTCACGCATCGACACCATCGCTCACTGTCGAGTTCTGCTCCTCCACCTCTTGCTTCGCTGATCTGGCAAGGCACCCAGGCAGCGTCCCCGCTGCCAGATGGCATCCGTCCCCTCCCACACAGGTGCTCCGAATGTGCCAGTTCCCTCCTCTCCCATTTCCAGCAGCTTGCTTTCTGCATCCTCCGTTCATTTGGATGCGCGGTCCCCTCTGGCACGCGACGGTGGCAAAGCACAAAGACTTCTGCTGACCTCGAGGATGCAGCTTCCGCAGCCTTTTGGGATAAGAAGCCATCAGCCTGCGACCTACTTAAGCCCAGGCAGGGCTGCCGCCAGCCTTTCACCCGGCCTACCCAGGGTACGAACACTTCCACGCGTGCAAAGGGGAAAATCCCGAAGAGCAACAAACCCTCTTCTCAGCGATTCAAACGGGGTCAGCTACCAAAGCTCGGGGGACACGGTCGTGTCGATCGAGAATAACGCGGAGAAGACCAACCAGTTTGCCCCGCTTTTCTTTTTTAAGACTGCTAACCCTTCGCTGGTTGGGGAAAAAAAGGCAGAGAACCGAGCTCATCCCAAACCAGCTGTTCTAAAGTAGGCCCGGGAAAACTAACGGCAGCGCTGACCAGGGATAACTCGTGCCGATTGAAATAAATAGTTGATGAAGTAACACCAACGAACTTACAACTCTCCTGCAAGAGTAGTTGGGGTGGTTTGGTTTTTTTTTTTTTTCAATCGCACATGTAATTAGGTTTGTTCGACAGTTGTTCGGATGCAAGACTTCCAGATTGTTGCGTAGCCGTGTTTATAATGTACGCATTTGCACTGTACTATCGCTAGGACAGATTAAACGGCTTAAGAACCGGCAACAAACCCTAAAAGGAATTAACAGGGGCCGTTAACCCGGGCCCGCGCGCACACAGAGCATCTCAGCCAAGCGTCGCAGTCCGGGATGAGGAACAGAGACTGTCCCACTGCGCGGGAGACACAGCCCAGGAAGCAAGGCCGTTCGCAGGAGAAAGGTTTGATCGCTCTATGCGGGGCCGGCGCTAGAACTGGAAAGCAGTCTTCCCCCCCACCCAGCTCTCCATTTCCAGTCTTCAGGGAAGTCTTTCCACTCTTCCAAAAGTAAAAGAAATGGTTTTAAGTGTCCCACTCCTCGACTGCCGGGAGCTCGCTGCGCTCTGTCGGCAGAGAGAAGCGGAAGAAAAGCACAGGCGAGCGAGCGCTTGCTACCGACCGCGGGAAGAGGAACCAGTCCGGCTCACAAACCAGTCACCCCGCTTCACCGGGGTCTTCGTGTCGCTGCTACAGCAGGAGGCCGGTGCTGCTCGGATCAACCAGCGCTTCGGTAGCTGGCAGCTCCAAATAGGAAGTTTTTCAATTATTTATCGTTTCATTCTTCCACGCAGGTCAAGGACATCCGTCTTCGTCCACGCTTGGGATAGATTCCCACCTGCAAGCTTCGCGCCG
>NW_008824590.1:287894-288812 GCF_000699105.1 Pygoscelis adeliae
TCCTGCTGAGCTCTGAGCATCTCCGTGGCACTCATCAGACTCGTAAGGCACCTCCTGTTTTCCCTTCTTGCTAACCCCACCGGGCAACCGTGCCCAAAACCCAGCGCCAAATTAGTCACCTACCGGTTGGTAGTTGATGGCTGGATTCATGCTTGGAGTTGTAGTGCGGATGAGGCCAGGTTTAGGAGGAACCCGCTGCCCTTGTAACTGGGCAGGGTTCGGAGCAATCACACGCTGCGACATAAGCATATGGGGCAGAGTCGTATTTGTGGCAGACCTAATGACACTGTGACCCTGTCGAGAAAGGAAACAAGAAATAAACTGGGGGGGAAAAAAAAAAAGAAGGACTTGAGGCAAACCAGAATTTTGAGTTCCCTGATCAGGCTCTGCAACAGCAGAGCACTTCCACTTATCCGTAATTCCAGTTAACTTCTAATGCGAGACACCGCTCAAAGAACTTAACTTTTCCTCTAATTGTCCTTTATTTTAAATAATCACGGCCATTTTGCCTGGAGGGAGGATGTCTCGAGTTAACAAACTCATATTTTCTGTAGAGAGGCTGGAATTGCACCTGAGTCAAGAAAAGAGGCAGTGATCCGGTGGAGCAACCCGCTTCCCAGGAGCCAGCCAGCTCACCGGGAAGGGGACGGACCTCCAGGATCTAGGCTGGGACGTTTGGGAAGGCAATTTTCAAGACACGCGTTCGCGGCCTATCTTTGCGTTAAAAACAACCCCGTCGATTCGATCAATATGGAAAAATGCCAGGGGAGAAGAGGGGATTAAAAAAAAAACAGAGGCGGGGGCTGTTTGCCAGCCGCACGGAGCTACTAAAACCAGAATTCACACCGGCGCCCGAGTTCGAAGTGAAACGGTTTATGAGAGTCCTGACTAACAGGGAGATGGGTGTTTGCCTCCGGC
>NW_008824590.1:288836-303634 GCF_000699105.1 Pygoscelis adeliae
ATCCCGGGCAGTCAGAAACACGACACCGGGATTGGAAAGACCCGAGCGCAGCCCGAGCCAGGGCTTGACCTGCCCGGGCTTCTCCTAACAGCTCAGCTCACAGCCAAGGTCTTCGTGTCTCTGAGCAGCGTCAGAAGGGCCCCACGGGGGGACGACAGGTAGAAGGGCTCCATTTTTTTTAATCAGAGATGACCTTAAAACATTAAACACCTCCCGTCTGGCAACCTTTTTCTCTCCCCTCCCTTCTTTTTTTTTTTTTTATTAGACTTGTTCTAGATGAGGTTCTTCGCTGTCACACGTAAGAAAAGCTTCACAAAGACTGCGCAAACAATGCGTTTCCTCTTCTCCTAAAGCCCATTTCCTTTACCAGCCCAATCCCACTGCGAAGCCACAATAGACTTGACCCCGAATCGTTGCCATAGCAAAGAAAACAAATGCCACAAACAAAGAAGATGGTTAATGGAGGGAGTAAATGATCAGCGAGACTGAAACGAAAAGTCTTTTGGCTAAAAGCAGGAGAGAAAACTACAGGCAGACGGACGCGCCGTACGGAGGATCACCTCCGTCCTCGTCCCGTACGCCATCTTCCCAGCATCTGGGTTCACGACCGCATCGCTGGGACTTTGTATATTCGGATATATTATCAAAGTAACTGACAGCCTCCCGCTGAAAGGCCAAAGTCCATTTCCTGATGCTACAGAGCTCGGGGAAGAGGAACGCTTGGGGAGGGGGTAAGAGCGTGCCCCGAGGCGGCACAGGGGACCCAAGCCCTGCAGCAGAGCTGGACCAAGCCCCAGGGAAGAAATCCCCACCGCCCGTCAGCGTCAACACCCCGCACACGCCGAGCGCCCTCCCTTCCAGTGAGCTCATACCCTTGGCTTCTCGTTTACCCGTGCAACGTTAAACAATTGTGTCATCTAGAATTAGCGTTCCTCCAGCACGCAGGCAGAAAGGTAGCCGTGTCAGACGGCACCCTGCTCTGCCTACAGCGCTTTCCCAAAGAAGGTGAACATTTCAATTCCCTGGGTTTTTTGGCATTTTTCTTTGCCCTCTTCCTCTGACCGTTCTGCACCGTTTCAAAAAGCAGCTCCGCTGACCGGCCACTCCTGCGGGTACGTGCAAATGACTTTTCTCCCTGCAGCCCCATAACTTGCGTTACCGAGCAGCAAGGCAACTTTCTTCAGGGCCACCGCATCTAAATTCAGCTCCTTCCACCTCACATGACCCGAGTCGTCGGCTGGACTAACCTCCAGACCCTCCCTGCTGAAAAACCTGCCACTTCTGAAGCAGCAGAGCACCCGGACCTCCCCACGCACATCACGCAAGGGCCCAAGAGCTGGGACAGGCACGAAGCGTTACGGCGGCGGCTCAGTCTCCGCCGATCAGCTTCAGAGATGACCTCGCCTGCAGAGAGAACTTCCCAGACCACCTGTGGGACACCAGACTGCTCTACTCACGGCGCTGAGAACCGCCAGCATTTACCTGCCTCTCGGAAAAAGCATCTCAGTCGGGCAGAGACAAATGTTGTGCAGTGTTGCGCGTGCACCAAGCAAAATTACAGTCTTTTGCACAGAAAGCGGCTGTCAGGAAGGCTCACCTGTAATGTCCTTAAGTTCTGAGGCTCAACCCCCTGAGCTCCAGGCCTGGAGGGAAGCTTGGACAGTCCCTGCTGTCCCACGTGAGCAGGAGATGGCTGGACAATAGACGCTGCATTCTGGACAACCGGAGTCTAGATTGAGAGAAAATGAGAACTGGCATCAGCGCATGGAGCTTGGAAAGGAAATCCACCAACAGACCCAACGCAGACCAAGCCTCATCGATGCCACATCGAATACTAATACTTCAGAGCTGCATAGATTTATCTTCTCAGCTGGCCCTGAGGGCAGCACGCTAGGTAGGACGGGCTGCGGATTCGCTACGGACACGCTTTGGCAAGAAATATCACACAGGAGGACAAACGTGGAGTAAAGGAAGGTCCAAGGGCAGGGCAAGTCTTCGGTGTTTGCCCGCTAACAGGCTTCTGCGAGGCCGAGCGCCTTCCCCCCCGCGCCCAGAGCCCCAAACGATGCTGCTCAGAGCTTCACCTTCTGTACCACGTTCTCCTTTTGCAGCTGACTTTGCCTCAGTTTCTTCAGCAACACAAGCCTGGCCTCCTCCAGCCGTAGCTCATCCCGAAGCTGCTTGATCAGCTGCTGTCGCTCCTCTATGCTTTTACCCTACGAAGAGGCAGAAAAAAAAAATAAAATCAGCCAAAACTCGAACAGCTGAAACCTGCTGCCTGTGCCTTGGTGGCAAGAGAGCATGAGGAAGCTTTAATACAAGCAAGAATTTGTACCGCGGATAACCAAGGATGCAAGAGCTGGATCGTTACGCCCAGAAGTTACCGCATTGCTCAGAAACCCCCTTAGCTCCCAAATCCTTCAGAAAAGCAGAAACCCCCTGCAGCAGAACGGCTCTCCGCTGGAGCAGCCGCCCGGCAGAGCCGAGAAACCCCTTACCTTAAACATTTCAAGATTTGCTGCCTTGAGTCTTTCCTCCATACGAGAGCTGGAACGGGGACTGGATGCCTCATTATCGGAGAGGACAATTATATCGGGCGAAGGGGTTAATCGTCCCCTGTCCTGGTCACTGCGTAAGAGAAGGGAGGGAAGAAAAAAAAAAAACACAAGACGACTGAGCCACGACACCGAGACATCGGCAGCACATTTGGGAGCGGGACAACACCCCCCCCCGGCTCTCCACCACGGATGCGAACCAGAGCTCGGCACAGCTCTCCACGCCTGCAGAGCCGACGAACCCCAGCGGACCGCCGGCACTAGGACAGAAGGATCCTCCGCTCGCAGGAGGGGAGAAGACTCATTCCTCGAAACCGTTTTCTTCACCAGGGTGAAAGGTGGGTTGTTTTAAGCGCAAGGTAAGCAAACAGATGGCGCAAAGCCTATCCACGAGAGGACCAGTCGGGTGTTAATAACGAGCCATATAGTAACTAAATAGGGAGACACAACCGTAGCCAGGTGCTGAGATGAGAGGGAACAGGGGTAGGTACTCTGGCCGGGTATTGTTCATACTTACTCAGGAAGATGCTGGAGATGAGGACGGGCTAAGTCCCCCAGTTAACAGAAATGTAAATACTCCAAGCCTATCTCAATACGAATCTATTTTAAAAGGTCACTCCGTAAAGGAAAATCTGAATAAATACCCCGCGTAGAGTCAAAAGATCCAGTTGAACCGTGACCTAGAAATCAGTAAACGAAAAGAGCAGCAACGACAACAGCCCGTCACCGGGAAAAAAAAGAATATTAAAAAAAAAAAAAAAATCAATGCTATAATCCAGCAGTATCCAAGCACCGCACTGTTCGCGGTGGCATCATTCAGAGTAAGGAGACACTAATAAAAGCCCTTTGCTATCACCAATTTAACGTAACGGTGCTTGGAGAGCCTTGGAAAAACCCTAAATAGTCCAGTGTGAAGCAGCACAAGCACCGTGGTTATGAGGGTGCTGGGCGCGCTGCCGCCGAGGCAGACAGACTTATCGCTCTCGGACTCGCTGGAAGGTCTTTGGTGTGAGGCTGGAAGCCAGCGGGTGTGTGTGGGGGGGGAGATGCACAGATTATCTTATCGGAAACTTTTAGCTTTGAACACCCAGGAGGAAGCGTGGAGCCGACTCCCAGCTCCCAGACTTGGCTGCTCCGGGGGCGGTGGGTCCGGAGAGGATGCTCGGAGCGGGACGCTGGCTTGCAGGGGGTTTTTGCTTTCGGCAGCTTCATCTCCCGAACGTTACAGCCGCTTTCGTGGGCATTTCAAAGCCCTAACGCGGCGTAGCTGCCCCCTTCTCCAGCCGTTGCAGGTCCACGGCAAACCCCATCGATCATGGACTTTGCAGGTCGCTCTTCAGCTGGAGAAATGCCCCCGGCAGCATGGCTCCAAACCGTCAAAAAAAAAAGAGAAGAAAGCAAAGCCGTGAAAGCTCTCGGCTGCGCCCAAAGGTGCCGGGACACGGCTCTGCGTGGTATTTGTGGGTGCCTTATTTCAGAGCCCTCAATAACCTCTTTGTGGGCCATCACACACTTAAGGCGTCATATGAACGCGGTATCTGCTGATCAATAGATATCCTGTTCTTGCAGATCTCCTTTCGGCACCACGCGGACTCTGCGTGTGGGAACCAAACCAGGGGTTTTCCAGCTGCTGCTCCCTCTCCGGAGCGGAGGAGGAGGTTTCTCAGGTGGCCGGTGGCAGGAGGGTTTCCAGCTGGGGCTGACTTTGTGGTCTGTCCCAGCAGCGCAGTCGGCAGAGAAGGTCCAGAGCATCCTATCGAGATAAAGTCAGCCTGAGCTGGTCCAGGGCAAACCAACCTGCGTCCGAGGAGTTTTATATTTAGCTGGCCAAGAGCAAGAGCTGCTTTTGGACGAGTCTTCACCAGCTCTTGAGCCGCCCATCGCCCTCCCACGGCATTTTATCTGGCTTCTGCTGCGAGCTACCTAAGGTGCCTATCTCCAAACTATCAGTTAGGGCATGACTACACACGAAACCGCTCAGGAATCAACACGTCCTCGCAACGAAGCAGGTATCCCGGGTCACCTCGCAGCCACCGTTCCCCAAATGGAGTTTCGAATGTCAACAAACACCGTGATGACCAAGCGTTTGGATAGGAGGCTCTCCGGTACGCACAGGATCGCACGTTAAAAATAAAAACAGGCTTTGGCAGAGGGTCTCTTCCCCCATCAGCATCAGGGCTGCTCGCGCGGACCCCGCAGGCACCAAAACCAAGTCTGGATGCACTCGCTTTGAGTAACAGCATCCCAAACTCTCGGACCAGAGAGGCTGAAGGCAGTCAAGCACTGAGCACAACAGCTCTTCTGGCTCCTCTTGCATCCTTGGCCACATCTCGGGCACACCCGGAGTAATAAAGCATTGAATTTTGGTTCAGGATTTTCCTAAACGCGGGCTTGTCATTACGGCCGCTGGTGATTATTTTGCACCAGCATCCAGATACATCCAGGCTGTTTTATTTACATTCCATCGAGGGGAAAAAAGCAAAGCCAGTGTCAAAGCCAGACAGGGGAAAACAGGGCCATCTGCAAAGAATTGCCGACTATGTCGGGGTTGTTTTATTTACTTTTGTCAAGGCAAGAGCGTAATTACAACAAAACTACTGGAAGAAGAGCTGCGCCGACGGCGCAGGAGGCAGGCAGAGGTGAGAAGACGTGGAGCACGCTCCCAAGCAAACTCCAGCTTAGTGACCCCTTATCAGCTGGTTAGGAAAATTAAACGCCCCCAGCCTTATTCCTCTTGCTAGAGACGTTTTTCGCACTCAGTTATTTCAAAACTCGTAGCAGAATTTTTCTACCTCTTTTTAGGGCTGATTTCTTTTCGATCACAGTTAGCGATTCAGGAGTCCGCGCCCGATGCTGGTACCTAACTGGATTTCCCGCGTCTTGCACAATATTCAAGCAACTCAGCTGAGCACGCAGCCCTCCGCAGCGCCCGGACACCCGCCTGCCAGCTCTTCGGGGAGAAGACCACCTGGACAGTAACGTACCCAGAGCCATGGTTATTCCTACAGCATTTAACACCTCGAGAGCTTAAACCCGTCTGCAAAGTGGCTGAGTGTTACCCGTGTTGTCTCACCCACAGGGCTTTTGGGGAGAATTTGCGCTTTTCAGAGGTGCAACACCCCGATGATGCAGTTGGAGCAGGACACAAGTCAACCCCGGGCACCTCCGAAGGGTGTTGCTCATACCCGAACGCTCCCACGAGGGCAGATAAAACCCCGTGGTACACGGTAATAATGTCTCTGCCTCACTGCATGCAGTTCTTCAGATTTTATGGGAGGCTGAACCAGCGACAGAGGTGTCCGGGCAGATTTAAGCCACGTATATAGTCATTAAAGAAAAACAATCCACGTGGTTTTCTTCCTTCCCGCCTCCGGGCACTGCAGGTCTGTTCACCACTTCAGATGCTCTACAAGCCAGGGTGTGAGGGATAAGAAAGTGCCTATGAAGGCATTAATCTTCATAATATTTACTATACTGACAGCGGCCAGAAGGGGCTTGAAGCGTTGAGATCCCCCTGCCTTCAAATCCCCCCTCCATCACCAGCTCACCGGCCCCCGTCAGGACAGGAGCCCCCCAGAAGCGCAGGCAGCACCCCCTCGTTATCCAAAAACCACCACCAAGGCGAAAAGACCCCGATACGACGCATCAACGAAGACGAACAATCCTGGTTTTGCTGAATCACGATCCCGGTTCCTCGATGAACAGGGAGAGCGAGAACAGAGAAAGCCGGCAACACGCACCCCCCCGTCTCGAAGAGGGCTCACCCTGCCCTCGGACCTTCTTGCTGAAGCAGCCAAACTTCCCGTACGTCCACACGCAAAGACGTACTCGACCACCTGGGACACCGGCATCTATCTCCTGGCCCGCGAACGCAGCTCCTGTCATTGCAGGCTGCAGCTTTGCAAAGGAATTACCACCACCTCCTTCAAACACACGTCAACTGCAAATACCTTGTTCCTGAGCAAGGCGCAGTCATTCATCTGAAGCACCAAGAAAACAGAATCACAGAAAGGGTTTGGGTTGGAAGGGACCTCGAAAGGTCGTCTAGTCCAACCCCCCTGCCGCGGGCAGGGACAGCTTCAACTAGATCAGGTCGTTCAGAGCCCCGTCCAACCCGACCTTGAACGTCTCCGGGGATGGGGCATCTACCCCCCCTCTGGGCAACCTGTGCCGGTGTCTCACCACCCTCAGCATAACAAATTTCTTCCTTATATCTAGTCTGAATCTCCGCTCTTGTAGTTTAAAACCATCACCCCTCGTCCTGTCGCTGCAGGCCCTGCTCCAAAGTCCGTCCCCATCTTTCTCACAAGCGCCGAAAGGCCGCCGTGAGCTCTCCCCGGAGCCTTCTCCCGGCTGTTTTCTTCTCCAGGCTGAACGACCCTGACCCTTCCGGCCCGTCCTGGCAGCGGAGCTGTTCCAGCCCCCCGGGCGTTTTGGTGACCCTCCTCTGGACCCGCTCCAACAGGTCGGCGTCTTTCCTGGGCTGAGGACCCCGGAGCTGGACGCAGCGCCCCGAGGGGAGTCGGGGGGGGTCTCACCAGAGCGGAGCGGAGGGGCGGAATCCCCTCCCTCGCCCTGCTGGCGATGCGGCCCAGGGGACGGCTGGCTTTCCGGGCTGCCAGCGCACGTTGCCGGCTCATGTCCAGCTTTTCACCCACCAAAACATCACGGGAAGGTCTCAGTGCTTTGCCCCTACTTTAAAGCAGGACTCCTCCGTTCTGCTCCTCAGCCTGTTAGCCAAGCCTGCGCTGGCTCGGTTCCCAAATCAAGCCAAAAATCAAAATCATTAACATTTGTTTCCTTCTCCCTCCCAAGAAAGCTAAAATAAGAACAGAGGCGGGATGCACCGGTGCTGCGCAGCACATGGGACGTGCGACCCTCCAACTCCCCCGCGCAGAACCTGGCTGCAGGTGTTGGCCGCAGAAATTGAGTTGCCGGAGTTCACCGACGATAACAACCAGGTGCACGCGCGCGCTGCACATACGGAGAGCGCGAAGAACGCCAAAGCTTCTCCTGGAAAACAGACACAGCTCACCAGCACTCGACCGCTCAGGCAACCGCTTCTCACGAGCGGTCTCAGGCCCAGCAGGAAAAACCGTTTACTTCTTCCTCGCGGAGGCGCTGGCCCGGCCGGGGTCAGGTTTGAGAGCGACTGGCTGTGCCACTTGCACCAGATCTGGCCTCCGGCTAAATAAGGGACTTCTGCTGCCACTTTTGTAGGCGCTAATAAAAAGTCCTGGCCGGAGGGGAAGCCCTCCTCCTTCGCGCGCGCCGGCAGGGTCTGCTCTGCCAGCCACCCGACGGTTGTAGCTTGTAATACCAAACATATGGATGGAGGAAGAGACGAAATCCATCTGGTTTTGGGGTGGAATAAGAAGGGCAGCAGAAGCAAAACCAATGAAAGAATAGTGCTGAATGCCTTCCGGAGAAACTCTACTGGGAGAGCGGGCTCCGCTCCTCGGCGCTCAGCCAAAGGGACCTCGCAGACACCAGGAAGATTCCCCCAGGCCCCCAGGCCCGCAAAATGTCGATTTAATTTCTGACTTGGGTTCTCACATCTGGCAGAGCACGGGATTAACAACAGGCAAGCTACAGACTCCAGTCATTTGGCACCTACCTTCTCCTTGCACTCATATCCACCGGCTCATCGTTAATGTTTTCCTTCCCTGGCCTCCCTGCAGTCCTGCCATCCCCATGGGGCCTAAGGCTCCCATTCAGCTTTTCTTCGTAGACTTTCACACCATCCTGTTTCACCGGGAGCTCGTGGGGCACCTCAATGCCCGAGAGGTCTTTCCTCTTCAGCAGTGCCAGCATCTTCAGGCGCTCCATCGCCTCATGTCCTTCCATTTTCAATCTCTTTGCCAGGACATCATCCCGATCATCTGCTTGGTCCAAGCTCCGTTTCAAGAGGTTCAGGCGCAGAGCATCTTCCGTCATTCTGTCCATCCTGCGGGATAGAGGTGGACATAAGGACACAATCAGTATCACAGCAAACAGAAAACGGTTGCGGCAGACCTGGCTTAACTCCCCCGGGGCTGGCGGGGACCTCCAGGCCCGGCCTCCCCCCCCTCAGGGAGCACCAACCTCCCACGCGCCTGTGTGCGGTGACCTGCCGGCAGCAGTGCCGCACGCTTTTAGTCCCGATCCTAAACCAGCCAGGCAGGGAGTTTCCCAAGCAGAAGGAACCGCACACACCTGAAGGGCAAGAGCACCCCGAAACCCTTGAGAACTGAAGGCACAATCCCTCGTTCAGCATTAAAACACCGCCGGCTGCCGCTCGACAAGATTTACTAGAAAGGGGAGCCGGCAAACACTCGAGTCGCCCAGGGACGCAACGAGGGCAGCTTAGCTCCTTCTCACACTACGTGTGCCCAGCCTTAGTTTTTGTAAGGCTTCATTCACAGGCTTCGTGCCGTGGGCTCTTGTTTTTTGAGGGGACCCGAGGCGCGGTTTGAGCCCCCTGCTACCAGCACGAATGCCACGGCACGCCAAGTTTGGTAGCAAGCCTCCAAAATGCAGGAAATCCCCTACCGCGCGGTTTCTCCTGCTCCTTCTACGCTCTCGGGCGAAGTTGCCCTGTTAGTCGGCGAGGAACGCGAGGCACCCTCTCACTCCAAGGATGAAGGCACACACAAGAGCATCCCCACCCACCCTCGCCCTCCGTCCTCCCCGGCCGACCGCCTGTCTCTCCTCCAGGTGCAAAAATGCCCCGTGGCAAACAGATGCAGTACAAATAAAACAGGGGAAGGAGCCGCAGAGCCCATCCCAACCCCAAGTCTCTGCTCCCAGGCTGATAAGAAACTAGCTACAACAAAAAAAGAGCCAAGGGAGCTCCACCTGAAAGCAAGGAAAGACCAGCTCGGTGAGGTCTTCACCTACCGACACGCAAACCGGGGCTGGGGACGATGACGAACAACCGGGGAATAAGCGAGAATTTAAACCGTGGCCATCTCAAGAAGGCCAGTGACTTTTTTCTGCTCCGCATGCCAGCAGCTCGCAGGGGCTCGTTAATAAGGCCTGCGTGCTCCGAGCTGAAAGACGAGGCCAAAGCGGCCGAATCTCGGGCACCTGGGCTCCTCCACGCTCGCTTCAGGTGGAGCTTCCTGAACTTGGCTCCGAGTCACTCACGAGATAAAGCTTCGCCGAGCCAAATTTCTGCCAGGAAAACGTTGTTCTGGCTCAGTTATAAATCCCCTATAATTACACATCTTCCGAAGTACAGCTGTCACGCAAGTTCAACTGCAGCATCAATATGGTTTCAAGGGTATGAGCCGTGCTAGAGAAACCTTACTCTTAAAAAAAAAAAGGGGTGCAGTCGCGGCAGGCAGCAAGAAAACAAATGCAAATCTGCAGCGCAACAGAAAAAAGATCCGACCAAGCCTCTGGCACAGTCCGATCTCAAAGAGGCTGCCACGTTCAGGGTGAGCACCTTAGACTTCTTTCTACTTGACAGTCTAGTCTCTCTGCAGGAAAATGCATGTCTACTGCAACCAAATATAGACAGGCAAGCACGGGCAAGCCAAGGAAGACACATGAAATTCCGCTTCTCCGCCCCCATCCCTAAGAAGTGACCCCAGGTTAAATTGAAGCTGTGACTGGCGGTGGGTTATTCAAGACACCATGGGATAGAGAGAAGCCTCACCGCACCCAGCGCTGCGGTCTGGATCCGGCTGCTGGGAAAGCGCCGAGCTCCAATTAACTCAGCCATGAAAGGGCCTCCACAGCTGCTTCCTCCACTTCATACTCTTGGGAGATGAAAGAAAGCGAGGAGGAGGAGGAGAGAGAAGTCCAGATACCTGGCAGACAAAGGCTGACACATGGGGAGGGCGCACCCGTGCTTTCTAACCAGCCGTCGCTTCGGCGTTTGCTTGAGGACACGTTAAAAAAGCATCCCTAGATAGTGGTACCCACCCACGGTGCGGTCAAGTCATCCTGCAGGTTCTCCCCTACGGAGAAGCCGCTTCGTCCCTACGAAAACGAGCTCCACACTGATCCATAAACTGAATATATCACTTAAAAAAACCAAACAACCAACCCCAAAACAACACACACCGAGCATGGGAGAGCTGGTGCCACCTTGACTGATAAGCAATCTGAAGCAATTTCACTGAATTACATCTTGGTACTCAAAAAACTCACGGTGCTTCACGCACGTGGGTATTTCACGTCACGTGTTCTGACACCAAGACAAATGCAGCTGTAATACTGCTGGCAAGCAAAAAAATAAAACAATACTAGAGCGCACAAAGGAGGTTCAGGCTCCCTGAGCGCACAGTGGTCGTCTTCCGGCCTTCAGAAGGGTAGCGAGATGCACCCGCGCGAGGAAAACCATCAGAACATCGTAAAAATTTGCCCGTTTTAAAAAACACGAAGGGTGACATCTGCACCTCAAGGTGCCACATCCAGCAAAGCTGGCACGGACCAAAAAAAGAAGAGCAACGTACCCAAAGGGAGAGTTGCCGGGCCCTGATAAGGTTTCAGATCGAGCCATGCCCCTTCGCGGGCAGTTATTTAAGCAAGCCAAAGCACCGCCATGAAACGTGAGCGGAGTTGGGTGTTTCCTTTAAAGACCCACGGCAGCCGCCGTCCCTTTGAACTGCGACATGGGAGAAGAGAAGAAATTACCTGCTAGTAACTGCTGGTTCGGGGCCGGGCTGCCTCTGCGCACCCGCGAGCGGAAGGAAGCCGTAAAGCCCTGGCTGCAGGCGCGCCGGCGATGAGGAGCGTTATCGCCACGCTCCGATCGGAGTCGGAGCACGAAACAAAGCCAGCGACGGAGGCACCGGCAGGAGTCGGCAGCAGCCAGGGTCCACCACCACCACGACCACAAAGGAGACGCAGCGGCGGTACGGAAGGAGAACAAACCTTTTGCTCGGCCTCTCTGCAAGGCAGAAGGTCTCCTTCCACCTCCCCTTCCCCGCAGGAAGCCCCGAGACCTACCGGTCCCATCACCAAAGTGGCTTTTTGGGTGTCCCCCACCTACGTGGGCCCATCCTGCTCCATCACGAGAGCGGTACCACGTCCCCGAGACAGCATCCCTGTGATTTTCTCCAGCTTTGCCGTCACCCGCTAGCACCGAGCTGGAGGACGAGCAGTTCGTCTTTTGGGAAGTTAAGGAAACGCCGTCTGGGGACGCAGAAGAGGAACGCACCGGGTGGGAAATCAAGGTCTTGGCCGACAAACACCGAAGAAACAACGCACCAGCCTCCAGGACTCGAAGGCCACCGGTCGGTGGGATTTCGGCAGCATCATTTAGCGCATCCGCTTGCTGCAGGAGGGAAGGACTGAGCAGACCATGAATGAAACCCCTGCTTGCAGAGACGCGAGTAGATGGCATCTGAAGGGTTTCAGCATGCCCTCCCCTTTAACGTAAGTGGCTTCGGTACTAGAAACAAATCAAAAGCACTGTTATCAGAAACAGGTACCACAACTATTTAATCCTTTCAAGAGGAGGCTTTCCAGGCTTGGTAAGGAGCACGCGCTTTCAGCCAGATTCAATAAAAATTAAATTAGGCTTCAGATTCTTTATTGAATGGGGCCCTTCAGCGTTAACACTCAGCTGCGAGGAAGGGGAAGGGGAGGGGAGAAACTGCAGCTTTACTGGGAGCCCTGGGAATTTCCAGAGCGCCTCGACTGCAGAACTGGGCAAGGCAGGGGAGAGCACTCGACTTCACCCAAAAATTAGCAGAAAAGAGCAGGAATTCTTTCAGCCACGGGTCTATTCAGCGAGTCTGAAGGTCGGGAACTTCAGTACTGGCCCTGCTCCGTGTCACAGTAACCCAAACGAAGAGCAGAGACTAAACCTCTCCGGTCTGACTCGTGAACAAGGACCGGCTGTGGAGCATCTCCTCTTTATCAGCAATCTGGGATTATAAACTAAGCAAGAGCAGATTCCCCCCCCTCCCCTCTGAATTTTAGCCACTTTTCAGAAGACACCAGCCTCGTTAATCAGACAGTAATAGGACCATGTTAAATGGACGCACACTGAGCGACGCCGTTCAGCCGCACCAGACAATACGGGTGTGCTCCAGTCACACCTGAAGGACGGGAGGCAACGGGCACGACGGCGCAAACCAGATCATCCCGACTCGCCTCCCTCCGGCAAAACGCTCCTGGGGATCTGGCACATCCCAGGAAGCAGGCTCTCCCTCTCACTTCCCTAAGGAACTTCATTTAAAAAAAAAAAAAAAAAAAGAGAAAAAAATTGAAACAAAATTCTCAAATGGTGGCAAAATCCCCCAGGGCAAAACAAAAATGCTATAAAAAAAAAAAAGTTACAGACTGTAATGACCTCCAGTTGCAGCTCTGTAGGTGAGCAAGCGTTCCTGACTACCTAAAAAAAAAAAATAAAAATAAAAGCTGGTGTCAGTTTAGAGCCAACATTTAAGAGGCTCCCAGGGAGGAGGAGACCAGAGGAGGAGAGGGGACTCCCTGCTCAGCCCCTGCGACGCAGGGACGCGGGGCGGTCCGAGAGACGAAATGCAGCATCGTCAGCAAGACCGGGACGGCCGCGTCTTCCCCGCTCTGAGGTTGGGAGAAAAAAATGCCTTCTAGGAGCCCCAGCAAACCTTCTGCGGCCGAGCCGGACAACGCGCAGCACCTAGCTGCGATGGGAGCATCGCCCTTGTGCTCTACCGACGGTAATTCCCCGATACAAACGGACAAGTCGCAGTCACTCGGTGAGCAGACGCTCTCCCCGAAGACTTTGGGTCCCCAAATCTGACGTTCCAGCAGCTGCCGAACATCGCCGCCACCCAGGCGAGCTCCAAACCTCTTTCTCCACCCCAGCACCAGCCGGTCCCCGCACCCCCCCTCCCGGTTCACAAGCGCGAGAGCCCTCCTCTCCGCAGCCCCTCCAGTTTGAACCACGCGTTTCCGGCGTCGCTGGTTTCCAGGCTCACCTTCGGTTTTGGTTCACAACGTCCCCCTGCCTGCGGACGACACCACGGGCACGTTGCCGTGTGCCGAAACGCCAAGAGCACCGCAGCCTGGTGCCCGCCTGCGCCGATGCCGCCTTCGGCACAGTCAGGGGCAAGGCAGTCATTACCTTCAGCATCATGCGCTCCCTCTATATGTTCCTTTAGCTTTAGGCGGTTTCACTTCTCCGGTGCTCGAAAGACAGGTTTGCCGTTCCCAGACAAACAAAGCAGCAGCCCAATTTTCCATTTATGTTTGATACAGCACCCACGAGGGGAAAAAAACCAACAAACCCAAACCAACACAACTATTTTAAAAGCTGGAACAAGTGAGTTGGGCCAAAAAAAAAAAAAGAATATTATACCGGAGAAGTAAGTATATCTAGGGACTAGATATAGCCCGTTCTTAACGCGCAGCCTGTACAGATAAATATCCCTCTGAGATTTACCTGATGAAGGTGGGACCAAGCAACCGAAATGTGGCAGCATCAGCAGAAGTTAATTTCAACTCGAGTTTATTCAGGGAAGCCCCGGGAGGTTACAACCCCTTCCCTGCCTTTTCTTCCAGAGCTTCTCCGTCGTGTTAACCCACACTTTTGTCTTCCTCGACCCCTAGGCAACCAACCGCATCGTCCAGCCGCCATCCCCGGCCTCAGACCCTCCCGAACTAATTGATGGGTTGCAATTAACAGGCTGACACACAGCAAAGCTGAAAGGCAACGCAAGACAATGCGCCATCCTACCTGCCCGACCGAGGTCCAGCAGTACCCAGAAGGAGAAACCTTACAAAAGAAACCAGCAGACGCTCAGCAAGACTCCGCTGGAGCCAAGAGGGAGGCTGCAGGTGCAGAAAAAACCAGACAGAAATCCTCCAGTTTCCACCTCTGGACGCGATCCAGACCGGGAGGTGCAACCGACGCTTCTCTTTTCTCGCAGGAGTCCGAGCGAGGCGCCCGAGGTCAAGGCCGCGACATCCAGAAGTCACGCCACCGCTGCCGGAGGCTTCCTCCAGCTCCCAGGCTGGAGCTTTCCGGCCGCCCGCGCTCCAGGCAGCATCAACCGCGCCGGGCAAGAGCAAAGTCTCCTCTCTTCCTCCGCTCCGGACTCTCTGCACGAGGGCTCTCTGATCTGCCACGAGGGCTCTCTGATCCGCCTCCTCTACGAACCATCCGGGGCTAAAACTTTTTGCAGCGTGCTCCGAAATCCTCCTGGCAGCCCTACTCCTGCCTTCCGGCGAAGCTGTTTATACTGGCCGCCGTCTCGGAGGCAAGACGGACTCTACAACAGATCTCCTCTGACGTTTCTTAAAAGGAAAAATCTAAAATCT
>NW_008824590.1:304443-306758 GCF_000699105.1 Pygoscelis adeliae
TGCATGTCTCCTGCCCACACATTTACGGATGCGGCTGTAGGAGGGAAAATCCTCCCCGTGACAAGCAGGTCGCTACACCAGGGCCCTACGGAGAAAGGGTGGCTGTATCAAAAGCAAGCTGGTCACGCTCAAATAAGGCATGGGATCGTAGAGTCCTTCGCAAAGGTCACGGGCAGGGTTTGGGTGGGGAGCAGTGGTGCCCCACAAGTGCCAGCGCCATCCAGCGAGAAGTGAGAACCCAACGCAGACAAACGGGCATCTGCAGCAGCTTCAGGAGACCAGAAGCATCCTAAAGCCTTTGAGAAGGGCTATTTTCTAGAAAGATTAATTTCTACTCTTCCCAAGGGCAGCGTAAGTCCATCCGCGCGCAAGGACTGCTACAGCCCAACGACGCTCCGGCAGACGAGAAGGACGCTTTTTCTCCCGGCCCGACAGGGAAGGAGAGACGTACAGAAATACCTCCAACGCCGGCGTGGACTACGTGACACGGTCCAGGAGGGCAGAGCATCTCCCGCACCCCACGCGGGCAAGAACAGTTTTCAGCCGCCATCGTCAACTAGAAGGACGCCGTCCTTCAGCCACCGACACACGGCCGGTAACACCAGTCACCAGTAAATCCCACCCGAGTTATTTTTCACTCTTCCGAGCCATCCAAGCAGACCCTAAGCATCCAGGGAAGCCGACGGGTTGCAGAGCCACCCTTCCACCACCCGAGTGCCAGACCCAGCCTAAATCGACGGCTCGGGTGTCGCTTCCAGCTTCAGCCTAAGACTTCACACTAGACTTTGCCCCAGCTCAAAATAAGCCCCGCTGGGATGAGAGATTCGGAAGCGATGCGGGTGCCCTCCACCCACCCCATGAAATAGAAACCCGGGCACCTTCACGCGCAATTCGGAAACGTTTGGGGCTGCATCAGTTCACAAAAAGCAAACGGGTTGGATGACCAGAACACGCAGGGTCGCACGGAAGAGACTCGGCAACTCGGGCACCTGCGCCGGCACCCAAACCCCCCAACATCCCCACGTTAGCCGTAACGTTTCCAGGGACCAAACGCCCGACCGGCACCTCCGTCCCCCCTGCGCCGCGGCCGGGTTAGAGCGAAGGCGCTCCAAGAGGCTCTGCCACCACCTTGGTCCCTCCGAACAACAGCAACCGTGCCACGCCACGTAACTTAGATATTAAAAACTATGATGTCGGTAGACTAAAAGCTGTTTAAAGCCCCGTTCTGCTGGGCTCGGGGAGCAGAAATGGCATTTACGTGCGCTGAGGAGGCGAGGTCCAACTTACCTGAACGTGTCCCGCTCCCGCTGTTCAAAAGCCACTTTTGCACCCCTGAATTGCAACGATCCCCCTCGCACGCTTAAAAACACGCCGAGCCCGTAGGCAAACGGCGGGTTTCGCAGGGTTTGGCTCCTCGTCCGGAGCCCGTCGGCGCCGTGGGATGAAATCGTGTGTCTAGGGGCTGCCGAGAGCCCGGCACATGCACCGCTCCGACGTCTTCGCTTCCATCTAGGCTGAATACAAACCAACATCTACGTCGTAAAATGCATTTCAACACAGCACACACAAAATGGCTGGCTCCCAAGACGAGCATTTCCATACAATACTATAAAAAGGATAATAACCTAAAAAGGTAATTATGACTTAACGGCTCGGCAGTCTGAAGAGAGATCTGCAAGAACACTGATGCAGAGGGGGAAAAAAAAACCACAACCCACCCCACTATCGAATAAAAACGTGCTGCTCTGAATCCTGATGCTACGGATTGTAAGTTGTCAAGAAATACTACGCTGGGCTCGGATTATTGTGCGAGCCGCAAAGAGAAATACTACGCTACAGCCCTGTGGAGGAATTTTTATGCAGGTAAGAAAGAAAATACGTAGGGCCTATCGCGGAGATTTTATCAAGAGCGGAACGTGCACGAGGCTTTAAAGAAACACACAGTCCTAAATACAGCCTTAACAAAGACAAAATAGCTGACAGAGTCTTTAAAAAAAAAAATCCACCGAGCGTAAAAGGAGAGTCATTCATAAACTGGGGGGTTAAGCAAGGCTTCTCCTTGCCATTCAGATGCACGAGAGGGGAAAGGGGGGGGGGGAAAATTAAGACAAAGAAAACATTTTAGAAGACAAACCGTGAGGCTAGTTTTCAACAGGATCGGGAGCTGTCTCTTGGTTGCAGCAGACCGTAAATTCTTACGGTCGTTTCGGCGCAAACTCGTTAAACAGTTCTGCTGTTTCCCCTTCCCATCCCCAGCTCCGAGCGATGGGAGACACCGGGGTGTCCCCCCCCCCCCCCAAACGCCCCCCCCCCCA
>NW_008824590.1:309229-318601 GCF_000699105.1 Pygoscelis adeliae
ACAAACCTCAGGCTGAGCCGTTTCTCCCAAATTTCAGAGACGACCGATTCCCGCGGCTCCTCACCCTGCAGCACCGGCACCGGTCCCTACGGCGAAGAAAAGGATGCCCTAAAGTGTAGAGGTGGAAATGACTAAAGACGAAACGCGGGAGGAAGCGGCAGTAAGGATGACGGCGACAAGTTTGAGGCCTCGTGAAGGAATTAACGTGCATTTTGAGCCTCCAACCACAGCAAACAGCTCCTCCGAAAGCAACGAGGACGGAAACGATTCACGTTCGTCTTAGTCCAGCTCCGCTGAGCCCATCAGCTTTTCATAAAACCGGAATTACCGATTTCGGCGTCTTTATGCTGAAAGCAGAAATAAAACCAACGTTCCCCCGCCTCTGCGAGGCAGAACGGAGAACCCCAGAGAGGGAGAGCCTGACGTGAAAGCGAAGCGAGGCTGGGCCACGCCACTTACCCTACCCAAACGCCTACCGACACGCGTCCAGAAATCGGTTAAAAAGCTTGGAACAGAGTTTTCTGAACGACCGTATCCTTTTCACAAGGCATCTCCAATACATTTTACCATTTATTATTTATACCTCCAATATATTTTTCCCTTTCAAAGTTCCTACCCGAAGGGAAAGGCCCAGGGCTCACCCGCCTCCCCACGCCGCATCCTTCATCGGCATCGGGTCTGGCCTAAACCCTCCCCGTTAACGAGTCAAGTTCAAGTATTTTCCAAAGCTGGTGAACGGACAGATCACCCCAAAACCCAGCACAAACCCGGCTCCGCCAAACAGGGAACGGGGGGTCGGCGTCTCAGCGGTTCAAGAGGAGAACGGTTGGCGCGACTGGGCGGCTGAAATAACTGACGAAACGGGAACCTTCCATTTTGGGTTGCGAATCACAAAATGGTGCTAATCGAAGGTTAACAAGAGCGCTAGCGTCAATTTGGAGAGACTCCCTGCATGTAATTAGTATAGTACTACACTTAATTTATTTGCGGAGCAAGCACAAGTGACCGACTTACAAATTACATCTTTTTCGGGATGGCGCACGCAGGTTTCGCTGGTTTTACACGCTGAAAGCATTATCAAATCATCTTTTAAAAATAAAGCTATTACGCAGTGCGCAAATAACCATGTAATCGGTAATACCCAGTAACTGGCATGTATTTAGCCAACCCATGGGCTGCAGAGAATCTGGTAATTAAGCGGAGTTTCAGCGCCACTCCAAGCACTGGTACTACCCGAGTTTGCCTTTATTAGATAAAATGGAACAATTTCGTTTACAAAGGGGGAAATAACTAATTAGGCTTTAATTACATGGTAGTTACCATAGATTTATAAAGTAATGAGGTGGTGGTTTGGGCCCCGGGAAGATTTATTTCCAGGCTGCGTCCACCGAAAACGTGCAGACCGAGTGGCAGGTCACGGGAAAAGTAAGAAGCGCGGGATAAGAAATTGGTATTTTTTTTTTTTATTTTTTTTTTTTTAAGAGAAAGCCCAACAGCATGACGGCCGAGAAGTCCAGAAATCCTGAGGTTCTGCTTAAAGAAATGACGTGGTTTGGGGTCTCTGGGGGGAAAAAGAAGGTATTACATTAGGAAACCTCTCTTCCATACGGCGTGAAGAAACCCGCAGCCTCCGAGGTGCCGGGCTCGGCGGTCATCGCCGGTGGGTACGGCCCCTCCAGGCAGAGATGGGCAAGCGTGGCTTCTGCCAGGGAGCAAACTGACAAAAAAAAAAAATACTGTCTTTCACAGTATTTGTTCAATCTCGGGGGGAAAAAACCTACGTGGCGACACCTGGGAAACGCTTCTCAAGTCCAGCCGGGGCTGGAGGCAGCCGTCTCGCCAACATCCCGGCACCGGTTTTCCCTTCCCTCCGCAGACTGCCGTTATCTTTAACGTAACGCTGCTCGGGTCCCATCACAGCCAACGTTGACCCCCCCGCCCCCTCTTCATTTAAAAGCCGGAACCGAGATGTTTTTTGCTGACTGTCTCTCAACAGTTCATGCCTAAGCAACGTGTCCTCGCCTGCGGGTCTCCGCAGCTGAAATTCAGTTCCCCAACGCTGGGTCCACGTAAGATGCTTCAGCGCAGCCCCGTTTTATCTAACAAAGGCAAACTCGGGTAGTACCAGTGCTTGGAGTGGGGCTGAAACTCCGCTCAATTACTTGCGGCTTGTAATTTCTTCACCATGTCATGGAGAAGCATCAGCTGGTATCAAGGAGGAGACGGCCCTACCCCAAATGGTTCCTTTTCGCGGTCGACATCAGCCCACCGCGGCAAAAAGTTTCTTCAGCATTTTTCTCCGTCCTCAGCCGTTTCCATTCTCTGATTTTTAGGACCGCGTCACGCTTTTTCCGTGCTCCCCATCCTCCTCCAGACCTTTCATCCTTGTTTTAAGGCGTGCGGAGATTGGGCAGAGATGAAACTGTTTCCAACAAATTAGGGGCGGTTGAAGATGCCTTACATCTCTCCTCCTGCCCTGTCCTTTATCCCGCTGTTGCAAGGCTTCCGAAAGATCTTTAGGGCCAGGCTGGGGAAAGGTATTGCTAAAACATCACTGGACTGTTCATTTAATTGAATTTTAGGGTCCTTTTCACAAGGACCCATCCTCTGGGTGCTTCTATTTCCAGTATGAAAAGGCCTTTGACGAAGTCTGCAAAAGTGCGAACAATAGCTGCTTTTATGCGGCTCTGTTTCCCGAACCCAATTCATTATCTGCAGGTGATCCATCGCTGAGAAATCTCTCCCCGTTCCCGTCGGCTCTGCAGGGTGATTAGCCCAGAAGTCCCCGTCTTCTCTTTATTTACGCTTTTACAGCGATTCTTATATATAAATACACAAAGGACGGGTGGCAAGGGTCTCTAGGGCGGCAAACCTTCAAGCTTTCCCAGGTAACTCATCAGGAAGGTAGGAAAGAGGCGGCCGACGTGAAAAGGAGGATGCGATCGCCTGGAGTTAACTTACTGGGTCGAAACATTTTGAAAGTCTGAATTATAAAGCCACTCGTTAAAGGACTAACGTAGCGTGGTACCCAAGTAACGGCAGGGTGAGGTTTACCCCATGATCTGACCACTGCACACGGGCCCAGGAAACGACGACGGTGCCGCAACCCCCAAATAAGCCACAAAATTGGGTGCTGCTCCCGACACCGGGGACAAGCGACGAATCCATCGCATTTAACCGCGCGGGAGGAGGGTGTAAGAGATGAAGAGCAGAGGGTGGGTCTGAAGGTACAGGAGGTTGAGGTCGGAAGACTCCCAACAGCCGGCGTGAGGATGGCAGGAAGGCTAATTTCACACACAAACCCGTTATGTGAAGTTACGACAAGAAGAAAGCCCACGACCCAAAGAGCGGTAAACGTCACGATAGTCCTTGGGGAGGAGAAAGAGGTTTAATTACAAGGCTTCTATTGAATTCTAAATTCAACCAGAACTCTCAACATCCAACGACAGGCAGCTGGTGGTGTAAATATAAAAAACAGTAATAAAGTCAGCAATTCAAAGCAGTAACATCCCTGTATCGCTGAAGGACGGGGACACCGGCAGCATCGCTCCTCAGCGTTGCCTAAATCCCGCGCTCAATCTCCAGGCGAGACTCCACGAGGAACCGAAGGACTAAAACACAATACAGACTTCCATCCGCGCTGCTGGTATTTCAAATCAACACGTCCAAGAACAATAAACCCCTCCTAATCATTTTTCGGGGGGGAAAAAAAAAAAGAAAAAAAAAACCAGTCCCATGGATGTCAACTGCTCTTCGTCGTGCCGGGGAGCACCGGAAAGTCTCCGTCACAGCAGGACCCAACGGGAGAGCTTTCCGCAGCAAAGCGAGCGATGGGAATAGGGCGGGTTTCACCAGGACTCATCTCTTCCCTCTCGTTGCTTATTCCCCACCTGCGCTGTCCTTCGGTTATAAACCTGTCACCCGCGCTGCCTCTTCTCCTCCGAAACAGAGGGATCCTGGACCAAACCCCCTCCTCTTCATGTTTTTTGGACTTCCTTCCTTCTCATTAGCTAATAGCAAGCAGATGATCGTCATCATCAGCATACAGCTTCAGCCTAGCAACAAGTACTTTGAAAAAATATATCGGTAAAACTGGAAGACGATTACACGGGGGAAGGAATGATTTTTTTTTTATTATTTTTTTGTTTAAACTAGAGACCTAAATTGCCATTCAATACAACTTCAAAGCTTGCTAAGCTCAAGGCGAAGGAACTGGTTAACAAGGTTTCACCGGCAAACTCACATGAAGCAGAACGACGTTCACCAGGAAAAGACCGCCAGGACTGCCTCGGCATAATTCAGTTATTTCATTTTCTATGGGCTAGTCCCAACCGGCGTAACCCCGTTACCTAAGTTCGGTCCAGGTCTGGGGTTAACCCCTCTGAAACAATCAATTCTCTCTGAAACGCAACACAACCAAGGCTCAGACCTGCCCTTTGACTGATCTCCTTTGAATTTTTCAGTGCAGCGCCAAGGTTAGCTCCCCTCGCTCGCTTTTAACGGCAATTTTAACAGACCGGTCGCCGTCCATGACACCACCAACTAGCAGCAACGCGATATTTTCATCACGGTGCTATCCCACCGGAAAGCCGAGTGGACGGCAGTCCTATTTCTATCCTCACCACAAGGCGTGGGAAGCTAACCATGTCCAGCAGCTGCCGGCTTCCCGGTCCAGTTGTTTTCGGCCCTGAAACGTAAAACTAGCGAGCGGCGCTTTGGGTCCACGTTATTTCGGAGCAGCAGACTAAATGAGAGTAAAGCGAGTACAATTCGCGTCAAAACGCCAGCGTGAGAGCAAAACAACAGAAAAAGGCCCATACGGGGAAGAGAAAGCAAGGAGTCCGGGGGCTGCTGGTGGGCCAACCAAACCGCATTTGCAAGCCGTCGAGAAAACGGGCTCGCCGGCACACCGAGAGAAACATCCAAAACTGCCATATGGTGCCCGGCAATTTATTAAGACATCCTCGGTGGCTTGCAGCGAGCTTCCCGACCCGTCGTTCCTTCGGTTTATCCAAATCTCAGCGAAACACACTGACTAAATACAGCCGAGCCCAGAAGGAAGGTTATTTTAAAACAGCATTGCTGAAGACATTCAGGATCTGATCTTCCGTTAAAGCCATTCCTTTAAAAACAAATCTATCAGCATCTTTCCTCTATTTCAGAGGACACGTGTGTTGCTCCAGGGCTACCGAACACGCAGCGTTACGTTAAACCGGTGCCTCCGAATCCAGAGCGGAGACTCCGGCCACCGACACCGAAATGCCGCCTTTCCTCCGCGCAGGCCGCTGGTTTGCCGAAATTGTTGCAGGGACTAAAACAATAAGCTATTGAAATGCCAAATCGGACTCACGCTGCACTAGTAGGTATTTAAAATTGTCAGGTCTCCAAGATTAAATTAGAATCAGGGACTTTAATAAGAAGCAAGTTAAGGAGTGATTCACAGAAGGGGAAAACGCATTAGGTTCGGACTTATTCAACAAGGGACTATTACCAAGCAACCATTTTGAAACTCTCTGAAAGTCTGCATCCGTCTGACCGATTTCCTTTCACTCAAAATTTCCTCTAAAAACAAAAAAAATATCTAAAGAGCATCCTCTCTCTTGGCTGGTGACAGAGGTAAGCCAGGCTGCGCGCACCGTTAATTTTGAGGAGGTTTGAGGAGCGGATAGCTTCGTTTCAGATACGGGAGCAGCATCTCCACCCGCGCATCAGTCGCCCGCTCCGGGTAATCGCTACAAACCACCATCTAAAGGGCGGGTTTAAACTGGGAGCAAACTGGGAGCAGCTCAGCTGATGGCCCAGATTTCCAGCTGCTCCCCGGTCCAAGCCCTGGCGCGGACCTTCACTCAGCCTGAGTGAACCGAGTCAACGATCCACCTTCAACAACTACTTTACGGCATAAATCTTAAAATTCCCTGTGACTACGCCGCAAGTCACGCAGCAGAAAGGACACGGAGGTTTTTCCGTTCGGTACCTCAGTCCCTCACTAAACACGGGTCGTTGCCGGAGCGCAGACGGAGAGACTAGACCTGTAGATGTTTGTAAAGATGCTGCAGAGTTTCATTAACTTTACGCAGTTTGTTTCCGGATACGTGCGTACAGCTCTCAGCGACTGACTGGGAAAACAAACAAATATATAGATAGAAAAGAACCATTTTTAAATGGCAAGGTGTTTAAATGTAAAACTCCAGATTACAAAAAAAACCCACCCAAAACACTGTGATTGGCAAAGCGTATGGGGCCTTCAAGATAACGTCCTGCCCCCTCCCGCCCTCAGCTCCTCTCAGCAGCGGGGAGTTTCAGCTCTTTTGTCTTTTCAGAGACTAAGTTAATTTTATTCTACTCAAACAGTGACTCTGCTGCAGACAAAAGGAAAAATGAAGACCCACTGCAGTGAAACAAGTTTTATAATTCATTAAAGTGAATTATCTTTCTTCTACAAACTGCGTTAGGCAGTCGGGAAAGGGGAAGAAAAAAAATTTACAAGTAAACTGTTAAACCCAGAAGTTGTCAGCAGCAAAAACCTCGTCGGCAGGAGGATTTTAGGTTATCCGTCTCCCTCCACGTCTCCCCTGCTCCTCGAAGGGAGGGCGGCACAGAGCGAGATCTCGCACGTTCGCTTTGCAAGTCTTCGGGCTGGGACGTCGATGAGAAAGCTCCTCGCGCGGACTGGAGGAGACCGGGGAGCCAGAGCTGACTTACACCCCAAAGCACCTCGCCGGGGCGAACAGAGCCAGATTTAGTTTCCGACGAGAGGCATTTCAGGAGGACACATCCTCCTTCCTTGCTGAGAGCTTGAAGAAACACACTCCCGTCTTTCCTTGCTGGTAGGGACGCGACCAAAAGGTTTTCGGGCTCGGCAGAAGAGGGGTAAAAAGCCTGATCCCAACACACGAGCTCACCGAGACAGCAGGGAGAGGTCCGGCCTCTTTCCTCCGAAATCCCGTTTCCGTAGCTTGCTTCTTGGGACCCCTCTGCCTTGGGAAGAGGAGGGATGCGCCCGTCTGCTCCTCAGGGGAACCCCGGCCATCCGAGACCACAATATCAGGCCCGGAAAGATTTGGACGGGGAAAGGCGACGCTTCGAGACGCCGCATGCAGAAGGGTTTCTATTCCCTGCGAATATTTATCTTGACGCAGGTTTTGGTGATAAAGATCCTGTTTCTAGCCCCCCATACCGAACCAGGGCGTTAACTGGAATGAAAGATAAGTCTTGATACACGAAGACCGAATGTTTCGAAGCGCGCAGCTGCTCTCCTCCCAGGTATGGACAGGGCATAACCCTAAAGCTGCAGGTCCAGGAGATGGAAAACAGGCAGTAAGCAGCGGCATCCTCTTCCCGAGACGACAGATGGGTTTTGCTTAGCTCTGATCCCAAAGAAACGGGATCCTTGCATTCATTTTCTGAGATTCAGTGAAAATGAGGCCTAAATCCAGGATACTCTGGAAAAATACACTTACTGGCTTCAGGCGGTTTGAGCTTACGGTCACTACAATTTGCCCCAGAAGCCCAAGTCCAGCAGCACCGGGGCGCGGAGCAGCAGCACCGTTCCCACTGACCCTACGGGATCCAGAGCTGGGTGTTTTCAAGGCATTTTTAAACTCTTCCATCGAACCGAAGGGCACACGGTCACAAGTTATTTTATTATTAGCACCGTCTGGCCCCCCCCGCAGCCGTACCGAGCTGCTACTGCCCCAAAAGGCATCAGCACGCGGCTCCGGCAGCCGGCACGCTGGGAGAGCGCCTGCACCGGCCGCCCCACCGACGGCACCGCGCGTTGGCATATTCGGCAGTGGCGAGGTTCGCCTTTAAAGACCGGGCACGAACAAAAATTTACGCAGGAAAAGAGCAGCTACGAGAACGCCGACCGCCGCAACGAAAACCAATAAGCGGGAGGAAACGCACGGCTTGGGGCAGATCCTCCCGTGACACCTTTCCTCCTTCCTCGCCATTCCCCGTTGCGTCGCGGGACCGGAGGAGAGACAGCTCGTTTCAGCCCAAACCGAGAACTTCTCTGGTTTTTGCTTTCTGTCACCGCCTTAATGGTCTTTTAATGCCCCTCTCGCCCCTCTTTCGATCAGCCGGCAGGATGCTCCTCCGACCTCGAGGAACCAGGCAGGGCTTGTAAGCGAGGGCTGCCTCTAATCTACCGTCGGGACTCTGAAACCGGGCAGTTTCAGGGTTCAGCCCCAAAATACGCGCTCAAACCTGAGCGGCGGCACTCTCCGTCCAGTGAAAGCCTGTTAAAGCCATCCCGGCCCGTGCGCGGCTCCGCCGGAGTTGGTACCACCTACCTGGAAATACCCGCTGCCGCCGCGAAGCCGAAAGACTTTGATTAGGGATGAAACAAAATGGATGTGGCTTCGCAGGACCGACGTGCAACGGTCACGTCGATGCTCCGTGGAGAAAAAAAAAGCCCGCGAGGTTCTTTACAGACTCCCCCGCGCCGGTCTTGGGTCTAATTTTAGAGAGGAGGCTTGGAAGCGCCTCTAACTCACACCCTCCAAATTCCAAATGCTGGTGCTGGTTCTTCAGAAGGATTTCAGGCATATTCTGGATACCGTTATCACAAATAACCGGCTAATATTCCGCGTCCAAGAGGCAGAGTTGCAAAACCAATCGCGATCCGAAATGTAGCGTTATCCCCCTTTCCTCAATACGTCTTAAATAATCCCACCTTTGCGAGGGCTGAGAGCAAGCGATTAGAAGCGATACGCCGCGTTTATATGAAAAGCACGGAGAAATAAAAACAAAACAAAACAAAAAAGAATGAATCCCAGCACGGTAGCCTCTTCCCCGACCCACTTCCCAGGGACGGGGACGAGCTTTCGGAGGTCTGTGCACGCGACGAGGCGCTTGACAAACCTAAAAACATCCGACCCGGGATAATCGCCCGCTCTGGTTTTGCACAAGAGAAGACCGTGAGGTGACGGGAGGGAACCGACGGGCGGCAAGAAGGAAGCCCCTGTACCTCAGGGCAGCATTATCAGCAACCGGGCCAGAGCTCTACTTGAAAACACGGCTTTGTTTTGTCAGAAGTAGCGCCTAGAGTTGTTAAAACAAAACGGAGGGAGAACCTCACTCCTGTGTTCGTTATACAGAGCTCATCGCCGCAGTTACGTGGGTCACACTGGGGAAAAACAACAAAAAAAAAACCCCCACCAACCCCGAAAGTACTTCAGTTTGCCTTAATTCCATGAAAAAAACCAAAAAAACGCACCAAAAACCCCAAAAACCAAAACCCTAATGGCATTCTTTAAGATTTTGGGCATCCAAAGGGGAGAGAGCAAAGGGCAAGGAACGCCTCCGAGGAAATACGTACGAGATGAAAAAGCTGCCCAGCTCAAGGACGGGACCTGCGATGCCCAAACG
>NW_008824590.1:319031-320670 GCF_000699105.1 Pygoscelis adeliae
CCGGCCCCCCGCTGCCCCCCCCCCGGCGGGGGGATCATCCCGGATCCCCCGGCCACCGGCATCATCCGCCCCAACGGCGCCGTGAGAGCGCGGGCAAGCCGGGCCGCCCGAGGCCCCGAAAGCAAGACCCCGACCGTCACATCGGGCGGGTTGACGTATTTGTCCAAGTCCCAATTTCAGAATAATGCTCTTTAAGGGAAAAAAATGATAACAACTTAAAAATCTCTTTTTCAAGTGACCCAGATAAGCATTTCAACTCCACCTCTCACAGCAAGTACACGCCACGGCAAAAACGAGCCTCTCCCCAGGCAGATGGCCCACCGGGACACGTGCGAGCGCAGCTCCTCGCTTTTCCACGGAAACCTCCCGAAGAAAGCGCAGCCGAGGCAGAGAACATTTGTGGGGTTTTTTTTTGTTTTTTTTTTTAAATAGCCAAATTAGCTGAAATACCGAAACCGATCAAGAGAAGCGACTCTTCGTCTACCCGTCACGGTGAAGGAGAGAAATACGGGCTCACGGCAACGTCTCACTTCCCAGGCCCCGTCGGCCGGCGCATCGCCCCGCCGCCAACTAAATCACGCAACAGCGACGTATCATCCCACGCGTTTAAAAAAAAAACAACCTGCCAGATAACCTACACGCACCACCAGCACACACACACAAAAAAAAAAGAAGAAGAAAGTCACGGCAAACGAAACCCCGGCCATCTGCAACCGGGCTCCTCCGAACCGCCTCCGGATTAAAGGCGCAGAAATCCACGAGTCTGCGGGCAAACCCACGGCTTTCCACGGAGGGCGGGCGCGCGGCACCGAGGAGCTACGGAGGCGAATGGACCCCCAAACCCGCCTCCGCGCTCCACCTGCGCCGGCGAGGTCTCGCCGCGGCAGCTCCGCGGAAAAGTAAGTTTCTTCTTCACCTTCCAGCGGTCGATCCGACGCTGTAAAACTGCGGCGGCATGTGGCACGGCCTGATAGGTTGAGTTTCTGCGCGCGAGGTGGATAGCTTTACACGGGGATTAGATTTATAGCCAATCTCTCTCCCTCTTTTTTTTTTTTTTTTTAAAAAAGCAGAAACATTTCGCTGTCGTGCCTCGGCGCAAACACGGTGCGGAGCCCCGCGTTCCGTGCTCGCGCGCCAGCAGCTTTGAACGCCACCCGACCCAAACGCCCCTTTCAAAACAAATGAAAGCCGTTCTCCGTGGGGTGATACGCTGGGCTGTAGGCTGTAAAAAAAAAAAAAGGAAAAACAAAAAAACCCCAGAAAAAACAAAATCCAGGGATTATTTTTTTTCTTTTTTTCCACCTCCCTAGTTCTTGTTATTGCCAAAATGTTTTAAAAATCAGCGATTCTTCCGACCGAGCGGTGCAACAGGACTCCTTCCGAGCCGGGATGAGCGGGGCCGCTCGCCAGACAAAGGCTCCCCCACACACACACACCCCCTCGGGCTGGCTCCCAAAAAGGGGTGAGTTATCCCACGTGCAGGGGGCCGCAGCTCCCTACCCGCCCTCTCCCCGCAAGACCGGGGTCCGGCGAGCGGTTTGTTGTCGGGCGAGGAAGAACAAAGCGCAGAGAACTGTCAATTAACAGGGAAATAATTTAAAAAATAATTTAAAAAAAGCTTCAGTGTTTCCCACCCCCC
>NW_008824590.1:321785-321997 GCF_000699105.1 Pygoscelis adeliae
AGGCAGGCGCAAAAAAAAAAAAAAAGAAAAATTTAAAGAAAAAATTAAAAAAATCCTTTTTTTGGGGGGTGATTTCAGCAAACAGAAGGCGAGGAAGGCAAGGCAGCTAAAGCGAATCGATACGATCGCATCCATATGCTGTCGCTCTTCCTCCTTGCTTTCAGCTACCCTCCGCTTGCCCAAACCACCTCCTCCTCCTCCTCCTCCTCCTC
>NW_008824591.1:0-2139 GCF_000699105.1 Pygoscelis adeliae
CGTAGTGATGGAGCCCCTCCACCACGCGTGCGTTGCAAGCACAGGGACCCGCAGTGCTTCTCTGACGGGGCTGCTCCTCGGGAAGAGAATCCTGGCGAGCAGCGCACAGCTGGTCGGGACCAAGTAACACTCGAGGCTTTTGAGGGGCAGAGCTGCAAAGAGCAGGAGCCTGGGGCGGTGTCAGAGGGGCCGAGCAGAGACCGGACAGGAGCCGACGCACTTCGCTGTCGTCACTAATGAGCCCTCGTTCATCGCATCACCAGATTGCTTGCGTCGTATTGTTTTTCTCAGCCCAGGTCTGGCCCAGCTCTCCCACAAACAGCCCTGGAGGAGCAGGGCAGGAGCAGCTGGGGGGTTTGTCTGTCCTGAAGCAGCACCCCATGCCCTGTCCCTGCGCTCCCCAGGCTCCCCCCACGGCGGGCGCCCTTGAGGAGACACAGCCAGGGGCCCAGCCACGCGCTCCCATCAGTGCACACAAAACCAGCAGGGAGGAACTTAGTTATCCTTTTATTTATAAACAAATCAACGTAAAATAAGTGCAGAGGAAAGCACTGGCTGACCCCGCACGGGGACCTGTCTGCAGCGGGCCAGCGGGATCAGCATCGGGTAAAAACGAGGGGCGTCCTGGGGCCGATGCTGTGAGTGACGGGGCTCTGCGAGTGGCCGGAGCCCCACCTCCCTCCGACCACGCTGGTGCAGCAGCAGGGACTGCAGCACAGACTTTGCTGTACAACAAAAAGCCTTTTTATTACTTTGGGGTTTGGGTTTTTTTTGTTGGTTTTTTTTTTTTCAACTTTTCCCCTTAGGGGTAAACCTGACCCAGTGCAAGAGACTGGAGGGTTGTTCACCACGGGGGCCCTTTCTGCTGCTGGCCAGGGCCCTCGAGGTCGGCAGGGAAGAGGGTGTGAGACGTTGCTCTGGATGCACGGAGGGCGAGCTAAAGACAGGAGCAGAAAGAAGTGCTTGCAGCGGGGACCCCCGTCCCAGCCCTTTGGTCATTGCAGAAAGGAAGCGTGTGCGGGAGCGCGCCGTGGGTGCATGCGTGGGCACAGGTCCGGGACAGCCCTCGCCTCCACCGCGCCTCTCCCCATCAGCCCTTCCCCGGCTCATCCCAGGCCGGGGCAGGAGGTGTGCCAGAGGACGGGCAGCCCCTGTCCCCACCGGCAGCCCCGAGCGTGGCAGCTGCTGCCCAGGGGACACAGCGGCACGGCTGGGTGGCCTCCGCTCCGATGCTCCTCTTGCAGCTGCAGTAACGTGTCTGGGACAGCGGGTTACCGCTCAAGTGCCATCAAAAATAAATACATTAGACTGTCTGAAACAAACAGGTGCCGCCAGGTAGGGCAAAGCCCTCGCAGGAAGAGCAACGCAAGGACAGGTCACCACAGTGGGATCCTCTGACTTGCCAGACCCAACACCCTCTCGCCCACGCTGAGCTGGGACGGACCGAAAACACCAGAGGACCGACCGGGAGGGCCCCTGGGAAGACGAACCTTGGCATCTCTGGCTAAAAATCTCCAAGAGTTGCAAGTTCAACAACAGGTAGAAAAATCATTTCATCATCATTTTAAACAGACAACTCCTTATAAAAAAAAAAAAAAAATTTTTCAAAAAAAACCCAACCTCAAAAAAAAAGAGAGAAGGATCAGTTGAGTCCTGCAGCATCCAGCTAGCCTCCGACGCCGACCCAGGCCCCTCCTTGCCATGGGCACGCCAGACCCAGCCACGCTCCTTGGCTCTCCCGCAGCTCGCTCCACGCTCCCAGGCAGTGCCGTGTGCCGCCGCGCGGCCTCCCCAGTCAGAAATAAATACGAAGACCTCCATCCCTGGCCCAGCGTCCCCAGCCAGAGGAAGGCCAGGAGCTGAGGGGCAGGCAGAGCTTGGGAAGTGAGTGGCCCCCGGGATGGGTGGCCGGGCTCCCCCCAGGCATGGAAGACGGGGACGGGGGCAGTCATTGCTCTGAGCTCGCCACGGTGCTACGGGGGCCAAGCGTGGGTCGGGGGCACCATCCCCCTCGCAGCCGGGCTGCCCGGCGAAGCGCAAAGCGTCCCGCTCCCCCAGCCCACCACCCCTCTTGAGGGGACGGGAGCCTAGGGCCGCCCCGAGCAGGCGAGGCTGGGAGCGCACGAGCCACAGGGCGAG
>NW_008824591.1:2401-28154 GCF_000699105.1 Pygoscelis adeliae
AGGGGCGGGCAGGCGGCTGGACCCCTGCAGCGGGGCTGGGGCGTCGGTGAGGCGTCCGTCTGCGGCGTAAGTGGGTGTGTGTGCATGCGTACCTGTCGGCAGGCGAGCGTGGGTATGGATGGCCAGGAGCGGAGCTTCCAGGATCCGTCCTGCCAAGCGTCCTCTCAGAACTTGCCTTGCTTTAGCTTGTCAATGTGGTAAGTGAGCTTCAGGGCTGGCCCCAGCTTCAGCCCCATGTACTTCATCATCATGTCACTCCGCAGCAAGAGCAGGGCTTTCCCATCGATCTCCTGCAAGGAGGGGAAACAACAGCACTTGTGACTACAGCTGTAAGCCCTAACCCTGCCCGCTGAGCCAGGCCGTGCCCAAAATGACGGCGGCTGAAGCAGCACGGCTGGGTGCGAGAGCACCGCTCAACAGCAGAGGTGGGTTGCGCGCAACTGCAGCATCCCAGCGCGGGCATCACTGCATCCCGCCCTGCCTGCAGCTCGGGGGTTCGGCCCTGGACCCCCCACGTGGTGGTGGGAAATCTGCTGGGTGATAAACACCCAGGAGCCATGTCCAGCTGGTCAGCAAATCCTAAAGGGAGGTGGGGAGGACGGAAAAGAGGGGGGTTTCCCTGATAGGGGAACGATGGAGGCAGCGGCGGTGCAGGGGAGCAGTCTCTCACTCAAGGGCATCGTCATCCCGCTGCAGGAGAAATCTCCTGGTAGAGGATGCGCTGGCCCTGACAGCAGTCCTGCCGTGACACACGCAGCCCTGAAGTCAAGGTTGAAGAATGAGGCAAGAGACCAAACCCTGCAAGCCCAAAGAGACTGCCACTGCGTGCAAAGCAAATTTCTGGAGTTTCTAAGCAAAGTCCCAGCAGCTGGCAGAGCAACTGGAGCATCTCATCTCCAGCAGGGCTGATTTCAACATCACAGCTTTCAAAAGTATCTGACGCTTACAGCTGAGCCAGATGTGTCCCTCACTGAGGCTGAGGAGGGGAGGGATCACAAAGCTCCAAATAACCAGAGAACTTTGCACTTAGCATCTGCGAGTGGAAGTTTTCCAGTCCCTTGCAGCACTCCTTTCCTTGACCTGGTCCAGGCTTGGCCCAGCGCTTTGCAGTGGACAGGTTTCCATGAAGAAAACGTTAATGGACTTAGAAATGAAAAATAGAAATCACAACCTCGAACAATAGAAAATCCTGTCCTATGTCGACACTCAGTTAGGTCTCACACTTGGTAAGATCTCCAGTGCTCAGAGCTGAGCACTGTCTTGCATAATTAAAACAAAACATTTTTCAATTACTGGTGGTTCTAAGATTGAACTAATTAAAAAAAAAAAAAAAAGAGAGAGAGAGTGTTGTCTCAGCCCAGCACAGAGCAAGAAGCATCTCATCCGCCTCTCCTGCCTGGGGAAGATGGCTATTTTCTCCTACTGCTCTTCTGACTTCACGAGCACCACCAGATATAACATGGAGTTAATCAAAAGGCAGAGGGAAGATGAACTGTCCGGCAGGAATCAGGACGTGGAGCTGCCAAAATTTTTGTAGCTTTAATTGTACAAACTCCATGCTGTATGTCTGCAGCTATTTTACACTTAAAGACATGCACAAGAACCAGAGCCTTACGAGACTCCTTTTTATAGGAAACAGGGGAGTTTAGCAGCAATGCACTCAATGAATTCCACTTGGAACATGTTTCTTGCCAGAAGAAATCTGCTACAAGGTGAATATTAAGACTCCAGGATGAACAGGGTTTTGTGTTTTCAGCGCTAGGGTTCAAGTCCAGCTAAGAGCTGAGCTCTCCATACGCGCAAAGGCAGCGGTGCTGGGCGCTGTAGCTGGGCTGCGATGTCTTCCCCTCGACGATTTCTGAGTAAGAGGATCCCAAGCCTGGACACGGTATGAGCAGGATTTATGAGGATGTTTTTCTTAGCACAAAACTCCAGCTGGTACAAAGTGCTGCCCTTCTTCTGACTCTCCTAGATTTTCCTTGTGTGATGATCTGCCCCCTCCCGTATATAATATATACATACACACACATATATACACATACACACACACACTTATATATATATACATATATACAGACATACTTACATGTTTCCGGAAGAGGTCAGCATGGGGTCCCAGCTGTGGATCTGCTTCTCGTATGAACTGCATCACCTCCTCCACCGTCCAGGACGAAGGGTCGCGGCTGCTCAGCCGCGAGACGTCTCGGGATCCAAGGTATCTGTCTGAACCTGGGGGGGAAGTGCGAGATGGCAGCCGTTACTCCAAGTATCCCCGCAGCATCGCTCCAGCAGTTATTCACCCTTAATCTACCATTCAGTCTCCTCTCTCAAAGCAACGGCAGAGACAACGTGAAGGGCACGTCCCAACCGTGCCCCAGAGATTCCTGTGGCACAGGTCTAACACCAAAGCCTTATTCTCTCTCCTTAGGCCTCACTTTTCGGGGCAGCTTTCTATACTGAGCCCTTTTCCTCACTCTAAACCCCAATTTCCCCTTGTGCCCCTTCAGCTGAGTTTGCCCCCCGCCATTCCCACTCTTCCTTGCCCATCTACTGACAGTTCCCACCTTTGCAGAAAACAATCCTCCATTCCCACTTCTCTCCCCACGCACCCTTTCTCCCCTTGCTCCCCGGCTCCGAACACCACCTTTAGCAATTTTAACACAGCAAAGCTGTTTTGTGTTTTCATCGGCTGCGTTTTCTGATGGACTGAGCCCGTATGCGAAATTCTGTTGTCTTGAAGCACCGCCCGAGCTAACAAAAGACCTGCTCCCAACATGCCGGCACCGGCACAGCCCGTTGTTCCAGCTCTCTGCCTGCACACACAGAAGTGGGGGGAGGCAGACGGATCAAGGCATCAGCAGCCTGAGCTTTTTAGAGGCTTTTATTGATGCCATGCACTTAAAATTACAACTTTTTTTGCAAACACCTGTATTTGACATGTGCTGATTCACTGCATTGAACAGCTCTCCTGCCCCTATTCCTCCATACAGACAAGTGCCGTTCGCGCATCCGCTCATCCTCCCGGCCACCCGCCCCAGCTCCCAGCCTCATCAGGCAGTTCTCGACTCCCTGGCCATTCCCGATCCATCCTCACGGACTCAGACGCCCATTTATTGCTTTGACGGCCCCATGCCCGTGCTTGCAAATTCAGCTCCTGCTTACTCCTTCCTATCCACTGACCTCCAGGTCCCACCTAGTCACCACGCCGAATGAGTGACCCTGCAAGCACCACCTCTCCGTATTTCCACCCGCCCATCTGCCACGTCTCTAGAGCTACCGTCGAACCTAACAGACTACCTGTTTAACAATGTAGAAGCCAGTCTCTGGTACTTGCTGAAGTTAGAAAGGTGTAACTGGAGTTAGAAAAGCCCTTTATTGCCCAATTTACAATCGGAGGGCTGGCTTCTTAACTCTCTTACCCCCAGAGCTAAGCCTACGCAAGGCAGAGGTACTGCCCTGGGTGAGGCTAGAGGGTTGGTGCAGGTGCCTGTATCCTTGCAGGCGATAGTCTCTGGAGCTCCTGCTGTGGCTGGATGAATTGACAGAGTTCAAGGCAGAGTCCATGGGGTCCAGGCGAGGCTCCAAGGGCCCTGGGAGGCCATCTCCCAGAACAAAGGTTTCACCTGGAACGCACCAAGCTGCAGTCAGTGCACCCGAACACCACGCAGCCCGAAGTTACCGCTCGGCGTCAGAAAGCAGAACCGCAGCAAAGGCAGCGCTCACGCGCGGCTGCGAGAGCAGGGTCGAACCACCGCGTTGGTGGTCTCCTCGAAAGCACAGAAATTCAAACAGGCACTGCTAAAGCACTGCAGCCTTGTGTTTGCCTGGCAAATGCCAGTCCAACCAGTTAGCAGTGATAACGGTTGGCACCCAGACTGGCGCAACAGCTACTCTGTTAATGCCACCACCAGCTCTGGCTTGCGGTCCTGTGTCCTTACTACTTCCAGAGGCCCTTCTGTGCCAGCGGGGCACCGCGGGGGCAGGTGGTGGACGGCTGCCCATTCTGGATGCCAACAGACACAGGACTCACATGACAGCCCTGAGAGGGGAGAGGAGGATCCCTGAGATTCGGCGTCAAGCACCGCACATTACCGGCATTAGCGTGCAAGGTAACGGACCAGGCAGTTGTGATTGTGGGGGATATTTAGTAAGACTCATGCTGTGGCCTGGACGGCAGCACACATGCAGAGCAGGAGGGAGCAGCAGGCTCCTCTGAGCAGCTCAGCTGCACTGTCACGGCCCAGCAATGCTCTCACACCGTGCTGACCCTCTGGCCCCGAAACCAAGGTGCTGGTGACCAGCTGCTCACCCCTCCTGACCTCCTGCTGTGCCCTTTTTCACTGCCTAACCAAGTCGGTGACCAACACCCTTTGCTGGGACACGTGCGGGAGGGACGGGACAGAGGGGTCCCCCCGGGCAGGGGTCCCAGTGCGAGACTGGCTTCCTCACCTTCTCTTCCAGAAACACATTTAATTTTCAGCTGTCAGTGGCAGTGTTAGGATGGAGGGGCTGAGGAAACTATCCAGGGTGATATATGGTATTGGCTGAGCCAGCAAGATCTCCCTTTGCTGTTATACTGTGACAGCTTCATCCTAGGACCACGTGTTTGCAGATTTTACTATGGCACAGTTTACAAGGAAACCCAGCACAACCTAGTCTTCAGGCCAGGTGGACCTGATGCCTCGTGACTCATCCTCAAATACCTGCATTCTTTATTATGAAATACCTGGCAAGTTCATACAGCCAAAGAGGAAAGCAGCTCCTACAACGAGGGGTATTGCCTGCGCACTCTAGGCTGGGCCACTGCATCTGGCTGGGAGCTGGAGCTCCCCTACCAGCGTCTGTAGAGACCCTGAGATCAGCTCACAGTCCTGAGCTGCTGCCACTCAGACACCACGGTAGGTGACGAGGATGAAGAAACCTGAGCAACTGCCCCAGCCAGGCCCTGGGCTTCTTCCCTGGGACTTCCCAGACCACAGGAGCAGCAGATGAGAAACCAGCACAGCGAGGTTATGCTGAACTGGGATGGTGGTGAGGGTGCAGAGTCGATACTGCAGCCCGTGGAGACCCAAGAGCTGTTGAGGTCTTCCCAAACTTTCCTGCTAAGCTGATGCTGCCATGCTCCAGTGAAGGGAGATGCAGCTTGCCAGAATGTGAAGCAGTACGTGAGTTTTGCAGACGTTGGGCCCCACCAAATGGGACAACCTCTCTTGGAGGCACGTTGTTTTATCTGGTTTCTATGAACTACAGGACTACTCTGTGAACTGGGATCGTCTGGTTTCAGTGCTTCTGCTGTCTGTGTTTGAGCAGAGATCTCAGAGGCGAGTTCAGCTGGAGGCAGCCAGCACATACCTTCCCTGGCTTCACCTCATAAGGCTACAAAATGGAAACATCCCTCTTGTCTAGCTGTTTGGCAATTCAGTGAAGCAGATGTGAGGTTATCACCTGCATAACTGCAACCCTCCATCTTGTGGGCTTTGTCACTCTGCACTTGAGGCATTTCTGCCTTTCTTTGCTTTTAGGCCTCTGGGACACTCTCAGAAACCAGCACCACAACCTTAAAATCTCATGTAGAAACAGTGCTGATGTGAAGACTGTTATTCCCCCAGTGCCCTGTGCCGTGTGCTGGCCTGCATGTGAGTAGATGTGTTTTCACCTGCTCTCTATGTATAAAAGGAGGCTTTCTGACTCATGACTATTCCTGAGTAACTTTGGACACCTCCTTCACTCCCACACCACCTTCCCACCATCCCATTTCAGCACAAGACTGGATGCCAACCCAGCACTGAGAGCTGTCTACTCTGACCCAGGGGTGGACAGAGATTCCCTGGCCCAGGCCCAGACAGACCTACACAGTGGATATGACTTACACCAGTGGCACTTTATAGTAGGTTCTTCACAGCAACTACCTTTGGTTTCCTCTCCAACAGGACAGTTCTGCTTAAAACCCAAACCACTTCCCATTAAACATCTGCGCAAAAGGGTTACGTCTGACTCACGGGAAAGTGCAGAGGCATGAGAGGGGTCAGCGGGCACAGCCCTCTGCACTGGTCTGGATGCTCTGTAACAGGAAAGTGGCTGCCGGCATGGGAATGGGTCTGTGCTGCACATCTCCATCCTCCAAGGAAACCCAGCACCCTCTGCGAGGTGATGCGCAGCCTCAGCTTGCCGGGAAGCCCCGGGACACTCGCCCCAGATGTGCTGGGTCAGGCAAATGTGTGTGTCTAACTGCTCGTGAAGACCCCAAATCTCACACAGAGGGGATTTTTGTCAGCAGAAGGAATTTCCGGGCTCAGTTAGCGAAGACTACAGCGTGGGAGGCTGGGAGACCACATGCACAGGTTCACGCTGGTGCAATGCTAAGGATCCAAAACTCACCCTCAGAAAATATTTAACTGAACAATTAGCACACTGTCGTTATTCGGATGTGAATGCACTGTGATGCATTCTTCAAGTATGTGATCATGTTCTCACATGTGCTTATGATCACACATCCGAAGAAGAGGATGAGGCCACGCAACTGGGGAGCACTACTTCGTTTTGCTCAAGAGGTAGAATTGAAGCTGCATGTTCACCCTCAGGTTACCTATCTCCCAACTGGTGAGTGCTCGGTCGTGCTGTAAATATTGCAGCAGAGCTGGAGGCTTCTTGGTAGGGTCAATGCAAGAGAGATTTAGGATTTTCTTAAAAATACAACACACAGAGAACTGCTCAGATGAACGATACCCCCAGAAAGGGGAGAGGGAAACAAGGCAACGGGGGAATAATTACTAGCCCTGTGAATCATCTGTAGCAGAAGACAATATGCTTCTGCAAGTGGCAAGACACAGACTGCGTTCAGGCATATACACTATCCCGAATCCTTTCGCCCATGACAACTAGCTTCGGAGTGAGGAGGAGGTGGTTAATTCTTAGGTAGATTTTCTTACACAAACTGCTAGTTTTAAATAAAGGCTTGCATTTGGAGCACTGTAGGAAAACATGCCACGATTAGTGGTGGAGAGGCAGGGAGCAGATAATTAAAGTTTAATTAAACAAATAGTGCTATAGATTCAAGAGTGTCGCTTTACTGCTAAAACATGGAGTTCAGCCACAAGCATAAATCCGATTTGCACAACTACTAAACACCCGCTGTTTCCAGCAAATGATAGTCTTTGAAAAGCAGGTCCCCACTGTGCTGGAACTGCAGCTTTTTAGTAAAAAGCTACATAAATGCCACTGGATACAAGAGGAAACACAATGTAAGAAGTGAGATCCCCCTCCTCATCTTTCTTACTTCTTGCCAAAGGCATGATGAACAAACACTTCCCACTGCTACTCACTGCCTTCAGTTTGGCAAACTGGAAACTGTTCAGGTACTGCTGTCTGTCATGCTGCTGAAGCCAGAATACGCTCTGCTAGGGGAGTTCATCACTGTGAGAAGATGTACCTCCTTGCTTGAGAAATATTCAATATCTGAGTATTTCAGGCTCATATTCTTAAAATATACCCTCTGAAATGCAAATATTCCTGCTTGCACTTAGATTTCATGGCGGAGGAGGATGAATAGGCTTTTAGCTGTGGGATAAAAATGAATTTCTAGATGGAATTTGGAACTGCACCTCATTTCTCCCTGCCCTGTACACCCCCTGCTTGGATCAAGAACAGAACAAGACCAAGTTGCTGTAGGAAGTTCACACACCAACAGGATCATCACCCTCATGTGAAGGCACGCTTTCTGCCCACTTGTCCTTAGTTCTACAGAAGACGTTGGGATTACTCTGGGCATCCAGGTGGCATGTCCCATTCAAAGGCCAAGAGATAATTGAATAGACTTTGAAGTAGACTAGGAATCAGTCTTGTAGACTACCTAACATGGGTTCCTCCTTGGAATTACCCATTACGGAAGCCTTCTCTCTTCACTGACAATATAGAGAGTGTACGACACTCACCACCTAACCAAGGCACCTTAATCTTTAGAGCACACCATCACGCTTCAAGAACAGGTGAAACACTGCATGTTCCACCTGCCGGTAGAGGAGGAGCTGACAGGCTTTGCTAATGGTTACCTAAGTGCAGCAGTTGATGTATTAGAGGAGAATGTCAAGGAGACCAGCAAGGACGTGTACCTAGAGGTGAGAAACAGACTGGGCCTCAGGGAACAGTTTTTGACTTGTCAATATGCTGGAATAGATGAGACAGTCCCACATGTCACCTTGTTCTTCGCTTCAGCTACGTGACAAACCTACAGTTTTAATCAATGTAGATACTAAGGCCACTAGAAACTGTCCATCATAAGGTGGAAGTTCAGATCAGCTGTGCTTAGATATGGGGTCGGTAATCCTGAAGAGCACAGGGCACAGTGATGGATGGAGACTAAAACTACACCACAGTGCATGGGAGGCTGTGCACTCTCAAATCTGGGACCAACAACACAACCCCAGCAGACCCAGCAGGAACCAGGGAAATGGTGATTCTAAAGGGACAGCAACACAGCACAAAGCCACTGAACTATGAGCCCAGCCAAGAGTCTCCAGCAATTTTTCAGGGACATATTACAAAGAACTGAGACTAACACCTTGGCAGATTTCACCATCAATTAATCAAAAGGCTTCAGTAAGGCTGAATCTCCAGTCTGCATTATGGAGTGTTTGCCGTTCACAACAAAAGGGAAGGTGGAAGTGCATTTATTGAAGATTCCTGCTCAGGCTCAGGTAGTCCTCCAGCTACCTGGACCCCCTGGAAATCTCCCACCTGCACATGCAAGGGACACCTATGGACCACATACCAAAGAGGACATTTCTGCAATTGCTTTTGAGAACGTGGCACAGCACATCTGCACCAGCGTCACCCGACAGACACTGCAGGAAGCAGCAGCACTGCAGAATGTGATTTGATCTGGTTTAGTTGGTGGAGCACATGCTAGTGAGACCCTCCCTGCTATTTAGGGAGGATTGTGAGGAACAAGATGGGATCCTGGGAAAGGGCAGCAGGTTCCTGGCCGTACAGCTGCACATCAGCATCTGTACAATACACTGCAGCAAACCATCATGGAAAAATTTGGGGGAAGATTGACTGAAGCAACTGGGCAGTTTTATGACTGTTAATATCATGCATAGCAATGGAAGCTAAAATATGGGTAATTAAATCCCAGATTATATGGTATTAGATGATGACTATCAGGGTTAGAAGGAATTCTCCCTGCATTCCACATGCCTTACACAACTGCTTGGGGAACCTGTCTTGGCATAGAGCGGTTTCTTCACTTCTCTCTGAAACGCCAAGCACTGACCCATGCCAGAGACAAAGTAAAGCAGACTTCCTAAACCCACGGCTCAATTTGGCACAGCAAATCTAATCCTGCTGTATCCATTACAAGTTGCTATAAACAGCGAGCTTTGGGAAGAGACGCTGTGCTCACCTTCCAAAGGGTGACGGTCATTCTTTGGTAACTTGGGGGAGAGAGGAGCACTGTATGGAGGGGAATCTTGGGAATATCGCTTTGTACCCCGGCCTGGTCCCTGCAGAGTGCCGTCTAACGAACTGCTTCTGTCTAGGAAAAGAGAACAAGCCCTATTTAGGAGTGGAGACTTGCTGGGAAATTCAGTCTTGCCAGAGTCACTTGAGACTCGCATGCATTGCCAGCCTGGTAACAGCCTGTTAAAACTGCAATCCAGCACATCTGTCAGTGCTTAACATTTTATATTTTGCTTTGCAAGTTTTACCAGAGAAAAAAGGGTGGCAAGAAACCTAACAAAGAATCTTAACCACGTTTTGCCATATGTCACCCCAAATATCACCTCTGATTGATTTAATTCCATTTCTCCTTGTTCTACCCCTTGGCTCATCCCGCACAATCCCTGCTCCTCCCCACTCTTCACCTTTCAGATGCACGTAACCCTTAGACAATTTGCAAACAACCCTTGGATGATTTGCAAACACTCTGTGCCATACACAGTGCTCGATCAAACCGTACTCAAATTTTCAATCTTTCCCCAAACGGATCCCTCAAGCACCCCAGCTGTCGCTGCTGCTCTTCTCCAAATGCTTCCCAACGATGGGGTTCTCCGTATTGTACGCGGCAGACAAGACGTCAGGCTGGGCTGCGAGACGTCTCTTTGCAGAGAGGCTAAAGGCTGTACACAAAGTGTCAGTGGGTGGATGAACACAGAGAATGGAAGTGCTAACACGGATGGGAACAGCAGCCAGGCAAGCGATACAGTGGGTGGCAGACCATGCCCCATCTGGACAAGGCATGGTCAATCGAGAAGCAATGAAGAGGTTACCCACCAGCCGCCACCTGCCCACGTGAGCCACCAGCACTCCTGGCTGGCCCCTTCCAGCTGCCCTGAGCCCGGGCGACACGTGTGAGCCTGCAGCGTTCAAGGTGTGCGGGGACAGAGGGGTGAAATGCTCATAGACAAATGCTGGGAGCGGGACAACAGCACGGAGCAGCCCCAACTGCCGGTGCAGGGCAGGAACGGGTGCTGGAGGGGTGACAGAAATACGGCGGGGAGCGACTGGGACCGGACACCAAGGGAGATGCATCACGCCAAACAAAGAAACGAAGGTACAGATGGGTGGGAAGCATCAGACAGTCACAATTCAGTTGACTAAAGAGAAATACAAAGGTAGAGAAAAGTATCTGTTCTATCAAAATCCTTTGGGGAAACGAATGATAAGCTGCTTATACTGAGGCCCTGTGACTCCATACGAGTAAAATCACTGTAACGTTATTAGAAAGACAAATACTGTCCTCAGGACAAGTCCCTGTAAGAAACATTCATTGCCCAGACAGAGATGAGAAACAAATGTTCTTAGTAATGTCTCTGGATATCTCCAAATGTAAAACTGCATGACCTTCTTCACCAAACAGTAACAGAACCACAACAAAAGGTGATGCTTTTTAAAGGTTTTATCAGGTTTTGTTTTGGGTTATTTTTTAAATTGGTTGATTTTAAAAGTAATGCAAACACAGAAGGTCAGGTTGTAGAAGATAACCTAGGGAATCAGAAGTTAGGTCAGTGTAAATTAATGTAAGGATAAACCAAAAGTAGGTCTGTAGTTAGGGTCTCCGATTTTAAAGGACAAATTTTAAGAAAATAAAGAAATGGAGTAATACATAGAGCTGTACTCAGCAGTCACAATGCGGATCATCAGGAAAAAAAGAAAATACCTTCAGTTCAAAAGATGCCATAAACATCATGAACGTGTACCATCGGTGAGGAAATAATCTGGGAGGAAAAGACCCCAAATCTAAGTGGATAAATGTTCACTTTGAGAAGGATGCTGAGAACAAGCGATCATTTACTGGAGATGAAAAGGACTTGCTCAGCATGGAGTCGTATACCTCAGAGGATGGCAAGTACAGGGTCGAAGCGAACTTTTAAACTCATTCTGTCTTTTGACACAGTGCAAAGGAAAAGACAGGACCGCGTTTTCAGCTACAGAAGTAACAAGTGCATGGGAACGGAGCGAGAGGATACTGTGCAGAAAGGTAAAGATTGAGAAAAAAGAAAAAAAGGTTGTCCTTGCCTGCAAAACGGGACAGCTTTGAGGGATATTTCACCTCACCTAACTTGGGAGGTTGGTGGGGAGGAAGAAAAGCACATCTGCCCGTGTCTGGGTTTGTGCTGTTGGCCATCCCAAGGCAGCCTTTACAGTCAGTGAGAGTCTGCTCACCTCATCTCATCAAGTCAAAGTCGAAGTCAAGCATCCTTATTTTAGGATGCTGTAACTTGCACTGACTGCACTGGTACCTCCTCCCCGACGGCAGAGCATGCCTACACAACTAGCTCAAGGTGTCGATGCCTCTGTGACATCCACCTGTGTTCAGTAAAACAAATCCCACCCTTCACTTCCAGTCGCAGCCAGGTTAACACCGGGGCAAGGCTCAAAAGATAAAAGAAACAGGACAGGAACGAAAACATACACCACTGACTAAGAAGTGGAAGTCAAATAACTGAATGTACTCAAACTGGGGACGTGAGGGTGCAGAGGAAGCCAAAACGTAACTTAAGAAAGATATACCTCAGAGGATGGCAAGTACAGGGTCGAAGCGAACTTTTAAACTCATTCTGTCTTTTGACACAGTGCAAAGGAAAAGACAGGACCGCGTTTTCAGCTACAGAAGTAACAAGTGCATGGGAACGGAGCGAGAGGATACTGTGCAGAAAGGTAAAGATTGAGAAAAAAGAAAAAAAGGTTGTCCTTGCCTGCAAAACGGGACAGCTTTGAGGGATATTTCACCTCACCTAACTTGGGAGGTTGGTGGGGAGGAAGAAAAGCACATCTGGCCATCCCAAGGCAGCCTTTACAGTCAGTGAGAGTCTGCTCACCTCATCTCATCAAGTCAAAGTCGAAGTCAAGCATCCTTATTTTAGGATGCTGTAACTTGCACTGACTGCACTGGTACCTCCTCCCCGACGGCAGAGCATGCCTACACAACTAGCTCAAGGTGTCGATGCCTCTGTGACATCCACCTGTGTTCAGTAAAACAAATCCCACCCTTCACTTCCAGTCGCAGCCAGGTTAACACCGGGGCAAGGCTCAAAAGATAAAAGAAACAGGACAGGAACGAAAACATACACCACTGACTAAGAAGTGGAAGTCAAATAACTGAATGTACTCAAACTGGGGACGTGAGGGTGCAGAGGAAGCCAAAACGTAACTTAAGAAAGAAGGTGCACATGGGTCTGCTGCAGCAAATTCTAACAAAACTCAGTGACGCGCTGCTCAGAGTGACTGGAAACATGGTGCTAACATTTAAAAAAGAAGGTGAAAAATTATCTTGGCAACAAAATGCTTACGTCTGACCCCAGCAGTACTGCCAGGCTTGTAAGAGGTTCTGAAGGAAAGGGAAGGGAAGGGAAAATACTGCAATTACACACGGCACATACTGTGGTAGGCGTTCATCAGAGGAGACTAACCCCATAGCTTCCTTATCATGGGAAAATAACTGATCTATCACACAAAGGAAGAGTGGTCAATCTCATTTACCTGGAATTCAGCAAGGCATTTGATATGGAGAACCACCAGCTGAGACAGAGAACATGAGGATTACCAGAAGCCTTGTTATATGCAAAACCATCTGATTTGAGGAGAAAAGCAGTCGGCAGAGCACTGAGTGAGAACATGAGGTTGGAGAGCAATTGCTAATGAATTTTCTTGAGGATCATTCTTGAGCCCAGTGTCATTTAATATTTTTATTAATAACTTTGGCAGAAATTTTAGAGATTCACCAATGAAATCTGCTGATGTCTTGCCATGTCAGGCCAGATAAAGTAACATTTGAAATTATGCAGAAAAAACATATATAGAACAGAGTACCAGAAAGGAGGTAAATCCAGCAGCAAAATGCAGATGTGCACTTGAAGCATTGTACCATGAGGTGGGAATTTGACAATAACAGATGAGAAGAACAGGGTATGTGACCAGGACAGGTTGATCATCACCTGCTACAAGGATACAGTGACGAAAAGCGGCTTCCAGAGACATTTCTTGTGAACACGGTGGTGCCAGTGCCGTGGGACCACAGGTCCCCATGAGCTCTTCCTCAGAGTGCTGGGTGGCACTTTGGTCACCTCATGAAGTTTAATTCAAACCCACACTAGATGAGGAGAGCAGAGAGCCTTTCTTACCAGAGCAGCCAAAGGACGAGCTCCCCTGAGGGATACGACTGCTCTCTAACTACTTCTAGAAGAAGGAGAACTAAGTTAAGCTAAAAGACAATGTTAAGACAAGGAGACACGGATACCAAGTCACCCAAGAATAAATTTGGGCTAGAAACTACAACATAGTTTCTAAAAATTCAGCGAAAAACCTTGGAGCAGCCTCCAGTGGAAAAACAAAATCCCCAACTCCAGAGATAATTAAAGCAACACTGTATGCTGTGGTGCCTGTAATAACAGGACCCAAGGCTCGATGGTCCAGAAGGCCCGTCCAGTCCTGTGTTTTCAGATGGCTCCAGATCAGACATTTCACAACATTTGACAGCCCATCCCTGTTCCTATTAACAGCAATCAACTTCCCGTTTTCTTGCAAATCTGCTGCTTCCTGGTGTTCAACTTGATCTATTTCCCCTTATTTCCATGATTATGCCTTACTTAGCAAGACAGAATGGCAGGATGCAGCTGACCTAAGGGCTGCTGCAGACCTTCCTTCTTCTGCCCCAGCACACGCATGAATTCTCCACAGCATCCACAGTGCTGCTCCTGTAAAGGGAGTTTGTTCTGGGAATTGAGACCAACTCCTAGTCCTAACCAGTGATCGTTTTTGAGAAGAACCAGCCCCATTCAGGCACACAAGCACCTGTGCTGTAGAGGAAACAAAGCAGGACACAGAGCTGAAGGTGAGACCACGGCAGCCTTCTCACTTGGTGTGATTTAAGCTGACGTACAACCGCATCCTCATTCTTCCATGACCAGCCCTAACCTCTCAAAATCGCCGGTACTGTTTCTTTGCCCTCATCAGAAGCCACTGTAATGTGTAGATAACAATGTTTATCATCTGCTTTCAGGTGCTTGAGAAAAATGTTAGATGACCAGCAATCCCCGAGACATCAGTATGAACTACAGGACTAGGTGTTATCACTTCTCTTCACTGTGGTTAATCTTTCTTTAATCCCTGCAAACACTCTAACGAAGAGTTCAGGATGGGCAGGTCTCAGCATGGTGTCATATCTGGTGCTCTGCCTGAGTTTCCCCGAATTCTGACTTTGCTCTTTATACTTTTCCACCCTGCCAGGCAGCCCAGCTCTTAGCACAGACACCACTGACATGTCATGGTGGCTAGGAACCATGTCTGTGAGCTACAGAACCCTCTCCATCCAAGCCTGCTACCATGCCCAGACCCTGGGTCCTCTTCCTCCCATTCTGGTTTTGCTCTATTGCATGACGACAGGGTACTTCCACACTGAAACATAGAGATTTCTTCTAATTGGGGGTTCCCTAGAGGGGTAACCTCTAGTCCCAGTAACTAGACGTGCTGTTCCTGTACCTGCCACAGCAGCCAACCCACTTCCACAGCTCCTCCTCTTACAGCACAGCACAGCTCCTTGCTCCTGGCATTGCTGGCTCCAGTATGGCTCTGCACTGTCTCAGCCTGCAGGCAGCTGATCAGCCATGGAGGAAGCAGAGGACAGTCACTCTGAGATCCTCATGCTCTTTACACTGTTGCTAATCCCTTCCCCTGAGCATGGGTGCTTTGTGAGATGCAACGAAGCACTGTGGCATTAGGCTGTTGCCCCTAAGCTTCATGCTTAGCAACTTTTCCTTAAACAGTTCTTACTAAGTGCTTATCCTCTTACATTAGAAATTCTTGCTTTTCTTGTCAGAGCCATAATTACCCAAATGATTAACTTTGGAAAGACCTCAGACCCTATTTGCTGACTCGGGGGGCAGAAAGGTAGTGGAGGAAGCAAGACAGGAGAGCAGATCAGCACAAGACACTTGTCAACTACCTAAAGAGGGTGCAGCTAGCTTTTATCCTCTCCACGACTGGCATTCCTACAGCAGTCGTTCCCCCACAGCCAGCCCGGGGAGGCAGCTATCACCCCAGGGGTTGTTGCAACTACCAGCACTGCAGGGAAAACTGGTTGTCTTGTTTTCCACTGCTTTTGCTTAAGAGCAATTTTGCGGCCTGATGATTTGCATCGTGGCATGAACTGTCTTGCCTGGGGAGTTGCTTCAACGCAGTGGAGTGCTAGCCATGCCAAGAAAAACAAAGCCACCTATGCCTCAGATCGCTGCAGCATGCATCATCTCTGAATGGGCTAAGCTTTCACCAAGGGCTGGATGTGCTGGCTGCTGGCAGCAGATTCACAGCCACTGTGGAAACCACTGTGCTAGGTTTTAATTCCATTTCTAATTACAGTTTACCTGCTACATGTTATCACTCTTCTATTTCTCATGCAGAGTCACCTTAATTCCTAACTGGATGAAGTCACTATAATCAGATTACAGGAAGCGGGAAGGACTGGGGGACAAGGAGAGGAGGGAAGACGAGACAGCACGGATGAGCAGAAACCTACAGGCAGAGATGGAAATCAGACCGACAGGCAGATAATACAGCAACTTGAACCCTGTGCAAAAAGAGTCCTGCGGGCATGTGCATGACACTAGGTATGATGCAATGAACCCTGCAGAGAGGGCTCTGAAACACACGCCTGCCTCCTGAGATAAAGATAAAATCTGGGTTAAGGCTCGGAGCACCTGGGGTCCCTACAACGCCGCCCCCGCCCCAGCTCCTACCTGGTAGATACCTGTCGTGGTCGTACTCGTGTGAGCGCTGCATGTGGCTGTTCTGAGTGAATGGCTGGTTCCCAAAGAGGTTGTCACTGCGAAGATTGTGGCAGAGCTTCTCCAGGAAGCGGAGGACGTAGGTGATACTGTTTACTGCTGGCAGGTTCAGAGTGTGCTGTTCCCGATCAAACACAGCTGGAGACAGAAACAAACAGAGCCCAACACGTAAACCCCCAGCAAAGGCAGGAGACTACGCCCAGGGCTGCACAGCCAGCTTCTGTATCTCAGCATCGCTGGTCTAGACTAGAGCAAACAAAAGCCACTGCCTTCCACTGGCTGAGCGCTGGCGAGCTCGCTTCCCCGGGACAGGCTAAAACCAGTCTGCTGCACCCAGCATCAGGTACGGGGCTGCAGCGCCTGAGAAGCTGCGTTCGAGGGAATGGAACGGCATTCAAGGAGGGGCCTGCACTCGCAGCATCCAGGTAAACACAGGCTTAAAAGCAAAATTAAAAACTGGGGTATTTCTTGTCTTTCCATCAGGAGTTCTGAAAATCCCACCCGTTTCGCCTCCTCCTGGGGGCTCAGGCAGTGCTGGGGGACGATAGCTGAAGCATACTGCTGCCCAGGCTGATACCAGGGCTGCATGCTGCCTTCTCCAGCAGCTGTGCCTGGAGGCCACGCTAACTGCTCTGCCTCTGAGTCAGCCGCTAGCTGTTGCTTCACTGACACAGATGTTTGGCAAGGAAGAAAAGACAGAAATCTTCTGTCTGCCCCTGGCCCATGACTGCACCAAGCTTCAGGAGAGACATCTTCCAACGAGCGAATTCTTGCAATGACATCTCTGAAGGCAAAGTGCTGCAGGCCAGTTCTCACCTGAGATGACCTCTCCCCCGTGGCCTTGTTTTAAGAAGGAGAAGACTGTTTTCTGATGATAAGCGCAATCAATGCAGGCCTGTACTGCTTGCTGCAGGACAACAGAAGCTCGAGCTGGTCCAAAATGGTCCGGCAGCTGCTGAACTTTCTTCTTGTCTAGGTGGGGCCCAGTGCTGCCGTTCTTGTTCAAGTAAATGCAAACTGCCAAGATGAGAAACGTGTTTGCCATTAACCCACTCAAGAAAGCAAGAAAAAGATGCCTAAAATCCAACCTGAGAGATGCTGAGATTTTAAGACTCTCAAATCACTCACAAAGGGGAATCCACCACTGCCTGTCTGCATCCTAACAGCGGAGCCACTTATAGAGGGCAATCACCTCCAAAATCTTCCTGCCTCACGCTCACCTTCCAAGCTGTTGCTGTTTCTCCTATGCTTTCCCCAGCACTCAGGCTCCCAAAGGCAGGCTGCAAAGTGGTTCCCACGCCAGCCACTAAGGTGTCTGAGATGTTCAAAGGAGATGAAGGAACGCAGCCCCCACTTTTTAGAGAAACTGGGTTCTTTAGGTACCTCTGAAAACTGGCCAGTTATGTTCTGGGAAAACAGAGGGCTCAGCCCATATCCAGTGCTTGACCAAACATATAAAAAGCAGCTTTGCATTAGACTTTCCTGCCCAGATTCATCTTCAGCTACTTCTCACAGCTGTAGCAGAGCATATTGCTCTGCACTGCCGCTCCTACTCCTCTCCTGCTCCCTCTTGTCCCTGTTTGCCTCAATATCCTGGCTGAAGCTGAACAGATCATTGCTGCTGTCATTCAGCAGTTGTTCTGCATCTTGCTGCAGCTTCAGCAGCTGTGCCTGACACGGTTTGGGAGAGCTCGCGCTCTGGACTCACGAGAGGTGCTGCACACCGTACTGCCTCTAGGCACGATGGGCCATGAGAAGTGCCCTTCGAGAGCTGTGGAGTTACTAGTGTGCACGTGGTAACTCAGGGAAAGGGGTCCCTGCACTGACCAGATGGACTTGCAATCTTCCTATGACTTCATTATTTCCAAAACAGACAGAGAGATAAACGAACGGCTGATCTGAACTCGTGTGCCTCTCTTTTCCTCCTGACACACTCTCTATTAGGCCAGCCTTTCTGGGATTGTAACGTTTGCTGGTGTACGGGTTTAGGAAGAATTGGGAGTATCTTGGTGTGTCGCTTTCTGACTGATGCAGCTCCTAACTGTGCAATCTTGTCAAGAATGCGGTTTGAGACCCTTACCTGTGGGAGCCTGCATGGCAGAGCTGGGGATTGTAGCAGCGTCCTGAGGCACAGTGCTTGTGTCTGGTTCTGGGGTACTGGTTGTTGGAGAGGTGGGTGCTGGGTTCAGCAATGTCCTAGGTTTCCTCTGCAGAAAAAGAGGAGATATTTCTCCTTTTATCCCTGCTCTCCTTTACCACTCATGATCACTACACTCTCTCCTTTGCATCCAACAGACAAGGCACTGTGGAACATGACACACTTCTGATGGTGATGACGGGGAGTCTCAAGAACCTAGTAATCAATACGTGTGTATTTTATAAACCACAATCCTGAAAAAATAACAAGCCTGAGATCTGCCACCTCTGCTTGAGTTAGGCTAACTACACATGATGGATGGAAGAGCTTATTCCACCATTTGGCCATCCTGTCATGATCACAGCATCTGCCATGCTACTTCACAGCTAATGCAGCTCCAAAGACACAGTTTCTTGATGGAAATGATCTTTAGGACACAGACATTCTCTACAGCTCTGGGGCTGGACTCTGAGGGATATTCCCAGCCCACATACCCCTTTGGTCTCCTACTTGCTGCAGTCACACAGCCAGAGGCTGAGACAAACGTGCACAAACACACGCATGCACCATCCCATGGCAGAACTTGCAGCACCTGCTTTTCACCCGCCTGCATCAGCATCAGCTTTTACCTTACTGCCAGGCTTGGGGCCTCTCTTTCTGGGGAATTTCAAAGGCTCCACTGACTTGGAGGGTGTAGGCATGGGGTGATGGATTAGCGCTTTGGTCGTTCGACCACGCTTCTTCCCTGTTTTGCGACGCCTTTGCCCTTGTTGATGCCCCAAAACAGTCTTTGTGCTACTGTGCATGCTAGGTTTCTCCGAGTTTACTTCGGAGGCAGGTAAAGGGCTCTTTGGAATCACAACTGAAATAAAAAGAGAAAAAGCAAATATAATTAAATCAGGCGAGAATCAAAACAAGAGCAGCCTCCATCTTTAAACAGTGTGACATGGAAAAACCTGGAGTATTCACAGCCCCCTGAATGGAGGCTACTGCTCTCCATGCCAGAATAAAAACCAAATGCACTGATCCTTGGTTCAGCACTCGAGCTGTGGGACACTGTGGCTTAGCCTGGATGGGCTGAACTCCAGAAGGATCACGCTTTCAGTCATACCTTCCTTCCTGAAAATAACTGGCACCTACACCTCTTCCTTCTGCAAGTGGTGACCTGCCAGTGATCATGTAAAATGCACTGAAAGCATTCCTAGGGGAAGGATCAGTCAAGACCTGCCTGACAGTCACAGAGCCAGTCCTGTGCTGGAAATCCCCTCTCTCAAGGCAGAAGTCAAATTTGCTCTGTCCCTAAATTACCAGTGAGCTGCAGTGGAAGGTACCAGCTCCATCCTCGATGCCTGCAAGGACTATCGCTCCTGGCCCTGGGTAATAGCTCAACTCAGTTGGATCAGCCAACCTGCTCTTCTCATGTACTGCCAGAGGTAACTGAAGTGCCAGCACACAGTCCGTTCCTTCTTATCTTCTCCCACTTTCCATGGCAAAACCAGGTTTCTGGTGTGTTTGCCCACAAATCCCCTGAATTTGGTCATTCATCTTTCCCAAGTCCTGCTAAAGGCTAGAGATGAACTGGCCCAGCTCAGCAGACCAATGTTTCCTTTAGTTTTAAATTTCTGCTAAAAAGAAACAAAACAAAACCCTCCTAGATTTTGAAAAATGCACAGTGACTTTACGATGTCTTGTTTCTTAGACCTGGAAACCTCGCTGTGTATTCAACATGAGGGCTCTGAATTAGAAAAAAAACACCGCTCTTGAAGTGAGCTTTATAGTTAAGAAGAAAATCTTGGCAAAGGAAACAGAGTGCACTAAAAGATTGATACCAGGATGGCACGCAGCCCTAACAGTGGCACAACTGTGGGTATATGAAGAGATTTTTAAGGTTTTTCTAACGAGGGTTTTATGAGCAGTTACTGTGAGCAAGGACTCATTCCCTTGGCACAAAGGCACTGTTTCCCGCCGACAGCTCAGAAGCAGCAAACCGAGACAGGTCCAACTTTTTAAGGGTCTGGAGAAGATCAGTGGGCTGTGAGGTGACAGCAGCAAGCCCCAAGTCAGGAGATACTCCAGGCATAGGGCAGTGAGCCGACAGCTCTGTTAACTACTTCACTGCTAACCAAAGCACAGATCAAGCAAATGGCATGGCTGGTATGGGGAGATCTGTTTAAGGTCCCATCAGTGGCAGCTTATTTTGGCCTTACGTGAAAGAGCCACTGGAGGTGGAGGATCCTGCTTTGGTCTTCTGGTCTGACTTCATTCACCAGCTTCGACTTTGGGGTACTCTGTGCTCTCCACGGGGAGACTAGGCCTGAACCTGGCTGCTAGGTCCAAGAAAACCTGAGCGAATGGTTCATTCAGGCAGCTCAAAACCAGGACTGGTGTTATCTCACGGCAGGACTAGACGACTTCACATGGGCAGACGTGCTGGCCACACATTCCTCCAGGTCCAAGCTGCCATTGGGACTCCCGGCCTCCAGCCACGTGGGCATTTCTGTCTTGTTGGCAGTGCCAAAGACGGCCGTGCAGGGGGCAGGAGGGCAGATGGAGCCGACCCCCAGCTGCCAGCTCAGTGTCACAGTGAGGCCACCTAGCCGGGGCACGTTTAGAATGCAGAGGTCAGCAGCTATCGCAGAGAAGGGCCAGGAACACCAGATGCCACTCCTCCTGCTGCCACTGGCAAATCTCGTGTACACTTCCACTCGCTGCTGTGAGATGATGAACTCTGCTGTCCCTGTCCTACCGCACTGAGCTCCTGGGTGTTTCTATGAGTAACCTGCACAAAAAGTGAAGTGCAGAATGTCCTGAAGTTGTCTTCAGGTGGTTTACACCCACCCTAATCTCACTTTGCACGGGTGCAAATAACACGGTGCATAGTGCATCCAGGAACTGGCCCCATTCTGCTTGTCATGTGGGCAGGGCAAGATTTCTGGTGCCCTCAATTTTTTTTTTAGTTTTAATTTTATTTCCTTGCTTTTGTGCATTAGCGTTCTGTATTAGATGCCGGGGAGAAGTACGCAGTCATTCAGGGATCTATCTAACTTCCCAGGTAATGTCTTTTTTTGTGTCAGGCAGATACAGAGAATCATGGTAGAAATAGGGTTTTACTACTCCTTGTTTGAGATGTTAATATTAACGGCAAGACTACTTTGCTGGCAAGAACAGGAATACGATAGCTCAAGTGCTTCTTACAGTTGATGGCTTTCCAGGACAGTGAGTGTCACCTGCTACAGGTGACATCTGGCACTGAGCTGCGCTAGCAGAGAGGAATGGCACAGATAGGACAGGCACTGATCACTGAATCGCTGTGCCTCCAGCCTTAGGTGTGCACAGCTGATCTCAGTGGAGAAATATTTGTATTAAAGGATTTACTAGAATCCCGCAAGTTGCTAGAACAAGGATAAACACAGGTAAAATGCTCTGTACTTCAAAGAAACTCTTAAACATCAAAGGGATGTATAAAACAATCCGTGGGCATTTCGTTTGCAATCTGCACCAATGCTAAACCAAACTGTGCCGCAACGAGGTTTCTCTAACCTGGAAGAGAAATTGAGGATTCTACAGAGGAGCTGTGAAGCAAACACATGATCTCAGTTCTACTAGTGAAAAACTCAAAGAAATAGTGCATTTGGGAAGTTGGGATGCAGCAGGCAGAGCAGCTGAGCTGCACCCTTGGCTCCCAGGCTGGAACCACAACGCAGAGAAATCCCAGTGCCAGGGAAAAGGAGACTGATGTCAGGTGAACTCCTGGTGCGCAAGCTTTCACTGTATGATTTTATAATAAAAAATGATTTCATCTTTTGGTGCAATAAATGCTAGAAAGATCTGTTGTCCACTTCAGCCATAAAGATATTACAGGTAATGTTAATTTGCCAGGCTTAAAGAATCAGTTTTGGTTTTAGGGCAATAAAAGTCCATAACTCGGTGCGGGCAGACCACACGACAGGAAACCTCATTTCATTCAGCCACGCCAGAGGAGTTTCCACTGCGCCTGCCGCCCCTGGCAGCACATCCCTGCTGTAGCCACGGCCCCTGCAGGGATGGAGGAGCTGCTACAGCTCAGAAGACTGTTCAATGAAACAGGCTAAGTTACATCTAAATGTGCAGCCCACTCAGGGCATAAATACACAGAAAATGACCTAGACTGTTGCTTTGTGCCTAACGGTATTGCTGAATACAATGCTGAGTACGTTGATGAATATGCACTAATGTATTTTCCTGTGGCTGCTTCAATGAGACTGATATAATGCACAGACATTTTTCTGACCTGGAGCGATTTAATGAAATGAGGTCTTACAATCCCACAATCCAACACCGTTCGGCAGACTTGCATGCCTTTTTGTTTGATTTTAACCAGAATTTGAGAAAACACCTGTCCATGCTAATTCATTTCTCTTGCCCTTACCAGATGTGTTAAGCTGCATGCAATCAGTGTGATAAGGAGACACCAACCACTTCAGAGTGGAGCCATCCCACCAGCTGCACCCGCTCAGCAATGGCACAGCCCCAAAAACACAGTTAGGGCTGGCCACGCTGCCGTCTCATCACCGAGGCATTTATAACCACTTCCAGTGACTGGATGCTTCCTAAAGAAGCCTGAAGTTTTTGCCAGGTGCCTGTTACTTTCCTTCAGGATTTCAGCCCCTGATGTTACAAGAACATGGTCAAGAAGCACCAGGATTGCTGCGGCGAGGAGCAGAGCAGAGCACTCAGCCCTGCACACCCCCCCCAACACCCACTGAGCTCCGGCAGCGGTAACGGCTGTGCCCAGCATGAGGGCTTATCTCGCAGCTGCAAACCATTGCCCACATATCCTTTAACTGCCAAAAGCTTCAATTTACTGTGTCTTATTCAGCTGCTGACGGTGCCAGCCCAACAGTGAGCATCTGCCAGGGACATCCCCACCTTCTTCTTCCTTGTACCACTGTCTTCACACCACAGTGAGCCACCAAGAGGAGCCAAGTTTTCAGAAAATCAAGTGGGGCCCTCTTACTTAAAAAATAAAGAGTTTGCTGTCGCTGAGAAGAACAGCGTCTCTTTGCCCCACAGCTTTGGTGCTCACACGAGCTCTGAGCAGCCTAACCCAACTCCAAAGTTGGCCTTGCTTTAGGCAAGGAGTTGGGCCATGCAACCTCCAGAGACCCCTTCTGATCTGAATTATTCTGTGATCTGAACTCGTGGTTAATCATTTCAGCCATTAATGGAACAGAAAACTAATCAACACAAGTTTTCTGCTGGCTGAACTGTCTTGTTCATACAGGCATCCGGGTCAGCATGAGGGCGGACACACGGAGGAATGAGGCAGCTCGTTGTTGGGCCAGCTGCCATCGGATCAGCTTGGCTGCAGTGAGAAACATCACCCTAAAGGTGCAGGATCAAACATTGCTGAACTCAGAGCCAAAGAAAAGATGGGCACCGCTGACTGGACTATTAATCACTGAAGGATTAGTTTAAACAAGAGTCCCGAGCTTCCTGCAGAAACAAAGAGACTTGACAGAGAATTCAAGACTTTAGGCTCTACTTCATAATGCCAAAATATCCCTTGCCAGTTGACACATGGCACCAGCAGCACCTGCAGCGGCCCACCGCGCTGTGACTCAAACTATTATTTACAGCAGACTCTGTAAAGTTGCCGTCCATGCTTTGAGGGTTAGCCAATACTAGAAAGCAGCATTTGTCACTCATCAGCTTATCTCAGGCTTGTCACAGCTTGAAGAATACAAAATTATGTCCTTGGGATAAGAATAAAAAAGCCAACACGTAGGAAAATACGGAAGAGAAGAGTTGAAGATGGAGAACGGTTTCCTACTTTTCTCTCCAATACTCTCTCCCCAGCTACTTAACAGTTTGCATTTACTAACAGCTGCTGGACCACAAAACCCGAAATCGGCATTTTACATGCTAAGGGCTACTGTACTCTCAGATGCAGCCGCAGCTCTCACCCCTTCTCTCTAGAGATATCAGTAATGACCACGGCAGTGTCCCGAAACACAGGGGTGGTTTCTGAGAGGACTGAAAACACCATTCATATCCATTTTAAAGCACCTATGAAGAATGCTCTGTAGGCCACCTGCCCAGTGGTTCTTTGGTGCTCCAGCTGCCCCTTGTCCCATCTTCAGCACTGCACGGTCAGAAGCATGACCCAAGGAGGTGGGTTAGAGACACATTTAAGATAAGCAAATTTGCCAGAGAACAGAAATCCTGTTGAGATCTGGCTGAATCCTTCCCTGGATGCAGCAGTTCAAACCTAGACTTCCTGAAGGCTGGAGCTGGACAGGAACCAGGGCTCAGTGCCTGTCTGAGAGTGAGATGTGAAAGCTTCAAACCTCTGTGATTCTTCCCAAAGCAGAGACCATCATCACTGGCCACCATGAGCATGACCGGGACCTAAATATGGGCTCTGGGAAGGCTCAATATTTGGTACATCCTGAGCTCTCAGCAGGCTGGGCAGACATAACACAGGAGAAAAGGTCAGAGTGGGGGTGGGAGACACGGGCTTCTTGCAAGGACAGGGATTAAGAACAATCCTCCAAATCCTGGAATTTAAAAGTCAGAATGCAATTATTCTAATAATTCATTATGCCCTACAGGGATTCCTGCTCTCCAACCTAAAACGTCTGCTTGAGCTAAGGCTGAGAGATCAGAGGATATATCTAATACAGTAATACAGCAAGAGGATCCAAGCACTGCATGATTCAGCATGTTCGAGATGTTCTCATGTTCAGTTATCTTAACTCCCAAAGATGCATATTCTTTTTACACAAGATTTGTCTAGTTTCAGCTTTCGACTGCTGAAACTTGCTGTTGCCTTTGCTGGAAGCCATGAGGTGCTTTATTCACCAATCCCCTCCCAGACCTCACTGGCCAGTGGTTACACAGCAACACGCACAGAAATGCAAAACCACGGTTCCTAAAACTGTCTCCGTCCTGCTCATCCTGATGATCGGGTTGCATTTTAGTGTCCGTTTTTGGGCAGGACATCCCGAGGCACAAGAGGAAGCGCGGTTACTTAAAACTAAAGCAATGCCTTATGCATTTGTTGAACCCGAGAAAGGCTCTGAACATTCATCATGAGTGTCCCATTTCTTAAAGGCTTAGAAATCTGCACGGTCTGAAGCAGCAATTTTCTTATTTTAATTGTCTGCATGCGCTTGGATGAGCTCTGTGCACTGCAGATGCCACTGTACGTCCCACTGGCACAAGCTGTGGCATTTTAATCGTTGTTTTATTTACAAAAATAAAACAACTAAAAAAAATAATTCTCAGGAGTCACAGTGATACCAGCAACTGCTATTTGCTTTTTGCACAAGTCTTACATTTACAGCTCTCAAGGCGG
>NW_008824591.1:28183-51720 GCF_000699105.1 Pygoscelis adeliae
AAACCATATTGGTAATTACACTCAGCACTTTCCGAAAGCAGTGCAGCCAGGGGTCTTAAAAACCTTCCCAGGCGTTCACTGTACCTTGCAACACATCTCAGAGATGCTGGGCAGCACACTGACAGCCGGAGGTTTAGTGACTTGCCTGAAGTGCCAGACCAGTAACAGTATTGCAAAACGTCCCAAGTGTCCTACCTCTAATTATAACCACATACGGATACGTGAAAAAGAACAACTGAAGACTGCAGTCGGTGCTACTGGAGCTGAAGACCAGAAAACCCCTATTCTGGACCTGCAGGGTCTGCTTACATGAATCAAACACCAGAACTCACAACCCAAAGAGACCTCTCCATCACCAAGGCTGCCCTTCTGTGCATCACTCTCCACCCCGTTCACCCAGTCATTTGCTAAACCCAAGTAGCTAATTTTACCTAAGCACAAAGTGTATCTTGCCAAAACATTTTCCAAAACAAAACTGAGGCTTCATCCAATAACATGGCCCCCAAGAGGAATCTGACCTACTTGGGCAGTGTCAATACAGCTTCTACAACAGAAACACGGCCTTGCGAACCTGGAAGGGTCTGGACTGGTCAGCGACTACATGGACAGATGTGACACAGCCTACCTGCCTTTCCACAGTCTCTGAGATCCTCACCAAAGGCTTTTATAAAAACTAAAGAGCCACGGGATAAGAGGAAAGGTTTCTATAGGGATAAAGCAAGCGTTAGAAGAGGTAGGGGCAAACAGTCATTCTTGTGGAGGAGAGAGATCTACGTGGAGGACACAGGGATCCACACTGGGATCTGCACTGCTCAACGTATTCATGAGTGAACTGACCTGGTGAGGGGATAAGCACAGTGAGAAAGTTTTCTAATGATTCACACTTCCCAGGGCAGACAGGATGGTGGCAGCCCGTGAGCAGCTCCAGAGAGAAGCTAGGAGACTGAGTTTCAGGGCAAGAAAACAGCAGGTGACCATCACACTGATAAATATAAAGCAATGAGTGTGGGGAGAACCCCTCCTACCTTCAGATGCAAAATGATGAGCTCTGAGCCACCTGGTGCTCCTTTAGGAGGGAGAACTTGGGCTCTAACGTTCGCTGCACAAAAACATCAGCTCAAAGCACAGCAGTGGCCAGAAAGAGCCAGGGAAAAAGATTCCACTTTGGAAAAATGAGAGATCAGGACATTGGACGTCATGGTAGAAACCAACTGAATAGAAATCCTCATTACACTGGTTAAAAATCAAGCAAAAAGACCCCAAACCTGCAGCTGATCCCTGGATTCTCTTTTTCACAGAGTTCCAGCCTTCCTGGGGATATCTTCAGCCAGGGCTAAGCTCTGCCTTGCCCCGCTGCATGCTGAGAGCCACCCCGAGTCTGCCCTTCACTGATCCTATTAAGAAAACTCTTTGATCAGATTGAGCATTTTTAGGAGTTCTTTCACACTGCTTTGGCTCTTCTGCTTAGCATACAATGTAAAATATCTTTTAATGTTTTTAACTGGTTTCCAGCATCATTTCAGAGACAGCAACTCTTATTATTACTTAGCAGTTATTGATGCTTTTTAGAGTATAAACATATGTGTGCAGATATTCCTCAATGCAGGGGGAAAGTGCTTTGAGACCCGCACAACAAGTGTTACGGATGTGCAACACAATAGACTTATTCATCAAAATGCCCTGGGGGTCAGCACAGTCCCCATTCTGCTGATGGCAAAATAAACAGAGATAAGTGACTGGCTCATGATCAGAGACAAAGACAGTGACAGCGCTGTGAAGAGCAAGGATGCCCAAATCGTTGTCCTCAGCAAAAGTCATTTTCAGTTTAGTGCTGAGCACACAGATTTACTTAGTCCCAAAACCCAGGTCTTAATTTCTCCCCCATACAGGAAAGAAATTAACTGCTTTGTATCCACTGGGTAGCATTATAAAATGAATGGGTAAACTGAGTTATGCATCTTTTTTATAAAATACTGCAAAGGCTAGCATTCGGATAAGGGAAAACGGCATCATGCCTGGCACCGCTGGAGCAGCCAAGCAAGCTTCTCCCCAAATAGCAGCTCGTAAGCCCTTCATCTCTCAGCCCGTTTGCTGTGGAATGTCTGCACAACCAGCCATAAATGTCTCACGCTGCCAATTATACGGCTGGACCTCTCCTGACAATTATACGGCTGGCCCTCGGAGGAGCAGCACATTCCTTCTTCTTCAGCCCCTCCTTTCCCTGCCACCCCCTCTTCCAGCTCCCAGAAGGCAAAGCAAAGGAGCAGAAAGACCATGCTGGGAATGGACCCGGCACAGGCATTTACACCACAGAGAAAAATGGCAGTTTTGGACAGCGGGGCAGGTTCGAGTGATTTAGCGTGCAGATCTGGATTGCACAGGAAGCCCTCAACAAAATTACAGCCCATACTGCAACAGCGCTGTTATTTATCCTATGCAGAGTATCCTCATCACCCTTAGAGAAACACTCGCTTGTATGAGCCAGTGTCCAGCAATCTTTGCAGCCCATTTTTACAAAGCTGGTGGCCTTGGCTTGCATTCTTTGTGCCAGCATCATGTTTTATTTCTTCAGCGCTCAGACAGGTTAACTCTGGGTCCAGTTCTGCGAGGCCAGTTAGATGCTCCTTTGCAGGTGCAGCCGAGAGCACAGGGGCTACCAGCTCCCCCAGCCTGCCTGGAGCACAGCTCCTCCTCCTAGCCCAGCTACCAGGTCGGACAACAAGGAGCTGCAATGGGCCTACTGGGGCATATGGTTCAAATGCAGAGGACAAGCAAATGCCAAATTTGTCTATAATCACCTTCTTCACATCCCAAATCAGCAGTTTTCCTCCTGCCCCCACCCCACTACCTCTTATTCCAAATAAACTGGCTGCAACACAACCTGGGTTCTTGCTTGCTGTGATCCCCCTATTAGTTTCACCTTCTCCAGTCCACTGCAAAAATAAAGCTGTTGTAATGGTGTGTTGTTTTAATCAGCTGTGAAACAGCTATGGAATTAAAACAGAGAAATTCTGAACTACAAAAAGGAGATGAGAACTGAGCTGAGCAGCTCCAGTGTGAGAAACGCATCAGCAGAGTTGAAACTCAAGCTCCTGACTGAGGGGATGCACTAGCAGGTGAAAGAAGACATACAGGGGCAATCAGGGAGCTCCAAGAGAAATGGCAATGCCAATCGGCAAAGTCAGAACAAAATCAAGTAAAAATCTGAACTTCAATACTCAAGCTTAATTTGATTAGCCCAAAGCCAGGCTGAGATTGTCTCCTGCATGACAGTGCCCATGGACACATGGTGAGTACTCCAGCAGCAACTGTGACACTCTGGAGCTGTTCAGTAGATGGTACATGAGCAGAACTGGCACCTTTGGTCCTGACACAGACACCAACAACATAAATAAACTCATTTCCACACGTCAGGAAAAACATTGTACGGCAGCTCTTCCAGGCTTAGTGCTTCAGCAGAGGCCATCAGCAGAGCATGTACCCATAGAGGGCTGCCAAAAGCACCAGGGACGACTGACACGTCTGGTCCACACAACAGTCCTCAAGAAAATCCCAGAGCTGTGGTCTTAGGAAGCAACCAACCTGCAGACTGGGTAAGACTTCAGCTTGTGCAAGCATGCCCAAGCCACCCTGAACTACACCTGCAGCAGGACAGAGGTCTCTAGTTTCTTCACAGATTTACAGCCCGCAGGAAGTTTGCAACGGCATGGCTGTACTGCTATTTATATCCAGCTAGCTCAAGGACATACATTCAGTGAAAATATGTGGCATAAGAGGCCACCACAGCCAATCTACTGACTGATCATGTCTGCTGCCCCTGGGAGTTAATTATCAGTGGGTTTCCAAAGACCCATGTTGAGAATCAAAATGTTTCTGTACTCTTACTGTATTCAGGCTATTTAGGACTGTTCCTGGGGTTTCTGCTTGTTCTGATCCTCTCTGAAGCTCTCTTTTTAGCTTTGGCTTCCTGGTTAAATATTAGCAGAACACCTTCAACATATCAGTGCACAAAGAACAAGGAGACTGCTAGGTGGGTGTGGTTTATTCCACCTTTTGTTCCTTTTTAATGCTGTTCAGAAGTTATAAAAATACCAAAGATCAAGAGGAGAACTGTGACAAGCCGCAAAAGGTCCAATCTTTATAACAAGTGGGGCTGTATATTCAGTATGAAGTTCCTAGATTCCATAAAAACGCATGCCATGGCAACATACACCTGTTCACCAAAGTGAGGGTCAGAGCTGGGCTCAACAGCTCTCCAAAAAATGGGGAGGAAACAAAAAAATGAAGAAACCACCCAGTAGGTCGTGAGATGATAACGTAATGTTCTTGCTCCCATGATGTCACTGTGAAAAAATCCCACCAAAATGGGGGGATTTTCTCCCATATGTGCACACGCTGCTCTGATCACAACCATCCCATTAACCATGCACAGCCTTTACAGACCTTTGTGAGAAGAGCCTGGTCAATCATTCTGGTTCCTCCAGCACTTGCCTGCATCAGAAGTGGCATCCCTACAAGGGGCCAAGCTCCCATCACCAACAGCTGGCATACGTGTGCTGGTGACAGGCAGAAACTAGGCGTGGAGCCCTAAATCCTCGATGCGAAGCTTCTTAATACTGAGTGTTTAAAACACTTCATCTAGATGGGAAACTGCGCTCTCCCTGTGACTCTCCTAAAGACATACAAACTGTTACACTGGGCATACTTTAAGCTTATTTAACTCCGCTTCCAAACCTGGCAGCAGAGGATGGTTAGGCAGAGACACCAGCCCTGCTTGTAACGAGCAGCTCAGGACATCCTGAGCCAGACACTTTTAGACCCACAGGAATAAAAGCCCTGGATGGCTGCTCTTCCTTGAGTTTGTCCAATTCAATCCTGAAAGCACTCAGACCTTCAGCCTACACAAGCTTTATGCGCAGCCTTGCACCACACCCCATCAGCAGAAGCGTTGTTACTGGTCAGAGATCTTGCAGAAATGGAGCCGCGACCCCAGCGTTATTCACCCAAAGAGAGGAAGGTTTCAACAGCGATGCTCCTGTAGAAATGTCCTGCAAAGACTCAGTAACGTCCTGAGATTGTGAAACCCTGTTTTGGGCCAGGAAGCAGGATGGAAAAGGGAAGGAAACATCCTGAATACAACCCAGGCTCTCTGGGTTATGAAATATTTGCGAATAAAACACATGAGGAAAAGTCAAGCTGGGAGGAATCCGAGACACTGGTATTAAGGACAGGCTGGGGGACTGGAAAGTGGAAACTTTGCCTTTCCCAGGTCAGCTCCTCTTCTCGGAGGCTCTTGCCAGCCCCAAGACATCACACAGTAACATCAGGTCTCTGACACGCCATATTCACCGTTCCCGCTGAGCCACAGATTTGCCATCTGGCTGAACCAGGGGCACCGTCAGCATCCAAAGAGGGTCGGGGGAGCAGCAGACCCTCCTGCAGTGCTGCTCTTGTCCAAGCCCCCAGACCTCCAAAGCTAACTTGTATTCCCGGACACACACCCGAGCCGAGCCAGGATTACTGCTAAGCACCCTGGCTCTGTGATCCGAACAGCTCAAGAGTTTTTCTTGGGATCTTCCAACAGCGGTCTCAAAGGCAGCAACACCAAGGTACCACGGCTGCACATGCATTAGACTCGTGGATAAAAGAGAAAATGCTGAACTTCTTTGTGTAACCTTCTCCCACCGTCAGTACATAAGCTCTACCTGTGTGGTCCCAAATCCAGCCACCCCGACACAAACAAACGTCACCCAGCTTGATGTATGAGCTCCAAATCCCAGCTCAGTCCTGAAGTGACAGTAATTAATATTTTTCCATCTCCTCCACAGGAGCTCACCTGAGTGTTATCCTGCCAGCTACTCCTGATGAAGCACCTCCACCCACTGCTACGTTCTCGCCCCACAGGAGGAAGAGAAACCAAGTAACATCAAAAATAAAGTCATAAAATACACATTACCTTCGCCCATGGGCAGAAAATCTAGCATCTGATCATCATCTTCATTTGAAGGCACCAAACAGTTAACCAATAAATCACATGGCAGCAATGGTGGCGTGAGATGAAGAACTTCATGAACTTTCTATCCAGGGTGAGCATTTTGTGCCTCTGTTACGTCCTGGAGTTACCGCTCCCGGTGCAGCACCCATGCAAGGGCAGGCCAGGCCCTGCCGGCATGCTCCGGTCTCTTCGGCAATCCGGGCGGGCTGTGTAACGCATGCAACAGATGGCGAGTCCAGGAGTGGATGTGAGCTCCACTTCAACATATCCCCATGGTAACTATCTAAAACTATTAACTTTTGCTTGCTTTGCAAGCAGAGGGAAATGCTCTCAAGGCAGCCAAGCCCAGGGAGAGGGAGCAATGTGCTGACAGCTCGCAGCAGACCCGGGTGAAGGCAGTCAAGGCAAATGCCTGCTGTGTAACCGTGCCGGGGATCAGGGTCTCCAGTGTGCTCACTGCAGCTCCCCGTCGGCCTTGGCACAGTGGCCAGGAGAACGTGCTCCGCATTAGCTCTTCTGACCCGGCTGGGCGCGGGGCCTCTCCGCCAGCTGGGCTGGTGCCAAGGCAGCAACTCCACTCCTCCAAATTCCAGCGCTGGAGCTGCTTCCAGCTCTGCCCGCCCAGCCTTAACGCTTTCACTGCTGCCCCTCTCCCACACCCAGCACGGCGTCACCCCTCTCGCTGTTACAGAGGATCCAGAAGGGTGGCAAAGGTGTAACGAACCCGCCAGGGAACTCCAGAGGAACCCAGCATCAGCTGGAGGCATAGCCCAAACAGAGGAATGGCGCAAGGACCTTCTGAGTTACAGACTTTGACAGCAATACTTGTGACTGCGGGCAGGTTGCTGCAGGCTGCGTGTGTCCCTGCATCCTTGTTTTTAACGTTAGAGTATTTCCCTGTCCTCCAGCAGTGATGTACTGAACACGGGCGAGCAGACTTAAGGGACGCTATTATAGTGGAGGAAGTGTGTGTATGCATGTGTGTATGGGGAAGGTACTAGTGCAGGCATGGATTAAATCTGGATTTCTCAGGACCTGGAAAATGAGCTGCAGGGAAGACTGCCCCTGCTACAGCATCTTCCATCAGCAGTACTGTTGGGATCATGCACAGAGCCACCAGTGCTCAGCTGTAAGCAGGGCTCCTGGGGGGTCCTGTAAACGTCTCACACTTTTTGATGCAAACCACAGCTGAAGTTCCTGATACTGTAGCATAGACCCCAGAAAAATGCATGCATTTCTTTGAAATTTAAATCTAGTGTGTAAATAAAAGAGTTCTACATGCTTTCTTCTGTAAAGCCCGAGACCTTGCAGAAAACATCAAAGACTCCTGTGCCCACAATCAGCATGTATAGGCAGAAAGCCCTTGATCCCGTCTGCTCAGTCCCTTTTTCCCAGCCTATGTCCCTTTACCTGGCATAGATAGACTCCTCGGTGCATCGCCTCCTCAGCTGAAGAGCTCAGAGCTGGAAGCCACCTCACAGAGGTACCTGACAAGACCCCAGTTTGGTTTCTCTTCCCCCAGGGGCTCACAGCTCTCTATCCCACAAACCACTTCAGAAAGGAAAATAACTTCTCATGGATCCTCTTCCAACGTGTGTTTTCCTGACTACAAAGGACTTAACTTCCTTCTAGTCTGTGATCGGTTGTGAAAACCCAATTTTCCCATGGCTAACAGAAGCAGACACATCTCCTCTCTGCAAGGCCTCTGTTGATGGGGGTTTTCCCTCAACCCACCTCCCAGCTGAGGGCAGGTGGCCCCGGAAACTACAATCATTAACCAGCCTATTATCTCCTTGTTCTTTCTTCTCGGTGATTTTTATCACAGTCTCGTATTTCCCTCTTCAATCTGTTTTGCCCTGAACCTTAGCAGCAGCACCTCCATTTGTGTGTGTCTCTCTCTCGCTCTCTTTCTCCCCAGACATGATTTAAAGCAACTAAGCAACAATCCTCACTCTTTAGGTCGATCCTAAGTATCGATTTTCTGTACTGCTTATAACAGAGAGGGACTCTCCAAAGCAGCTTTCCAAATCCGCACTCCACTTATGTCAGTGACCTGAGAACAGGGTTGTTTCTGTCCTGTTTAAGAGCCATGAAAGCTTGAGCTCCTCACAGACTCCCCAAGGAGCAGGAAGTTGTAAAAAGTAAAATGCCTGCAAAAAGTTTATCAAAACTACTGTACTGGTTTTGGCTGGGCTAGAGTTAACTTTCTTTAATAACAGCTCGTACGGTGCTGTGTTTCAGATTTGTGACCAAAACAGTGCTGATAACACAGGGATGTTTTCGTTACCGCTGAGCAGTGCTGACACACAGTCAAGGCCTTTTCTGCTCCTCACCCCACCCCACCAGTGAGCAGGCTGGGGGGGCACAAGAAGCTGGGAGGGGACACGGCCGGGACAGCTGACCCAAGGGATATTCCACACCGTATGACGTCGTGCTCAGCATATAACGCTGGGGGAAGAAGGAGGAAGGGGGGGACATTCGGAGTGATGGCACTTGTCTAAGTCACCGTTACGCATGATGGAGCCCTGCTGTCCTGGAGATGGCTGAACACCTGCCTGCCCATGGGGAGGAGTGAATGAATTCCTTGTTTTGCTTTGCTTGTGTGTGCGGCTTTTGCTTTACCTATTAAACTAACTGTATCTCAACCCACCAGTTTTCGCACTTTTACTCTTCCGACTCTCTGTCCCATGCTGCTGGTAGGGTGAGCGAGCAGCTGGGGGGGCTCAGCTGCCCACCGGGGCTAACCCACAACAGCTGACCTACGTATTTTACTCTTTCAATCTCTGCTTCCCTCCCAATTTACATTTCTACCTAACATTGCTACAGTGCACAGACTCGTACACTGCTTACGTGCATCACAACTTAATCTAAACCTTGAAGCTCTCAGTTTGAGAAGTATCAGCTACCTCCTGCACTGTATCTACTACAATGTCAGTTGAGTCACTTCATGACTCAAACGGAAAAGCACACAGGCCTGGCAGATGTGGATAATTCCTTCCCTACCCAACACACCTCCAGGGTCTTCTGTTGAAAAAATCCACGTCGTTAGTAATGTGCATACAGTGTATTTTGGCCTCGCTTTCATGTGCTGCAATATCTAAAGACGGGGAAACACCACTGTCCTCTGTTTTGCCCTTATTCTGAAACTCTGACCCTACCATGGAACACGGAAGTCCAAAACCTTTGCAGTAAGTTTGGGTTCGATGCCCCACGCAACCTTAATTCAGCTGTTTTATGTATACGCGCTGTGATAAATTAATATTTCTCAATCAATATTTCTGTAAGATGACTGCTTGACTCAGAACGGACGTGCAAACAGCTCTTCCAGAAACAGTCAAAAAAAGCTGATTTCTAAAACTCTGAAATCAACCCACAAGTCATGAGCACCTCCTGTGCAAGGTAACTACAAAAACTACCATTAACACAGTCTGCCCTTCAAGCAGAGCTCAAAGCTGCCATCCAGCACTTAGTTTAACTAACAGGAAGTCCACTTCACCTTATATTCCTAAAAGCCTGGGATATGTGTTTAAGGGTAAAAAAGCACATGTGTAAGAGGCATGAAAAGACACACAAGATGCTGTACGCTACATGTGAAGAGTGGAGTGGGGATTCCTGCCCAAGAGACAACCCCAGCAGTGCCCTGCAGGCATGGGTGGGAAGCCAGAGGAAGCTTGCTGCCCCCACAGAAACCCCCCTCCCTTTGGGATGGTCACGGGGACCTGCCTTCCCCAACTGCTGCCAAGCTGGCATGGAGAAGCTGAGGATGCACAGGACGAGCTCTGCCGCACTTCGCCTTGCTCCGTAAGCCCAGCAGAGCCAACCTCCAACCCCAGCCCGCCGGCTGACGCGGAGCAGAGAGGATCAGGACTGACCGCGTGCGTAGGCACTCCCGGAGCTACGTTTCCCCTGCGGCACATGTTTATTTGAACCCCCCAGCTCCAAGCTGTATTGCATCGAGAGAGGAGCTCCAGGAGACGCCCGGGAGCCCGTAGCCATCTGGCCGCCAGCCGTGGCGGAGCTCTCCCAGCAGGCCACCGCACAGACAGCACATCCTGACAGGGATGTAATTACCAACCTGGCGCGCAGAGAGCTGTTCCTCCTCGCCGTTTGACCTCCCTTTCCTCCCTTCACACACATGTGCCCTCCTGAAAGCTCCCCTCAGCGTGGCTGGCCGGGCCCCAGCTCCACCAGCACCCTGCCCAGCCGCCCCAGCTAAGCAAACACTGGTGGGAGTGGGAGGCCCCAGAGCCAGAGAGGGGATGTGCCTGGGAGAAGCCCCACACTCCTCCACCTCTGCATTAAATTAAGTTACCAGCATTAAATAAACATGCCTGGCCTCTTTGAACTTCTGCTTCCCTTGAACATGAGCTCATTTCACAAGGCCTCTTTTCGCTCAGCCCCAGGAAGCCATCAGTCTCGATGGAGTTAACTCTTCGCAGGACTTCTCAGCTCCCCCAAGCATCTCACCCTGCCAGTACCCATTGGCTCAGGGCAAGACGGTCAGTCCGGTATGTGAGCAGAGCCCAGTATAACCACAGATAGCACTGACCTCCTGCACGTCTCCCCAGGTCTCCCTGATTTAAGGGGAATTCCCACCAGGAAAGAGAACCTCCCTGACTCCACCACATGGTCCTGCAGGCTCCAGGCTGGCACACAGGGAAGCTTTATTGGAGATGAAGGGAAGGGGGATCCCTCTGCAGTGAAGCCCCCTCCAACTCTGCCAAGAGCAGCACTCTCAGGTCCTGGGAGGACTGTGCTCAACCTTTCTCCAAAGCAGGGCTGAGGAGTGAAGGAACAAGAGAGGTATTTAATTACAGACGAGGAAAGTTCCCAGCACTCCCTTCCTTTGATTTAATCCCACAAAGTGGAAATTGGGAAGTCTGGGGCAGGAAAGGGAGGGGGTAGCCACAGAGAGGAAAGTAAAATACCACAGAGACAAGGCTGATCCCAACTCCACGGCATTTTTGCATGGCTCATGCAACCTCTGCCAATCCCTGCTCTTGCCCCAGTACTTGAAAAACAAGGCAAAGGGAGCAGAAGTCTGCCTGAGAGCAAGGGCTGCCTCTGCCTGGGAGTGGGGAGATACGACTTCTGGGGTTCACTATTTTTGTACATGAGCAGGAACTGCAGAGTTGCTGCCAATGGAGCCAATGTGAGAGGTAGAGCCCGTCACTGCTGCCTGTCAAGGGGGGAAGCAAATGCTTCTCAAGATGGCTCCAAGTTACCACGGTGTCGGCCCCATGACGGGGCATTATTTCTGGATGCTCTGCTTGCTCACAGCTTCAGCCCCTGGCACAGGGAGGCTGGAGGGGAACAGAGCTGCCTGCACGGGGTGCCATGGGTCAGACAGAGGTTCCCACTTCTCCTGGGAAGGTGGCTTCCACCTTGCCCCTGAAACCTTCCACCCCCAGTTTACTGCCAGAAAAGCTCCCACCCAACACAAACATGTCTTTAGCCATTCGTGCAGTACCTGAGAAGCACCTTGGAGATGCTGGGCAAGAGCCCCTGACTCCAGGGCACTGCTGGAGAGGTCAGCCACCGGCCAGGAGGTCCCCAGCAGCTCTGTGGAGCCTGCAGGGCGGCAGCGGGCAGGACGCAAACAAACAGCAGGAAGCGAGGGGGAGGCTGGGAACATCAAGGCTGAATGCAGAAATCCAAGATAAACAGCGAGAGTGCCTTTCAGTTCCCAACCATAACAGAAATCATCTCCATCCAAGGGGAGCCCACAGCCTGGCTTGCACACAGGCCAAGCGAGACAACCTCAGGCAATCCACCCCAACACCAGCTTTGCAGCATGCGGGACAGAAATGGCTCACATCAAGGGATGGCAAGAGAGCACCAGCCTGACGGGTTAGCACAAGCTGACCCTGGATTTTCAAGAGGAACAGTCTCATCAGAGAAATGCCTCTCCTAAGTAATCCTTCAGCTCCAGTAGAGAGGTTGCTCTCCTGCTTCTCATTTCATTGACAGGTGTGTGCTGGACTTGCCAGCCAGCAAATGCCAGAGGGACGTGCGTGAGGACAGCTCCCCTGGTCCTAAACACAACGGCAATGCTAGCAAGCTAGAGACACATCTGAAAATCTCAACAGCCAATGCTCGGACCTTTGCAAGGCAGCAAGTTCCCCAATACCATTCCTAATCAACAATCATGGCTCAAGGAACAAGGCAGGTACGACCTCATTCAGACCTGCTTTTTCCATGTTCACAGCAGAGATCACAGCATAAGGCAGAGCAAGATAACTGTCAGAAGTACAAACAGGCGCAGTCCTGCAACTTAATAGTTCTCATTGTTCCCCTATATCCACAGATAGCCCAGTCCCCCTGTGAAAAAGTCCCTAGGAATGTGTGTTCCAGAGACACAGGAAAGACTCCAAGGAAATTCCTGAAGAGGAGCAGATCTCAGCAATGTTGTCCAGCACCACCATCTCTCCAGAGAGCCATCATCCTGCCCATCTTTACAGATGGCTGTTCCTTAGCACCTTGATGCCAGGCTGTTACACTGCTAGTAGGTATGATCATCTGTACCTTTACCACGCATGAAGCTGCAGTAAGAAAGCCAGACAGGGCACCCAGATGTCCTTGCTGCTAGCCTCTGCCTGTTTTGCTGCTCTTTGAGAGCTGAATGGAGAAGGAAGACAGCTAAGCAACAACATGGGCCTTACCTTTTGTTCCAGGGGGCTGCAGATTATCTCCAGTCAGCGAGCACCAGCCTACGGGAAAGATGTCCCGGGAATCATATCGGCACCAGTAATCGAAGGCACCTCTCCAGCCATCAAATGTTATGAGGACCTCAGAACCTCTCACCTCCCCAATGGTGGCCGGGCAGATGAAGTGAGGGTTCTTCCTGTCCACTGCCTCCAGCTTCATACCTGTCTTGAAGAAGTTTTGGGATGGAGATGGTGGTTCCTACAAGGAGAAGTTGAAAATGTACTCAAAGAGGATATGCCAGTGCCTCCCCAGACTAGGGCTGTCCCCTCCATCAGCAAACTCACCTCCACAAGCAAATGAAGAAGGGAGCTAGTGGGCTGGATTTGAACCCCAACTAGGTGTGCACACGCTGGCCTAGCTACACAACCACGTGCCCTTTAAGTCAAGAGGCAACAAAGTCCACTACTGGCTGCTCTGCATCACCTGGCTGCTGGACCAAATCCAGACAGTGCTACTGCACCCTGTCACAAGTCTGTCATGCAACACAGGCAGAAAATAAAGCTCCAAAGAAAAGAGCCTCCATAGGATACTCTCACCTTGTTATCTCAGAGCAGGAAAACCTGAGAAATGACAGTCTCTCTCCATCATTCTTCCCCCCTCTTCAGCTTTGCTAGACATGTAAGAGATCCACCATCCATCCTCATCTGGGGCTTACTCGTCCTAGTCTTTTATACTTCAGATACACTAAAGCCACACCAACCATCCCATACCACAGCACAACTCCTCTAGACTGGGTTTTGTCTCTCTCTGACTTCACTCAGGGTATGAGAATACAAACTACGAAATCATACTTGCAGTGTTGCCTCACAACAACATTTGCACTCCTTGCAAGCTCTGTTACATTAAAAAGTTTCAGAGAGGTGCTTTCACATATTGCATTCCTGACTTTGAGTAGCACCTGCAGCCCAAGTGAAAAACAAACACACCTCTCAAGCCCAAGCATTGAAGCCCAAGCCACTTTCTTAGTAGACCTCTGTTTGCATCTCGACACTGCTACAACACAGCAGCAGAGGGTATGGATCTGCCCTAGAGAAGCAGCACCGTGGCAGAGCTGGGCAATGTTCATCTCCTCTGGGATCAGCAGATCTCACACGAGACACCAGCTGTAATTTTTGTGCTCTGCAGTATAGGGGACATGCCAGAAGGATGTCTTCACAAACAGTACAGTAAAATACCTTGTGAAAAATCCGGACAGGAGCCATCTCTGCTCCATTCAGAGTCTTCAGAAGGAACATGGGCCAAGAGGAGGCATTCAGCCGAAAGCCTGCAGAGAAGGAAGCAGAGATAGAGATAGAGACTTTAAGGCTGTGGTCGTCACTGGATCCAGCAGCACGACTGCTCTGATGGGAACTTTGCAGCAGGCACACATTGTGATCCCACACCACCCTCCTCCTCATGCTGGAGAGTCAGGTTTGAACTTTTCCAGATACTCTGAATGCAAAACATTATGTTGTTGAAAAGAAACATCTGGAAATGGATGTTTGACTGCAATATTCACTTATCATAACAAAAGTCTGTACATTGACCATACAGGCAGGGCACTTTGTGCAGCGCTAGTGCTGGCAGCTTCAGTGATCCTACTGCAGGGGAGACATGAATCAGCAAGTGTGCACTCAGGCTATGGAATTTCTTCCTCAATAGGGAATCTCAGCTTTTGGGTGGCCTCCTCCACCTTTTAGAGTGAGCTGCAGGCAAGCTAACCTGAAGAAATAAAGAGCCTGTGACTTGGCTGGGAAACAGATTTAACCATTACAGGAAAGGATGGCAGTTTTTGGCTTGACATCTTCTGTGAAAAAAAGTAGAGAAATAACAGGAAGGGGCTCATGGGAACAAAAAAGCAAATTCACATGCTCTGAGTCTATGGCACTGAGTACGACTGCACAACCAACAGAAGTCTCCAGATATCACAAAACACCATCTTTGCTAAATGTGCATCTTCCTGTACAGGCAATTTCTGCTGCTCAGCTGAACATGGCATTGCACTTTCTGTATTTGTGGTGTTTTGAAGGTAACCCTGGGACTGGACCTAGACGGAGAGCATCCCATGATGATTAACATGGCAAAGTTTTGCCAGGGCCGAAATGCCAGAACTCAACCAGCTCAGTACAGGCCACCCTGCCAGCCCTGCAACCTTGTCAAAGCAGCCTGGAAACCGAACAAGCCAGCCACAAACCTCAGGGGATGAGAGCGCCAAGCTCCCAGAGGGGCAAAGATAACCTTTTACCTGAATTATCTATGTAAAGAAGGGGAGCAGCAGCAGATGCATACAAATGGAAAATGCTACAAGGAGCACAGAAAATCACTGCCGTGTTTTCTGGGCCCTTGCACTCTGCAGGCAGAAAAGACAACTGCAGAACCAGCTTTCTGTTACCTGTCTTTATGCTGGGTGCAAGAGAACCACTCTTGTCTGGCCCAAGGTTAAGCAGGCCATACAGATCAGAGCTGGGCACAGAGACTTCTTCCAGACTACGAACCCTCTCCTCTGGCACTGTCAGAAATGAGTTTTGCTCTGCAACTCGATTACATTTATTGCCATCTGCTGGCAAAACCCAGACAAGGCACAGGAGGAACCCATCTCTGCCAGCAAGGACAGGTACCCGCGCCTCCTGGGCAGGCTGCACCGGAGCTATGAGCTGAACCCTGGGACCAGGGTTTCAAAGAGATATCTGCAAATGGACCGCAGCATGCATGAAAGTAACGTAAAAAATGGCAGCTTTAATGTTAATAGCTGCAGCAGGTTTTGTCTGTAGCAATTATGAAGGGAAAGGGTATAATTAGACTTGCATACACACAGCTTCGTGTGGTGTGATGTGCCAAAACATGCACCTGCTGATGTTTCTTCCTTCTTCAGAAAGATCAGTCCCAAGTGTCCCATTGCAATTTAGACTGTACTTCCACCAAAGCTCACAAATGGTGCTCCAGGAAAAAACATGAATAAAAATATTCCTAACTCAAGGTACCCTATTGAAGGTTTCTTGCACCACTATAGATCAGCTTGATATTATTTGGAGATGTGCTAATTGAGAGATTTATGAAGACACTTCAAAAATAATGGTCAGCAGAATGCAAAAGCAGGTTAATCTTGCTGCTTAATCAGGAAAGAACCAGCAAATCAGCTCATCATTTGGCCAGTGTCAAAAAAAAAGATGTGTTTAACTGAAGACAAGACTGGAAGAAGTGTTCGACTGCCCAGGTTATTTATAAAGCCCTAGCCAAGCAAAATTAAATAAATAAACAGATGAAATATCGCAAGCATCCCTTCACACGAGACAGGACTTAAATCACTGGGAACCTTTTCAGACATTATGTTTCCCCATCAGATGGCCTCCAGCTAACCTGCTATTGCCCCAAAGACACTTGGGCACAAATACACTTAGACAGCACGAATGAAAATTTAAATGCTTTTGAAATCACAGTGTCAGGATTAGCAGTGATACAGCAGATGCCTCAGCCCTAATTGCTCTCTTGGTTATTCTCTACATCAAGATTTACAGATCCCCAGCAAAGCACCTCCACCGAGTACCAGTACTGTGCTCAGCTTGAAGGGGGAGCGCAGGGGAAAGCACTGATGGATGGCAGCCATTTCATGTCAAGCACACCTTTGAGATGACAGTGCTTGCAAGCAGGATCAGAAGCCTTAAGCAATGGGCAATGCCCAGAGATCGAGCCATTGCTACAGCTATATGCCAGCACTGCCTGTGTGACTGTGTGGTGTCTCCCAGATAAAAAGAACCTGGATTCGTTCTGTCCTTGTACAGGCAATCACCCAGGAAAGGCCATCACAGTTGCTCTGCCTTCAATGCTACCGCCCACAATCCTGGGTCACCAGGACTTTGGGGTGCCCCTCGTTTGCTTGTGTGTCCTCTGGGAAACGGAGTGGCTCTGGCATTCTTTCATGCAAATGGGTGGAAAGCATGTTTTTCCTTTGAGGTACACAGGCAGAATTTCAGAATGCATGGGAGCATGGTCAGCACATGCTAATCCTGAGCTTGGGCTGCAGAGTGCAAGCAGCTCACCTAGGTGCAAAGAGCGCTTTCATCTACACTCTAAAGCATCTCCCTATCCATGCCACGATGTCCACGTGGAAATACAGACCTGGTGTGGGATACATCTGTTTAACAGCCCAAGCTAACAGGGCTGGTCTACACCACAGTGGTAGGCAGGGGCAGTCCATGGGCCTCCGTCCCAAGCACAGAAGTATGAAAAACCCTGCGGTTTTCCCCGCAGATAATGTAGGTGCTTGCTGGACGGTTGAACTTCAGCTCACCCAGTGGAGGCTGCAGCATCCCTCCATTCTTCTCACAGTTTCCTATGGGCTGGATTTCAGCAGAGTCCACCAGCCGCCAGAAGTCATTCTTGTTATCGCTGCCATCGAGGCGCAGGCGGAGGCGTGCCCCTGTCAGACCCACCACCGTGGCAATGCAAGTGGAGGTGGTGTTCCTGGGGTCCTGGGCTTCTAGTTTCATACTGATCTTGAATTCATTTGCAGGTGGAGTGTATGACTGCAAAGAAAAGAACAGGGACCCAGTTAGAGACAGGATTTCCAATATATGCACCACCTCAGTCATAAAGCTTAAGCCCTAACAGCATCAAAACTGATTCTGCCAAAGACTGTCAGCATCCTCCAAAGCACAGCATGGGAGCAGACACCACAGAGCAGCAAAGAAAGTTCAGCCAGCCCTGGCAGATCTGTGACCCAGACCACTGTCTTTCGGTACTGCATCATCCAGACAACAAGACCTACCCTTTCCTCTTAGCCCTCTTCTCAGGAGAATCACCCACCCAAGACCCAAACAGATATTCCTCTGCGCTGCTGCCCCTCTGTCTGGATCCAGGGGTGCCAGGCCAGTTTGTTCCTGTATTCCCTGTACTCAACATTATCACCTCTGTGCTCAAGTACCCAATGTCTGGGGGAGTGCTATTCAATTCACAAAGACCTGGTGAATTCTGAATAAAATCTCCTTGCTGCACGGGATCCACCAAAACCTGGATCACAGCCAACTCAGAACATTTTCTCCAAGACCCTGTGCTCAGCAGAGAGAAAAAGCATTCTCGTGTTCCCATTCGTGCACATCTGAGAGTTAAGTCTTCTACAAACAAATGGGATTTGCAGTGCCTGAACATATCTTCTTTATCTTTGCTTCAGCAAACTTACATTTCTATTAAGTCTCCGATATCCTTAAGCATCTTCCTTGCCAAAAAAGGGGCCTATTCAAGGCACGGAACTCCTGGGTCACCAACGGACCACCGCCCTCGGCCTTTCTTGTTTTCATTCACCCTCTTACCTGCTTGAAGCAATGGGCAGGAGCTGGGATGGCACATGTCTCTTTCAGGTATTTCTCCCAGGTGAAGTGACCTGAGAAGAGAAAACAAAAGGATTCAAATAGGAACTGATGAGCAAAAATCGCAGAAAAAGAGATGGCTGGATCCTAACGCCGGCAGTTCTCCACTTCTCACAGAGGAGGTGCTCACAGGCAACACGTTTTCACCAAGATCCTCTGATGTTTGTGATCACAGAAGATTTACAACTGCAGCTGACAGGCAGAATAAAGCACAGTGCTGCCTACGGCATCTTACTGCCTCTGCGTTGCTGAGGAGGGTCTGCAAAAGTGAGGATAACAACCTACAACTTAATATAAAATACCCAGCACAGATGGGAATCCGTGGAGTCTTCCAGAGAACTGCCCCTTAAAAATCATTCATTAAACACATTGCTCAGTCTGGGGATTAAGAACAGTCCCAGAACCTTTGCACTGTGCTGACCTTACGGTTCCCCTGGTCCAGCATGCACAGCCTGCCCTGCAAGCCAGCGGCTCGGAGCAGGTATCAGCCCATCCCCAGCAATTAGTGGACAGGTCAGCAGTTAATTTCCTGAAGCGGACATGGAGTCCATAGCTTGGGCAGGATGGAAGCAGGGATCCTCCAAACGGGGATTTACTGAACAAAGCGGCTCATATCCAACACCAAAGCCCCTTCCACTGAGTGCTGCTGCTGGCGGAAGCGCATTTAATCCTTGCCTGCACCTTTCCCATGTACAGCAGGAAGGGTAAAAGCAATATGCCATCCAGGGAAACCTGTTATTAAATGAGGAATTAAAAGCTCACGTGATCCGAGCAAATCATGACTTTTGCCATTTAAACTGAGCAGCTGGGAAAGGATCCTTCCAGCATGACATTAGCTTGTATTCATCTGAATGGCTCCCAGGAGACCACTGTTTTCAAGTCACTTCAAGAGCATTGGTGGCAGCACAATTAAAGAGTCAGCTACCGCTTCCCCTATTCACGTCAAGTTTTTAATCAGTCTATTTTCAAAACAAAAGCTACATTAAGAGCCATTTTAGCTACTGCAGTGCACACCACACCTCTAAAAATTCAGGCATTAAGGTCAGCACACATTAGTTTAGTTCTGCATCACGTGCACAGAGAAGCCTTAAGGGCTCGATAATCCACTAGCTTCAAATAAATAAAAAAAATGCTGCTTTCTTGCCACCTCCCATGCAGATGACTAGCACACTGTTAAATACAGTGGAAATGAACAGAAAAAAAATACAGTTTCGCTGCCACACTGGCTGAATATATTTCTGTTTACAGAATCTGACAGCAGCTCTCCATTCCTCAGAGTACGCCTTTCCATCCATTGGCACGTATTTTCTTTTCAGCCAACGGTCTCACATGGAGGTGAATGAAGCAATTCAGTGATTCACTGCAACGATGCTCTCAAAAAAACAAAATTCTTTTGCTTTAATTGAAGATATGATTTTACACTCGGTTACGTCAATGAAACTCTTTGTATGAATAATGTGTAATAAATACCCAACCAAAGCAAACCCAGGCATGAAATGCCTTGCTGCATCCCACCCCTTAATTCTGATTGCTGATCTGGGCTCATCTCAGACTGGGGTGGCCCTTCAGAGGTCCTTGTCCATGGAGCACAGAGGATGCCTGTGGCAACAGCACCGGGGCGAGGAGTGTGAGACTCAGCCCCAGGGCCTGAGCAACCATCTTGAAAAGGATCAGCTGCGCTTGACAATTTCATTTTAAAAAAGAAACCTACCCTCCCCTGAGCTGGTTTCAATCCCTCGCTATTAAAAGTAGCCATGGTTTTAATCCTTCCACTTTTCACTCACTCTGAACCAAGCGAGGCCATTCTGCTCCCTGCAGCAGCTCACACCACAGTCGAGATCGACGCCGCACAATCCCAGCAGAATAGTAAATTTCTGAGACAGCTGTGTGCCTCTAAAAATAGTGTTTGGACATGGAACTTATTTGAGATTAATTCTAGACCCTGTTGGGACCCAACCGCCATATGAAGACACACACACAACACCCGAACTGCAGCTACTTACGACTCACAGTTCTGGTGACTTATTTTGCAAAGAAAAGCAGGAACAGCAGAAAGACTTCTCTAAACTCTAAGGAAAGACAGAGCTGATACAGCAGAGTTAAGCCTTCCTTCCTTCTCTGTTCACTATCAGCCATTTCTTTACATAAAGATGGCATGACAATCACAATTAAGGACTGCACCTCTTTTTCAGGATTACTCTCAAACCAGGACAGAAACTACATACTGAAATTGGAGGCTGCCACCATTGCCTCAGTGCAAGAGGAAGCCCTCCACAGAATGTAGGGAATGGTTTTAAATGAATTCAGTAATAGTATTTAGCTCACGATACAATGTTTTTGAAGCAGGACTTTCAAAGTACACTTAAACTTAACTGAATACTATCAGCTTCAACCTAAAAACTGCAGGAAGAATCAGAAGAAAATGGCATTTACACAAAAGTTAGGGGTTTTTTACAACAAAGGGAGAGCTGCCAATAAAACAGAAAAAAGCAGGAGGCACTTAAGGCTTTTTTAATTGGGGAGTAGAGAACAAGCCCTGAGCTCTGTACTTGAGAAAGAGCGTGTATGGTTGAAGATGGATACATCACACTTGGCCCTCTCAACCTTAGCTCCTCTGGACCGTACCCAAATCCTGCTTGCCAGACTGATCCCCACTCACTTCCAACGCTCAGCTCCAAACAGATCTGCTCTGGAGCCTCCACGCCAGGCATGCTGCCGGCCAGGATGCCAAAGCTGCCGGGTGCCGGCTGATGCCATTTTACAGGCTCGCTGTGTACAGAGGTTATAAGGCCAGAGGGAAACATTGAGAATATCTTGCTTAGCTTTCTCATTAGCACAGACTGACTATCTTGTATTTTATATTCTCTCAATATTCTTATTCATATTAATAAACTGGATGCCTTACTGTAGAGGGACAGGACATTTTAGTCTGCAAGATGCTTGTTTCTTATCTGGCCTGGGCAGGTAACACTGGAGAATGATTTCTGAGTGTTGGTCAAAAAACCCTGGTGGCTTTTCCCCAATTCCCAGTGAATCACTGTGTTTCATGAAAAACCAGCACTTCAGCCAGTCCTAAAGTGTCCCTTTCACTGGTAATGGAGCAGGAGTGTCCAAGGACAGAGCTGACTGTAGGGACTGAAATCCTCTCTCACCCCGAAAAGCAAAGGGGAACGCTTGCTCCACTGCTGCCCCCAGCTTCCAGTACAACATGCAAAATGTCCTAACAGCCCTGAAATCACCCCCTATTTTGCCTGGTCTCTGCCTTTTGTCCCCCCCCAGCCTTGCAGAGCACACCATACTCCCACAGACTGGAAGGATCATTGTTTGAACGGACCACGTTCCTCCATATAACTTCTTTACAGGAAGAAATGAGAGAATGACACAATGAGAAACACCACATTTTTATAATTACATCTGTGAGCTAAACAAAAGCCAAGGATTGTAAACCTATACGACTCCCTGTAACTTGGCTGTGAAAATGCCTACTAAGGGTGACTGTCTATCACTTTTGCTTGCCTTTGGAAAGCTCCTTACCGTGCGCTTGTGCCAAAGGGAGATATTATTTGCAGGCAGAATGTCAGATTTGGGCTCTGATGTCTTAACCTTCAAAAATATTTACTACAAACAAAACACTCCACACGCCCAAGGGGTCAAACTACAGTAGTTGTGAACAATGCAACTCTGCACCCTTGTGTTTGGATTCTCATCATGTTGCATTTAACGTTGATCTTTCGCCCAGAATTTAAATGAAGACGGAGTTTCTGTTTATATCTTTAACCAAAGTCTGGTTTGGGCTTCATTTGCATTTCAGCTCCCGAGGGGTCATCAATCCAACTGAAACGATACATGTGCGTTTCAGGTCACATCTGTGAAGGAGAACGTGCCCTACCCAGATCAAGGCATCCCATTAAAGTCTGCAGCCCATATGTGTGTCTGCTAATGAGCATCAAGGCAGCACATGAAAGCAGCACGGTTTGAGCCAACTCAGTATGAAAATTAGCAGAGTATCATCTCTGCTCGCAGATCCAAAGGCGACGGTGGCCTTCCCCGATGTCTGGGCGCAGCCTCCCAAGGGGTCAGCTCTCCCACCACGACGGCAGAGCTCCTGCACGTCCTACCCATTAAAATTTCCAGGCACTTTGCTCAGCCTTCAATCCGGCTGCACATTCCCCATTGGTAACAGCTACAACTGATAACGTGATCCTGCTTACTCACTGTCTTGCTCAGAAGAAACTCGAGAATGTGCAAGCCAAAACTAATAGGTTTCAAACACCAGCATGCTGTCTGCTTTGCTTCTTCTCAGAGGTGTCTCAATTCAGTATTAGCTTTGAGCAGAAATCCTTTCAGCCTGGACTACGGGGTGCTCCGTGCCAGAAAGCTGCCGCTGTTTCACCCCCCTCGCTGTGTACCCCAGCGTCGGGCAATGATGAGCTGCTCAGAGTTTCCTGCAGGGAGGCAATCCCCGATCCCTGCTGCTACACCATGCTCTTGCTGAGCAGACACGCGCATATCTGCAGTGTTTCCTCCCTAGGTCAGCAAGCCCTGGGATGCAGTGAGGCGCGGAGGTTGGTGTGCTGGGTTACCATGAGCGCTGATGGGAAAGCAAGCCTCTGAATTTCACAGAAAGCTCCATTTCAGATCAGCGTTGTCACTGAACAACAGCCAGTCCCCTGACATCTGCAAACGGTGCAGCGTGTGGAGCAGAGGGGAAACTGCAATGGAGCCCCCAACACCCCGAAGGCAGACTATACACAGGCCATGTGAGCTGTGATGGTGCCCCGTGGAGCTCAGCACAGGGTGACAGAGGACCCAGGACTTTATCGGAGGTGCTAATAAACTTCCTCCCCTTGGAGAAGGTCCTTCTCAAACTGTGGTCTGCAGTACTTCAGTATAAGGGTAGAAAAGGACAGACAAAATTCCCCAAGAGAGAACGGCGAGGGCTGATGGTGGCCCACAGTCCAACGTGCCTGAGAACCACCACCCTGAGTCTCACCTCGGGGCCCAGGACAACCAAGCCCCTGAAGCACAGCAGCCACTACATCTCTCCCGGGGGCTCTAAGAAAGACAGGTGAGCCTTTCACAAAGGCAAACACATGTTTCCTGGTAGAAATGGCTTAACTCAGCCAATTGTTTAGTTTCTTGTTGCTCTGTACTTGGTGGGAAGTATGGACATCACCTTAATATAGGGACATGGGGAATATAAGGATGTAAGGACATCATTATACTCTAGAAGTAAAATACGGGCCCCAAAATCTTTTACTAAATTATACAAGCTTTACATAAACTTCTTAAAGTTGGAAGTCCCCTGCATATCCCCCAAGAGATAGCAGGAGCTGCCAGTTTTATGAACTCAACCTGCAGGCGCTGTGCACAGGGCCACAGCCTGCCCTGCCCATGCACGGGACACCTCATCTCCAAAGGGAGCGAGAAGCCCATGACTCCTGTGCCGCTACTGCCACCCCTTGCCCCGTGCTCCGCCAAGCCAGCTGGCA
>NW_008824591.1:51737-70209 GCF_000699105.1 Pygoscelis adeliae
TCCTGCTGCTGGGGAAGAAGGAGCATGGGTCGCACCATCTCTCTCCTACAGCGACGAGAACTGGGCTAGCCACTGCTGTGAACGTGGAAGAGGAGCTCGTGGAGGAGTAAGAGGCTCCTTATGCCCAGGACGCATGTGAAAATGTGGGCAGTCGGCCCTCGGCACTAGCGGCTGGGCAGTAAGAAACAGATCTGCTCAATCCTGCCTGATTTAAAAATGAGCCAGCTCAGCTGTGTGCTTATCGTGGTGTCTTCTCAGTCATTTTTGACTGTGGTCAGAATTAAACACATGAGGACTGTCCAAAAGCAGTTTTTATCTGTAAACTGATTTGACATGCCGCAGTTTCACACATCCAAGCAACTCAAAAAGCTTTTAGGGAAAAAAAAAACAAACAAATGGGAGAAGGGAGACAGGAGCTCTCTTACCTTGGTACTGGGAGGGAGACTCTGACGGGCGGCTGTACTTGTGCTTCTTACCATCTTTCCAGTCTATGGCTGAGACAAGAAATAAAGCATTTGTGTCAGTGAAGGAAGACCAGCTAATGCACTCTTCAACATTATCTGCTCATGTCACCTGCTTTGCAGGCACCTCAGAGGAGAGGAGTGACCTCCCTGTCCTCCCCTGTCATGACCGCAGGTAACATGGATGATTTGTTTAAATCTATGGGGCGTGCTCCCTTCCTCCACACAGCTCAGGAGAAGACCTAACACGAGGTATCTGCATTTGCATCTTAGTCTCTGCCTAGTCCTCACCAACTAGTGTTCTCCCACAATGGCAAGCAATAACGGGACTGGCTGGGCATCAGTCGGCGGGTGGTGAGCAATTGCATTATGTATCACTTGCTTTGTATATTCTTTTATTATTATTATTATTATTACTATTTTATTTTCTTTCAATTATTAAACTGTTCTTATCTCAATCCACAAGTTTTCTCACTTTTACTCTTCCGATCTCCCCCATCACACCAGGATGGGGGAGAGTGAGCGAGCGGCTGGGTGGCCGACTGAGGTTAAACCATGACACGTAAAAAGCAGCAAACTTCATCATTTTAACTACGTGAAGAGGTGGCAGGGCTTGAGAGGAACAAATGCGAAAGCCACTAAAAATGGCTCACGTGGATCTTGTATGCTGAGAAGTGAAGCCTGAATCACTCCTTGTTTATCAACTCCAGGCTACTGCAGCCAGCCTTACTCACACAAACAGCCTCGACCCTCTCTGGTGATGGGGAGAGGACTTCTCCCAAAGTCTGCACAACTGCCCTTTCCACGCACAACACCGGGTTACCACCACACGTCCTGCGCAGCTCATAGGAGAGCACAGCAAAGTAGCACCAGCTCTGAAGAACATCTCATCTGAGTTGTCTTTGCTCACGACAGCTTTGGGCCTCAGAGTTGCGAAAAAATAACGTTCCCAAGACAGCTCTGGAAAGTGATAGAGCAAGAAGCGGGGGATGCCCATCCCTGCCTCAGGCAGCCTCCAGCCCGACGGAGGGATGCCAGATCAGCATGCCACTGCAGAGCCCGCCCTGAGCGAGCCCCTCCAGCCACTGCTGCCTGACCGGCGCACCCTGGGAGCGCTGCTGCAGTCCAGCTCATTTATTTTACAAAGGATTTTTAGGGCTATTATAAACAACAATTTGGTAGTGCTCTACGAAACGCACCCTACCTCCGCAAAAAGCAGTTCCTTGTGAAAGAAACAAAAAAGAAAACAGGAAAAGTTTTGAAATCTCCTGACAAGTGGCTGAAAGAGGCAGGCCATGAGCTGCTGCTAGAGTGGCCTGGTGGGTCCTAAGATGTCTGAAATTGCTTTTGGACCATTATTTTTGCAATCTTCTCTTCCTGACATGTTCTCTTCAATATAATGGACAGGAGGACTGCATGTAGGTTTTATCCCTTAAATGAACATAAGGGACATATGGAGTGTGGCCACAGCATCACTAGACATGAACCAGACAAAGAGCCTCCTTGGAGAGACACAAATGAATGAAAAAGCTGGAAGGGCACCCTTCCTATAAATGTATTCCCATGAAGGACAGTGTTCTGCCATCTCCTTAAGAAAGCAAGAAGAAAGGACACAAAAGTATTTAAGTCAGAAGCAAAAAAGCCCCCCAGGGTGGGTAACGCTCCTCTCAGCGTTGCAGAATAGCTCTAATAGCATCCTTGCACTCAAAGTAGCCTCTCGCCATACTCTGCAGGTGAAGTTACATTTCATTCTTAACCTTTAACATGCAAAAATCCTCATTAAGCAGGCTGCAAAAGCAGCAGAGAGGGAAAGAAACACAAGAATTTCTGCAGGCAAATAAAGAAAAAGTTCAGTGCATCATTAAAAAAGCAGGTAAGTAGGACAGAAACCCACGTGTGCACGATGCAGGTGTTGCTTCTGCAACCTACGGCACGGCATTCACAGCACAGGTCACACAGCCACGCTGGCTGGAGGCTCCCTGCTCCACGAGGCAGAGAGGACAAGCTGTGTGCGAGGCTAAATTCAGCCAGCCCCATCCACGGCCACGCTGCTGACTAATCAACCTGCCTCTTTTATTACCAAGCCCTCCAGCTGCCTCGCAGCAGGCTCTCCCCATTCACTGCTTTCCTTCATTTATTTTCACTTCATTAAAGGACAAGCAGTGTTAGGAAGAGGATAATGCTTCTGTAAGATGAACCACCAGCGAGGCAAAGGAGACGTTTAAAAAAAATAAAGGGAGGAGAGAAATCAAGCATAGAAATCTCCTGCAATAAACCTTGTGAGCGTGTAGCAGATGTGAACAAAGAACTGCGGAGGATGTTCCATCCTCTACGCTTCTCCCTTCCCCCATCCTCCGAAGCGCATGTGATGAGATCACTCCAGTCTAACACACATGCATGGCACAACACTAAAGGAAATCAATATTTTTGTTAAGTGCAAGTCGTCTGAGCAGCTCGGCTGCAGGCAGCCTGCTTGACTTCACCCTTTTTGCTGGGGCAAGCAGGACATGGGTAGCATGCGTGTGGTCGCCCTGAGCACCACGGATGCCGCTGCGTGTAACAGGACAAGAGACTCAGGCGGTGAGAGGTAAGTGTCCGTAACAGATTTCATCTCCACAAGGTAGGCTGGTCTTTGGTTTCACGCCTCATTAGAAGGGGGAGGCTTGTGCCAGCAGAGAAGCAGTTTGCCTCACGCTGGGAGCACTAGCAGATGGTGCGTGCCGCGGGCTCCGCAGAGCACCCTCACCACCTGACACTGTGCCCCACAAGCTGCAGGGGTGCACCCAGCAAGGGACTCTTCCTCTGCCCATCTTGGGGGTGGATTGATGAAGCCTTCTCTGCATGCTGCCAGAGAAATGAATGCTCTGTTTTGAGCATGCAACCAGCGTGTCCCCCAGACTCCCACCCCATCGTCAGCCTCCCAATGCGCTGCGCTTGGTCCTTCGGTCCGCACCAGCTCGCTACTGGGCCTTTGGCCATGCCAAGCATCACTGCTCACCTTTCTGAGGGCCTGGTTTCCGCATTATATCACCTGCTGCTGTCCTTATCCTGGGACTGGCTTGCTTTTAGATAACTGAAGATGTCTAGGACAAAAGAAATAAACATGAGAAAATTCCCCCATTCTGGAGCACACAGTCATCTGCAACATTAACTAATCACACAGCGGGTAGAAAATAGATGCTCTTTCACCCTGGGTTGCACAGAACATCTACTGAACACAGACAATTCATCTCAACATCCCTGAAACTACAAGTCTTTCTCCAATATGTGGACAACTTCAAATTTACGGCAGCGGGGACGGCATAAATAAGCAAGAGGAGCATATGCCAGTCTCTGTGCTAACTCTACAGTGCGTCCCGAGTGTGTGCGTGGAAGAGGGGGGCTGCTCTTGCTCACTAACAAAGGGAGGCAGAGCTGAAATTTATGAAAGAAAACACATGGAAACATAACATTAACTCTGGCAAAGCAGCACCGCAATCCCCAGCTTGCCACTTGCAATTCAAATTGCTCGCAGCAGTTCTGGGTAATAAGGATGAGAAATTGGACAATGACCCAGGAAATATTTTTGCTATTAGTACTGCAACGAATGTCCAAGTTGCGCTGCACTTTTTTTTCCTGGTTGGAGGAAAACTGGCTGGACTGTCCCCAGAAAGAAAAAGCATTTGCATTCTTGTTATAAGCAAACGTTACTGAAAATCAGAGCTCTTGGGAGATGCATGCCGGACCCGTACACGGAGACCGGTGCTCCTACACGGCCGGTCTCGCAGGGCAGTGCCTCCTGTATGCACTGAGCCTTGCCAAGCCCTGACAGAAAATATCTAAATGAATGGCTGAGCTGCAAACAAGCCCTTAGGAAAGCTAGTAAAAGCATGTTTTGACACTACACTAACTAATGAAAGATTAATTGTGTCAATATAACTCCATTTTGTTCACAGTGGGGCAGGCAGGCTGGAGGACGTAAGAGGAAGCCGTCCCAGGACACAACGCTGAGTTTCTGCTTAAAGGGTTATTTACAGATCCAACTTGGCAAGAAGTTTTGATTTTGAAAACCAGGCTTTTTCCAAACCTAAGAGAAATGAAGAGTTTAATCTTCTATAAAAGCACGACAAACTACAGCCTTTACATGCAGTGCTTGCAACATTGAGCAATACTCTGAGAAGGAAAATACTAAAGGAATATTAAATACTAAAGGAAAAAAAACCCTAGTTGTTTTTTAATCCAAATCAAAAGGTACACAGTAGTCTCTTATTGCCTCTCTCATAAATAGCGTGTGTGTTTGTGCATACTTGTGAAAGGAGTAAAGTTTCTTTTCCTTTCAATAGTGGAAGGTAATCTACACGCGAAAGCTTATTTACAACTTTTAATGCTTCTTTTCATAATTTTCTTCAGTCATTTTTATTAAAAGCTAGCAGTCATGGTAGGAAAAGTCCCCCAGCCATAAAACCCAGGCTGAAGGTGTTGTATAAAGGCACTAGACAAGCATTCACCATCTCTGGCTCTGCACCTCTGCTGTCTGCTCGGCTCCCCCGGATGCGGGACTGTCTGAAGTACCTAAATGCTAATCATAAATCTCAGGCGTCTGGCACGGGACGGGTGCTCCTGTGCCACTCAGACGGCTTTTGAAAAGCTGCTTCAGCCTGAGCACTTCAGAGCCCTACCTGGCAGGGATGTGTAACCCTTCCCCGCAGACGTATTTCGAGGAAAAATTCATGACCATGTATGAGATGCTCAGGTACGATTTGTGGAAGGCTGCAGCTCAGGAGGAGAGGTGAAACTACTGCACCCTCCATCCTCGCGCTGACGGCAATGGGATTAACCCTAACTACTTGTAAAGCACACAGATGACTGCTGGTGTCCTGCAGCCAACACTGTAGTGGGCTCCCAGCAAGATCTCATGTCGTGGAAGAGAATGAGACATTGTAAATGTTGCGCCTATTTAAAAAAAAAAAAAAGTGACTCTTCCCCAGAGGAGAAGACTTAGGCTGCATGGGGACTCCCACTCTGCTGAGAGCCATGTGGGTGCCAGCCTGGAGACAGCGCGCTCCAAAATATGCTTCCAACAAACTGTCCAAATGAGATGGCCCCAGCCTGACTCCTGCCACCCTTCACAGTCCTCCACCGCGGCTTTGCACCATCCAGCTCCCCTGTACGGTCTCACACCACAGGACAGCAACATGTGGTTTCATCCTGCAAAATCATAACTCAAAAATGAAAAAAAAAAAAAAAAAGCTAAATAATGACTGTGCTTCAGGGCCATGTTAACGCCCAGAGAAGAGCCAGAGTCAAACTTCATGATGCACAGCTTCAGCCTGCCTGCCCCGGCAGCAGCTAGCCCTGCGCAGCGCAGATATGAACCACCAGCCTCACTACATCCAGGGACAGGGGCCCGTCCCTGCCTGCTCTTCTTTAGCCATGGAGACATAGCCCGTGTACCCCAGCCCTCCTGAAACTGGTATAAAGTGGGTTTTACTAACACAGGGCTTGGGAACTGGTAATTCCCACTGGCTGCAATTTCATTCTGTAGCTGCCCAGAGAAGCTGTAAAATGTCCATCCTTGGAGATACTCCAAGCGTCACCAGCTACCACCCTGAGCAGCCTGATCTAACCTTGAAGTTGAGTCTGACCTCAAAGCCAGCTCTGTGTGCGGCTGGGGGGGCTGGACCAGACAACCTCCAAAAGTTCCTTCCAACCTGAAATACCCTATGATTTTATTTCACTGACAACTGATTGGAAGGCAAGCGGAATTGCCCTATAGGCTTTAGCAAGCCTGAAACACCCCAGTGAAGAAGACTGGGTCGTCTTCTCTCTAGACTTCAGTCTAGAGAGAAGAAAGTGAACGGCAGAACAAGCAAGCTAACAGGCACTGCAGGACAGGGAGAAACATGGATGTATGTGGTCTTTACACTGTTCGGGGACTGAAGACTAAAAAAAAAAATCTTAAAGTAATAAATAGCAGAGGCTACAGTTTGGTATCCAAGGGGGAAAAATGGGCAATCCACACAGATAGATCTTCCTGAATGACCTTAGACACAAACATGCCTCTGATGAGAACTTGTCAGCTGGGTCAATGACACGAAGGAGACAATCTTACTTTTGCATCAAATAAAGCATTCAAGATTTACATAGCCCAGCACATGCTGCAATACTCCATCTCCAGAACCTGACAGTTGTACAAAGCTGCATACCAGAGTTAAAACTGTCCTCTTTTTCAAAAGCTGCATTTCTCATGCTTGTGGATATCAAGATAATCTTGCAAGCACAGACCACAGTTTTACGTGGTGTTGGTTTCCAGAATCTATACCCTGAAAGGACAGATCAATGTGCAAATTCATTTCAGCAGTTTGCTACCTTAAAATCTAAAAAGGCCAACTGATTTGCTGCCTTTTGTAGCAGATAAAGTGCCTTTCCCACAGTTTCAAACAACTTCCACTCACCGAGATATCAAAACTGCCAACGGCTCCACTGAACTGTCATGGGCTCTAGTTCCCCATCATTCCTACAAGACAGCAAAGTCAGTACAAATACTGCGGCATATCAAAACCTGAAAGCATAGAGACAAAATGAAAAAGTTTGCATTTAATTGCAGAAAGGCTAGGTTACCAGTTGCATTATTCATGTTCATATTTAATTCATTTAAAACATCCAAATTTAAATTTAAAGACAGCTGCAACAAACATTCCCTCTTGCCATAGCAAAGCAGTGCAGAACTTGACACAATTAAGTTCAGCTTGCAATGAGTACACGGGACCGCAGCTGCTAAACACCTTTGATATGAGTAAGATCACATCAACTGAGTTGATATAAACTAGTTCAGCTTTTGTAAAATGAAACTATCACACAAAGAAGGATTTAAAAGACTAGAACTGATTAGTAATAAAAAGGAGAGAGACCACAGGAGAGGCATATAAAATAATGAATAGCATGAAGGGAGTGAACTGGGGTCTCCAAATTATCCCTTCCACAGTGCAGCAGGGCAAACCTATAATACTAAAAAATCCCATGTATATACCAGGGAGAGGGAAATTTTGTTTATTGGAAACTAACAGACATGCAGCTTTCTCAAGGAGGATGTTATCAAAACAAGTAAACAAGTAACACTAAAAAAGGACAAAGACATTCAAAAGCAAAACAGTACTTATAACCGTATCAAAGTATGAAATGCACAGGCCATTGTTACTCACACCTCAAGCAAAAGCTGACTGAAAGGTGGGGAGACTAGCCAAATCCTGCCCACCACATCACCGCATTAGCTGCTGCATTTTGGCAAGGAAAAGCCGAGCACTTGCCTTCCTGCCAGGCTGCTGGCACTGGGTTGTGGCCAGAGGCAGGACACCAGCTTGAGACGTGGGTTTGTTAGCACCCCAGTGACCCCCTGCATTGGTTTACACTGAGATTTACACCTCAGATGCATTTTCCCTTTTCTTGTTCAAAAAATAAAGGCAGCACAGAGGCAGCCAGGGCTGGGAAGAGCATCCCAGGGCATCCCCAGCTCAGACTGCTGCTCCCTCCGACAGCCACACCGCACAACCCTCAGCACAAACATCGCCAAAATGCATCTTAATCTAATTAAGTTCTCTCCCCCACTGCTCTTACCAACAGGCTCTTCCAAAAGCTCATCCTTATCATCCCTAAGGGGAGAATGATTCAATTTACCTGTGCCAGATTGGAAGGGACCTTCAGGGTTATAGGGCAGCCTGCTCTGCAATATTCTTCCACTAAATGTTGCAACTGCAATGTCAGTAAGACAAGAAGTGAGAAAATGTGGGTGGAAGATACTGTCACAGCTGTACAGACCTCATAAGATGCATGTAATCTCTTTATCTACAAAGCCTCCACTCCTTCGGAGTGCATAATTATGAAAAGAGTTAAAGCTGAGGTTCTTAATGTCTCTTCTAGGCACTTCTTTATTCCACTAAAGGCACCACTCGCATCTGAATTATTTCCTGGGGTTGTTTGGACTTCCTATTATACGAGGAAGATTATGGTGAACCTTGGGATGGAGGCCAAGTCAGTTCACAGCGCTACCATGTTTGATTGAATGGGTAACTGAAATTTTGTTGACAGTGTGCCAAGCTTCAAACCTCTTTGGACAATGCAGTTGCCAGCAGGCAAGATGTTTTCAGAAAGAAAAGGAAGAAAACTACCAACAGCGAAGCTGAAAAATGGTTTTATTAGGTCGGATACATACCCCACAGACTAGGATTGTGGAAAAAAAAGAAAACCCTGCATATTGCCAGAGGACTGTGAGAATGACGATTCTTGGAAATCCCATGGGACAGCAACAGGAGAATCCTGATGGTTTCTCATAATGCAAAATGCCTGCAGTCATTGATTTTCTTCCCCACAAAAGCATGGGTCTTGAGCACCACGACCAGTCCAGCTAGTAAAAATCCCTTCCACATAACCTCTGCTTCAACTGAGTTTTTTCTTCACGGGTATCTTTCCATCAAACACTATTAATGTTTCCAATAATAAAGAGCTATCCCTTACAAATTCACTTGGGAAATGTGAAGGCAGCATTATCCGTTCCTGCCCATCAAGGGTGATGAAATGTCAGTGCTGCCATTCCAGCTTCCCAGCTGGAGGCTCAGGCTGTGCCGGGTCCTGTTTCCGCACCATTCTGGAAGCCCACACGTGCACCACGGGTTACGCAGGAGCATCCAGTTGCATCCCGACCCAATCAGAAAACCAGGCACAGAAACATGATGAGCAGATGCATATAACCACCTCAGCCTGCTCATTTAACATCTTTTTTTGCCATTTTTTATTTCTATGGTGGAGAAAGAAAGGCACTTTTAGCCTACTTGAGAAATTAGAGGACTGCCAGCATGTGATTTGAAACACCTCTTACCTCTTTTGGTTTTCACACAGGACTTAGATCCTCAGATTTCTGCCTGACCTGTGGACACCATAACTTTTGCTGGTCTAAAATCATGGTTTTCCCCCTGAAAGTGTGCTCTGGTGAGCCAGCTGACTGACCCCCTCTTCTGGGTAGAAGCCAACAACCAGCAGACAGCTCACAGCACCACTCTGAACACCAACCTCCTCGGAGCCAGCCACAACCGACAAGGAGTCCTAAAACAAAATGACAAGCAAATGCTTACATGGGACCTGAAGGAAACTCTCAAGGGTGAGTAGCTGCAAAGTTTGAAGAGGTGAGTCAGAACTTATCTTGACCAACAGGTCTATTTCCTTCCACTTCCCTGTTATCGTCCTCCTGGACAAGACTGGAGTTCTATTTCTCCTTGTCTGTGCAAAGCCATGTTTTGGCAGCTCCGAACAAAGGCTGATGAAGCTACAGCACTTCTGAAAGGCATCTCTCCTCATTAGGTCTTGAGGGTCCTTACGTTCATACCAGGAAATTTTTCAAAGAAACACTGTAACAATGAATGTTGGTATTTCCATCTGGAGTGCTGATCCCCTTGTGTGATCTGAAATACCCGATGGCTGCAAACCATTACTCCTCTTTCTACCAGAAGGATTTTCTGTCATTTCTAACATCTCTCTCTCTCTGGAACTAATTTTATCTTTCTACCATGTAAGAAGTGGACTGATAAACTCCAGACTTCACGACTGGCTCCTCAGAAACACATTCTTGTGAAAGATGTTAAGACACTGAGGTGTCTCGAAGATGTGATCACGAGCAACACACTTCCTTAGCCCCTGAGCCAAGTCTCAGGGGAGAACATATTTTAAAAGAGACAAAAACATATAAAAAACTTGGATAGACCATGTCTCTGCAATGAAAATATCAACTTCATGACTTCCTTTTGAACACCTTCAGGTTGGAGGGGAGAGGAGATGGGTCAACCTCCTAGCAAATGACAGCTGGATCATCAGACACTGCTGAGTCGAGCTCAAGGGAAAGCCAACCGCTCAGGATGAGGGTGAAATCCAGGCACCACTGGAAGGAATCACTCACCACCGCGAGGGAGGCTGCAGCAGTTACCACCTCTCATGACTGCGGAGGAAATGAAATAAAACCTTGCAGGATTCCAATAAAGCTTTCCTTCTCTCTCAAAAAAAAGCCAGCACGGGCCTCAGCTCAAAATAGAAACATCTTGCCATGTATCACTGCGAGCAAACCTTGCTCTCCACAAAGATTCAAGAGGTTGCAATAAAAACTACATTTGGCATGCTCCAGGAACAGGATACCCAGCCTGTCTGTTTCTGAGAGAAACAGAGAGAGGAAAGGGCTTTAAAAAAAAAGCCAGGTGAGATAGTCTGGCTTGAGTCTGCTAAGAAGCCTCTTAACATGTTGAATTTTCTCAGTACAGACTTTTCTGCTGATGAGCTGGGAGTTAAAGCCAGCCTGCTCCATGTCTGCCATTTCTGTAGCGATGGGAGTGAGCACTCTGGCCCTTCAAATCCTCTTTAGAAAGACAGGGATTGACTGCTGTAAGAAATTCACACACTGTTGAAAAATCCGAACTGCTTTTGTTTTAAGAGTGGTGTTGCTTTGCTTCTTAAAAAAGCCCCACACGAATAGAAAGAAAACAGTGCAAAACCTAAAGCCTCCCCATGCAGGGCAACATAGAATCATAGAACGGTGTGGATTGGAAGGGACCTTAAAGATCATCTAGTTCCAACTCCCCCTGCCGTGGGGCAGGGATAAACATCAAGCAGAGGATCCTGTGTTGCTCCTCCCCGAGGCAGTACTGCGTTCAAGGCTTGGAGCAAAGACCTGGGCTGCCTTCCATTGCCAGGGAGACAGGGAATGGCCCACCACGAAGACTGGCTGATGTGGCATAGACTAAAGCTAATCATACAAAACCAAACCCCTGTCATTACAGTTGGGGTTAAGGAAGCTTCATCATGCTCCAGAATTATTTCAGCAGGTCCCTTCATTGCTGGTCCTGCTGCTGAACTGACTTTCAGGCTTTGCATCGCTGTTGCTTCCCCTTGGGTGAGCAATGCCCAATGTGTACCACATCCCAACGTGAATGAGGGCACCAAGACCATGGCTCACCATAAATGTTCTGAAGGAGCTTTGGGAAAAGCAGCAGGTCTCTGTTTCTGGATGTTAGGCAGGGACATTTCTGACCTGTACCACCACTGCACCTCCAGTGGAGCTCTCCCAAATGCACTGTAACAGAAACCAACACAGAGGACTGACATTTTGGGCAGGTGAGGCACCTTTTACATGTAGAAAACCGAGGAACTGATGGACTTACCAAGTGCTCCATAGGAAGAAAGTGCCAAAGCAAGGAATTGAATCTGTGCCCTAGGCTTATGTTTCTGCCACTGAACCATCTGCGTTATAACTATTTGGTGTCAGCAGGACTCACACGGTCAAAAGTTAAAGTTTTCTGCCTTCAGAAGAGGAATGACTTGGGCTACAGCAATGGAAGCTATCTAGAGTGGCATGCCAGTGTACCCAACACCCAACCCACAGAGGTCACCTTGAAGTAGAGGAGAAAATTTATCACACATGTGGCAGGCACTCTGTGGTCCTGACCCCAGCGTATTCTGACCATACCCCGACACCCTGACGGCAGGCAGCCAGGCCCCATGCCAGTTTTGCACATACCTGGGTTTCCTTTCAAAGCAATCCCAGGAGCATGGAGAGGTGCCGAGATATGGTGCACTCCAACACGCCTCTGTGCTGGGTCACACATTCCCCCCCCATCACCCGGGGACAAGCTGGAGGGCACTACGCTGAGAGCAGGGTGCAACACGGAGCACCCTCTCCCCTGAGGGTGCACCCAGCCTGCGGAGACTCAACGGGAAGGCCAAATCGACGTAGACGGTAAAGAAAGTGTTGCAGCAACGTGGCTATTTTAATCTGCACTGAGCCACATGCCAAATCCAAAAGCTATTAATGAAAGCAGATGGCTTACAGAAGACCTTGAAATGGGATTCTGCCCATGACTGTTACAAAGTCACCCCATACAAAAGCACACAATAGGATGCTTCAAAGTCTTTAAATAAGAATTTAAACAGGAGTACATAAAAAAAAAAACCAGTGCATGGTTTCCATATCATCACCAGGCTGTTACAGAGGCACAACCTTCTCTCCCAGTTACATGACAGGCTAATAGAGCACCCCTCCCACAGTAAATCATGACTGCTTTTCCAGGCGGCAGTTACACACATGATGTATGTGGCCCCAGAAACGTGCCCCAATGTGTAAGCTCTTCATAGGTCTCTGTTCAACACCCAGTATATATATTCTACAAAAAACTGTTTAATCAACCTTATACTTGTTCTCTACTGGACTGTATCTTATTAAGAACTAAGCTCTTTATGGGATGGGAGATATGGGAAGGAAGTATCAGGTGGATAAATATCTACATGATTTGTAATACTAATTGATGAAATGAATGTACCTTAACTCCAGGAAGACAATATATACCCATGTCCCTAGCGAGGGGAAACAGGAGGTAATCCAGAAAGAAAGGTCTGACTTCCAGTTGTGTCTCTATTGGAAATGTCATGACAGACTCTGCAACGATGCTGCAAGCTGGATGTGAGAATTCCTGAAAGAAGATTTTGCATTAACTATTTCTGGTAACGTAAGTTTTGATAAAGTTTCAGCATAACATCCTCAGGAGACCATAAGCAGGAAAAGGCAGCTTGAGGGGGAGTAAAAAAATCAAAGGGATGGTAATTAGGGGACACAACAGAAATGTAAATGAGGAAAGCCTTGGAAAGAGAGGGGAAGGAGATGACCCGATCCCTTACATTACCCTGTATGTGCAAGCACTCCAGCACAAGGAAGGAGGGCGCTCCCCAGGGAGAGACACACGGGGCTAGGTGTTTCCACTGAAACGCAGGAAGGGGGATGAGAGCTCAGGAAGCAGACAAGAGCAAACCAGCCCTGAAGAAAAGGTAAGGGACAAAGTCACCACTCTCTAATGAGCTAAAATACTAGAGACATGGGGGACAATGGTGGTTACATACACCTAGAATTGCATTTTCCTGTCTTCTGCTTTCCTTCTACAACTGATCCTAACAATTAAATTGAATGCTTAGCAATAACCCTTGGGAAAATACACAGGATGAAAACTGTCATCCTTAAGCCTCACATGGTATCAAAGCAATCTCTAAGCATGTTACTTAGAGCATGTAAGGTGCTCTCTTCCTTCATCCAGCACAAAGTAATGACCTTCTCTGGAATTCAGTTTTTCTTAACTTCCTGGGGTCCAGCACCAACACAGTCACGTCCTTACTGGCAAGCAGCACTGGGGGGGCCTGTGACTCAAGTCACACTCAAGGGTGAATTCTTCATAGATCTATATACAAAACCCTGTCCCTGACTCAACATCCATACAGCCAACTTTCCCAAACCTGTCAAATACAAGTCCCTCTGCCCTCCTGAACCCGTTTTCTCAGAGAAGACAAGGTAAGATGATCCCTTTAGTATATATATCCTTAGAGTGACAAAACTCAGGGTCTCCCCTGCCAAGCAGTACAGCCAGATTCAGAGTCAAGCTCTTCCCTCCAACACTCCCAGCAGCTGATTCTTCTTGTGCAAACGGGGGACAGAAGAGAAAAAGTTCCTACTGATCTGCCCCATCTGCAGAAGAAATGAAAAAAAATCCAAACCCTCACGGTATGAAGCAGAGCCACACAAACCTGGACTTACCCCTGCTAAAGCTGAAGAGGAGTCGGTCTCTGCTGCTTGGAGGAAATGAAATAAAACATTGCAGGAGGGAAGGAGTGATGTCCAGGAGGGCAAAGGGAGAGGCTGTGCCATTACTTCTGCTGCCCGGCCTCCTCCAGCCCAGCAGCAGCCTGTCAAGGCAACAGGGCTGCAGGGGAGAAGAGAGCTCACAGAAACTCACTGTACCCCAAGGGGAATGGCGTACCAGGGCAGGAAGCAAGCATCTTTGTTTTATTTTCTCACTCATGTAGAGAGAGATTAATTCATCTGTTTCTTAGGAAAAGGAAAGGAAATTGCAGCAGTGCAACATGTCAAGAGAGACTAGGAGAGCCAGGCTCACCGAGGATGGGTATTAATTACTGCTTTCTATTTTTATCCTGTGTATAACTCCGGTCTCGTCCGTGACTTAAGGAGCTAAAATCCCAGGAGTCAAAACTGTAAATCTACTGAAATAGGTGAAACATCCTCTACAGGGTGCAAGGTCTGGGTACAAAGAAATTCTAACAAGTGACCATCAAAACTTCTGTAAATTTTAATAAGAAAAGAAAGAGCAATCTAGCAGTACACAGAAACGTTATCTCAAGAGAATTACTCCCAGAGAGCAAAAATCACTAGCCAGTTCCTGCAAGAAACCCTGAACAGATTGCTTTTAATTATGTCAAGAAAAAGTTGTTAGGCTGCTTTACATTCCTGAAGGGCCAAGAATTTGGAAAACTAAAAAATGTATTGTGAGGCCGTCCACCGTTGTCTGTACAAGACACTATGAAATCTCTTATTTTGGCAACAACATGTACATACAGTAGATGCCAATATTAAAAAAAAAAAAAACCATGACCACAAGCAACCAGAAGTCCATCCTACAGCTACGAAAGTATGTTCAGTGTCTGCCAAAGAGCTAATGAAAAAAACGCACTCCTATAGACTGTATCTGCTAGACATTAAACTACCTGCTGGACATTTTGTACAGCTTACAAAGCCATAAAATATCACAGGGCATTTACAGATTTTCCAGCTGACAACAATATGAAATAACTGAACAGACCCAGAACAGACTGAGTCCTCTGGTCAGGCACAGTGGATAACGCTGAATATATACTGCCACATACACAACTAGAAATTGTGCCAGCAGCGCACAAGACGAGAGCAAAGCTCATAGTGATGGAAAACCAGCCAAGATAACAAAGCCGCCCCTCAGCCTCACTGTAATGCTGGAACAACAGCGAGACTGCCCAGATGTACAGTGCAGGGGCTTGGATAATGCCCAAGTGGACTCGGTTCCTCCTGCCCCGTCTGGGGCACAGGCAATTCACCATCAAGCGAGTCGCTACCTCCTGCCATGCTGGGGGACATGTGGCATTGTACAGCCACCCAAAAACCTCCATTTTGGGACTGCAGAAATGACAACAAGGACCTTCACCTCTGGAGACATGTGACAAGCCAGGAGGATCGGCCGTCTGCCACGGTTTACTTCCCTTGTGGCAAGAGTCAAGGGCTCCAGGAGAGCAGCGAGGTGGTGGCCTCGCTGGTTAGAGCGGATACCTGTTGCCAATCAGTCATCAATATCTTCTGGATGATGTCATGCCAACTGTACATAACATGAGGTACAGCAGATATTCTGCTACAGAAAAAAAAGAGCGTTTTACTGAGTAATCTGCACACAAGGACAGAAATACTAATAGCACCAAAACCTGAAAGATGTAAACTTCCACCACCTAGGGAACAATGTGGGAACCATGCATTACACTGTTACTGAACTAGTAGGAACTACTAACACAGATGCAAATTAACAACAATCCTAACATTTGGTGGCTGACAGCACATCACTACATTAGCAGAGTCTTCAATTTTCCATCCGCAGCTGATACTCTAATGGAGACCCCCACCTGAAAACATCTTTTAATGATGCTGCACTACCTCAAGAGTTATTTTCTTTAAGAGTCTGACTAACAACTCAGGACGCGAGCTGATGACGAGGGTGTCTCCGTGCTCTTTTTGCAGGCAGGCGCAAGCTTGCCAGATACCAGAAACTCTGAGCTGAAACTGTGCAATTGCAATCAGCACACTGCTGCCCAGCCCAAACACAGCATCATGCAGCTACAAGGTTCAGGGCTGCCTCGCGCTGGGCTTGCTACCAGCAAAAAGCAGGGAGTATCGCTTTCCACCTGCCAGGCACCTTTCACCAGTCTTGCAGGTCTGGAGAGCTAGCGTATGCACACACATAAGGGCATTTCTTAGCAGACTGTAGAGACATCCAGCCACCAAGCGTTCAAACAACTGCCTGACAACACGAACGTGCTCTAGGTACACACGATAGTGAAAAGTTTCACCAAGGACTTCTGCAGAAGCAAAATGGAACTAAAATTATGAGATTTAATACATAATGAGACTAAAAACTGCAGTGGCAACGATTTCCAGGAGCTGGGCAGATAGGAGGGCAGTGGCACCGTAAAGGTATCATGCACATTTGTTGCTGCAGTCTCTCCTCGCGGGGCTGCAGGAACAGTCGCATGCTGCCAGTACAAAAACACAATCCAGGAAAACATGAGCCCCAGAGATAACAATTAGCAGATACTAGTGACTAGAAAGTACAGTAAGGAAGCAGAACAACTGTGTTACAGAAATCTTCATGTAACACAGAGAGCTTCAACATCGTTACCGCTTTACAGCTAGGAGTCCACCCCAGCCCATCCGGGCTTTGCGAGGCAGTAACTCTTGTCCCGGGAAATAATTTGAGAGTGCCTCATCCCTTTTTTCCCCCTTTCTGAAAAAACAAATCACAGCCTATTTCAACTGTAGATCTCTCTCTGAAATGCATTGTAACAATTTTATCAGTGACTGAAATGAAGAAATGTTATGATAATGCCTTGAAGTTATTAGGAAGACCCATCGTATCATGGAAAGGGATGGGAAATCAGCTGCAGATCGTGAAGTTCCGCAGCAAATGCACATTTCATAAAATGTTCAACCACAGGCAAAGGAAACAAAACCCCACCCCATGACAGAGAATAATATTCTGCTCCTTCCTACTCAGCAACAGTTTTATCAGCAGCGTCTCTATACCACGTTTTGAAGTAATGTAAATTTTAATGTCATCTTGTTGATTTTTATAAAATGTATTACTAACCAAAAACTCTGTAAGATGTTTGAGACGTGCACTTTGCTATAGAAGTATGAGACAACTGGGGAATTCATGATACACAATTTTAATAAAACACACGTCACCTCAAGCACCACATTTTCACTGACATCAAGCACAGATCAAGGACTGTTAGTTATGGACAATACAACATGAGGAGTCGGGACTAGGGCTTCCCGGCTGCCACACACGTGTAATTAAATACACAGCAGTGCACAAGAGCCAGCAGATGCTCTCTGAACACAGAAGGGAAAGGTAGAAAGGAAGATCAAACTCTACATGAATGATTGCTTTTACATTTACAGGATTTTTCTTCTCTTTGGTAGCCTGCCAGAGAGAAGGCGAAATGTCAAAATGACGGGGTTAAAGGACAGCAATACCGGCCTGAAATCAAGCAGAGCTCCTTAATCATCCAAATAGTCAGGCACTGGAGTAGATTGCCGAGGAAAGTCTGAATCACCATCATTGGAAATCTGTAAGAACTGCTGCGACAAACCTCTAGGAAACACTAAGTGTAGGTAATCCTTCAAGGTCACTTCTAGAAACACCAAAACAACCAAGACTTTCTTCATAAGCATGTATCTGATCACACAACCACTGCAGTATTTTGACGGACTGTAGCATCTTTTTTTAAAATTTGCCAGAAAAGACAAAAAAAAAAGCAAACAAACTCAGCGTATAGAGAGCAGCAGCCTCTGGGCTGCGGGAACATTTGCTTGACCTATTTTTAGCAAGTGGAATTGGTGCAACTTCCTCCTCGGTCCACATCAGACTTCATCAGCTCTTCTGCCTGCTCACTGTGCCTTCACTTAAATAACGCTCCATGTGCGTACAGCAGAAATTTCTCCTACCTTACGCACACCACTTGGGCGGGAAAGGCCACACGGCAAAAAAGGGGAGCGGGGAGGAGAGGGCCTCTTTTCAGCAGCGACAGCAGGGAGGGGAGCGCCTGCTAGATGCCCGGACATGCTGCAGAGCCCACCGAACGCGTTCAAACCGAGCTTGGGGAGCCAACCTCACCCTAACGCGGTCACCTCTGCAGACCAGCTGGTTTCAGGGACACAAAGCAGCACGGTGTGGACAGCGTTTCTTGTTGCCGGGAGCCAGAGCCAAGCCCAGGTTCTTGCCTCGGAGAAGTGCCGCTCGTTCCTGTCCCCCCACGACGTGTGTGCAGCCCAGCCCAGCTTCCTAAGGGCTCTGCTCGCTGGCTGCCGGCCTCACCCACGGGCTGCAAGCAGCAGGGGACACGGGGGGGGCAGGGAGCCTCCG
>NW_008824591.1:70493-75307 GCF_000699105.1 Pygoscelis adeliae
AGGTCAGGGCGGACAAAAGCTGGCGCTGCAGCACTGCCTCTTCCAGGCGGGTGGCAGGCAAGGCGATTTCAGATGGCATCCAAAGAGACCGTGGCTCACTCGGTGCAAACCGGCTGTGGGCCGAAGCAACGCTGGGCTTTTCACACTGCACAGCGCTCTGCCAATGCTAAACTGAAAGAAACAGCACAAGTGTCCTCCAGCTCCCCCCCAGACACAAATTCCTTGCTGGAAAGAAACCGCTTTTCCCAGCAGGATGTTTCCCCGGAGCCAAACGTCAGCAGTACGCTGGGGGAGCTCAGAAGGGTGCGCCTACCCCCCCTCATGCCCAAGCAAACCGCAGCAGATGTAGCTCCAGCAATGTGTGAACGAAACCTGCTCCCTCGCCACAGTATCCAGGACAAGGGACCTGACACAGTGTCTGGCACAACGCTGCAAGGGCCAGGAGAAGGGAGGAATCGTGTGTTTCTCAATGGGTAAAGACAGAGCTTCACAAATTTCCACTGGCATCTACTCCTACGGTTTCCGTTGTTAAAAACAAAACCGAGCCACCGGGAGTTTTCTGGACTGTTCACACTGTGTCAGTCTGGAAAACATAAGAGCTAATTGAAGTTGGGTAACTCGGAGCACATCGGCTGGGAGCAGGTATGTCCAAAAGGAGGTAGGCTTCTGATTGGTGCTAATACCATTCGATTGGTGCTAATACCATTCGATTTACAACACATACAAAAAAACTTCTGAGCAAGAAATGGAGAGGGGTGTATGTATTTCAGAGGCACAAGCTTGTCCCATGGAAAAAAACAGTCTTGCACTGAACTCTCACATCAGCTCCCTCATGTTGGTAATGGCTGTATCGACTCATCTCTGCTCTCGCTTCCTTATCTCCAATGACCAGTTACCAACCAGACAGCAGAGCTGCAAGGGTGACTTACCGCTCCTGATAAAGTCAGATCTCAGGAAGACAAGTGCTGGTAGACTCCTCTGCAGCAGCTTAAAACATCACCCCATCCATCTGGCCTGTTGGACGAGGCTGCCATGCGAGCAGCGGAGGCAGCAGAACGGACGTTCATCTTTTCCTTCAGTTCACAGCCAAATTCTCGAACTTTTGCTCAGGATGAGTCTGCATAAAACTGTGAGACTATGCACAGCAAGAGTGGAGGCACTGACAAACTCTTCTTAAATCCCTGCTACAGTGGCAGGAATATTTGGTAGGTGTCTAAGCGAACCCTGCAGACTACAATACCATATATCACGGCATCTAAATTTGCTAGAGGTTGTCTGCCAGAAACTTCTGTAAAAGAGCTAAGTATTATTCTGTTTTTTTAAGGAAATTTAACGCAGATGGAGATCTCTGGGAATTAAAGTTTTTGGCACATTGCTGCCAGGCTGCAGCGATGCCCCTGTACCAAACTGTCCTTCTGCTTGATGAGAGCTCATGATTGAAGCTACCTCTGAAACTTCCCATTAACAGAGACTGCCATGCAGGACAATCAGCAAAGAGCACAGCCTCGCAAACAAGAGGCAGTGGTGATCTCCAGTGCTCAGGTGCCCTCACCAGATACTGGTTTGACAACACCAGCTCAGGCCACTAGACGTAACGAGTCTTGTTTGCTCCAAGCCCAGTGAGACCTGGCGGTACAGATGGAAGATTTCATGTGCTTCCTGCTACTTTCAGACTTGCATTATTGCTTTAAACATTGAGCAACATTTTATAAAAGTTTCCACTGCTAGATATTTAAGCTTGGTAATAAAGCAGTTCTTTACAAATGTTATTAAAAAAAAAAACAAAAACAACATTTTCCTTTAGGACTAGACCCTGTCATCCTGCAAATAAAGTGGGATGAAACGTTGTTCATGTCACGTGGCTTGGAGTGCACGTGCTGCACCAGGGCATACCGCTGGGGCAAAGGAGGGGGTCAGAGTTATAGTCCTATTACACTGAGAGTTTAACTGTGGGGATGATTTTTACCTTGACATGTTTCTGAATTATGTGAAATACAAATACATGCAGATTAACCACCTTGCAAAAGAAGCTGAGAGCTGGAGCTACTGCTCTGTCCTCAATGCATCTTGCTTCATTTCTCATGGACCGCTCCTGGCCATCTTGTTAGGAAACTTTTCAGACATAAATGGATGAGTAAATGACTCAAAATCTGCTTGTCTCATCACAAACTGAATTTCAGTTGCAGCCAAGAAAAAGAAAAGGAAAACAGGCAGGGGGCTAGATGAAAACATTACGGCTTTAAGAGACCCAAACATGCCAAGCTTTAACTTACACCAGCTCTGAGCCCACGGCGCTAGCACGCTACTCCAGGTTTTGCAAACAGGAGTTCACCGAGCACGCCAAGTCCTTTGCCACAAATGCACAGTTCGACATGCAAGTATTCAAACGTCTGACCTGCATTCTTTTTCACATAACACTACTTAGAAATACCAAAAATGGGGTCATTCGGGCCCACTTATTACTACCGCTCCACAGAAGCTCAACTAACACAGTCCTACCAAGCCCAGTCTGACTGAAGTGTGGATCGACAGCAGAGTCCAGAGAGGGGCAGAGATCAGCTGTGCAGACAAGCCCATGTGAAAAGAGCAGAGATACAGAGCTTGTTCAGCTTAGGAAGAGAAAACAAAGCCTTCAAATACTTCAGATTTAGCTGCAGAGATGGAGGGAGTAGCGTGTTCTCCATGTGCCCTGGAGATCAGAGAAGAAGGAACAGGCTTAAAGTGCAAGACAAAGATTTAGATTAAACACCATGAAAATCTCTCTAATGGCGAGGAGGCCCGAGCGTCGGTGTACATCATCTGCACAGGATGTGAAATTGCCAGCAGGAAGAGCCTTCAAAGAAGAAACATTACTCAGGAAGGGTTTAGATGTGTACCTGACCTTACCCCGGGGTTGGGAAACAATGACGACATCTCTGGAGGTCCTCTCTAGACACGCTGTGTCTGAGGCTATGAAACAAAGTTTCAGAGATTCCTTTAAATTAGATATACGGCAAGGACACAACCCCCAGACCACTCACCTCTTAGTCTGAAACACAGCTACTTGATGGATAACACCATCATTTTATACCCTAACAGCATCTTTCATTTAAAGACACCAAACTGTGCTGCAAAATTCATCAAGTTTCCAGTGAAGCGACTCAAGAGTTAAACATCATTAGAATTTTAGACACAGGAAAACAAGGGGGCACAGGCTTACAACTTGCAGGGGATGCCACTCACACTCCGGTTCTAAACTCTGCATTTGCTTTCTTTTAATTAGCTAATCACTTGATTTATTTAATACCAAATGTTTGACTAAAAAGCAGATTATCAAGATGTAGATTTATCATTTCCTAAGATGTAAATACTGAAACAGGAGGACCGCGGGTCACTGTAGCTCTCTCAAATAAAACGCACTTTAACCTTTAATAAAATACTTTAAATAGCACAGAAATACCTGTATTTCCCTCTTGCCCGTTGTAAAGGACTCCCCTATTTCTGTCTGCATTTTCATACCATCTACTGGGCAGATCCTGAACTACCCAACTGCACAGCACAAGCCCTGCAAGGCTGCAGCCCACAGCAGTTTGTCCCGAGCTGAGCCCCCCACGAGCCGAGTTTCATTCCCCACGGTAGTGCCAAGCCACAAACCACCATCCCATACTCCAAATATTTCCAGCAAGAGCATGGGGACACCACAGCCCCTCCAGCAGAATTGTGAGGGTAAGAGAAGAGGAAGGCGGAGAGGCGGCTGTCCCTCCGCCAGCATCCTCGGTACGACCCACCGCACGCCACCGCTCAGGCAACTGAACCGAGGTGGGAGAATATTTTTCCCCAATATTACTGGCTGCGGAAGAGGAGCTACCACATGGCTGTTCTCAGCCACTCACTGCACGGTGTTTACTATAAACAACAACAGTAAACAGAATCAGAGCCAAAAATCAAAGCTGGGTACCCCGGAGCTGGGTCTCCACATCCTGACTTTACCCATGGAAATAATTAGTTTAGTATTCAGCTGCTGAACGTAAAACATCCGAGGCCAAAGGGAGTCAAGTTGCTCAGTGCATCTGAAACTTAGGCTGGCTGTTTAGATTCGCTACCTCCACCTTTAGTCGTCAAGACTCCAAACTGCTGCCACGGTTTTACACAGGAGCTTCAAAGAGCCTGTGGGTTAAACCTGAACGACGCGCGGCAGGAGCCAGCCTGACACTGTATTTATTTTTAAACGTCTTACTGTGCACGAAAAGCTCGAATCTTGCCTCATTCCCAGCTCTATTCAAGCGTTCGACTCGGGGGGGCTGCGCAGGAGGCGCAGACGTTTCCCCAGGGACGGTGGTTATGGCATTTCTCTGTCCGGTCCCTGGGATCACCCCTGACACCACCAGTGGCGTGGAGCTGGTGGCGGGTCCTGCTCAGAGCATCGTCCACCTCCACAACACACCGTGGTTACAGGAGGGTTTCACTGACGTCCGAAAGGGCTTCACGGGGAGGGAAGGGCACAAACCTTCCCCGGGCACAACCCGCAGGCAGGGGCCACCTCCTGCAAATCCTCCGGCAGCTCGGTCTCGCATCCCTTTTCATGCAAGGAGCGTCCGGCAGAAAATAAACAGCGCCGGGGAGGAGGGCAGGCTCAGGCGGTCCGCAAAAACCCCTCCGAGGCCTTTGGCGAACACCATAACCGTGGCCCGGCGCTGCCGGAGGAGCTGCTTGCGCCCCGTCCCCCCGCGCTGGCAGGGCCGTCCCGCTCGAGCCCTGCCCGGGGACACCTGGAAGGACAACAAAGCCCCTCGGAGGCGCTTTACCGGCAGCTACAACCCGGCCGGGAAGAGGCA
>NW_008824591.1:76096-81210 GCF_000699105.1 Pygoscelis adeliae
CCCCCACTGTGATCCCCCACGCCTGGGGACGGATCCCCCCGTGCCCACCCGGGACCCTCTGGGCACAGGGCAGACCCTGACTGTGATCCCCAGCCTGGGGTTGGACCCTCAGTGCCCACCAGGGACCCCCTGGGTACCAGAGACTGATGTCCATCCATGTCTGGGTCCCCACTGCAGACAGCCCCACGCCTGCCCCAGGCCCCACTGGAGACACCCTGGACCGGGGTGAGCCCCATTGCAGCACAGCCAGGCCCTGGGTACAGACAACCCCCAGATACTCCCTTTCCTCCCACCCCAAGCAGGACCTTGCCCTGCATGCAGCCCTGCAACACCCTTCCAGCTAGAGATACCACAGGTGTACCCCAGTGCCCCCAAATCCCCCCCAGACAGAGTAAGACCCCCTTGACTCCCAGCTAAAAGGATACCTCATGCCACCGTTGTATCTCACTACCTTCACGGTACCATCCCCATCTTGCATCCAGAGACACCCCTGTGCAAGCCAACCCCACAGAGCACCCATGAACCTTGGTGACTTCTCCTGACCAGAGACAGACCTCCCTGTGCACCTCCTCTGTCCTGCAGAGCCACCAGAGCCTGCACACAGTACCCCAAAAACATCCCCTAGCATCCCTTAGCTAGGGAACCCCCTATGTGACACATGGCTACCGCAAGGGCCACCTTTGCCCCCACGACCCCCCCCCAGTGTTGTCCTCCCCCACACTCCTTTTAGCCCGCCCCTTGCACCAACACACCCACAGCCGCCTCCACCAACACATCTACCCACAGCAGAGCCCACCCCAAGCCCTCCACCCTCCACCTAGCGTAGCCACCTCCCATCCTTGCTAGGAAGCACAAACCCTGCACCTCTCTGGTGCAGTCAGAAGCCAGCAGGACACGGTGTTCCCGGAGCCAGGTTCCCAGCTGAGGATGCCATTTCCCATTCGCTCTACTCAAATATTCTGTCTGCTGGATTTGCTGTGCTGAAGACCCTACTTCCACTGCAAGGTATCGCAACTAAAGAAGAAAGACATTCATCTTAAATAGCAACCAGGTCATGCTGCAGCTGGATACAGAGCACGAGATAATGTCCTCTCTCTGATTGCTGGATTGCCTGGTGAAAAAAAAAAGCTAATGTATTGGGTTCTGGAGATCCAGTTCTCATCTAACCCTAACCCTAACTCAGTTCTCATCTTCAGAGCTGCTCATGTGAATGGTTAGTGGATCTAAAGGACCCCTGCTGGCTAACTTCTCATGACCCAAATATTTCTCCGAGACAATGGAGACATCACTTTGGAGTGACTCACAGACATATGTGACAAGACTCCTCAGGGAGAAAGCACCTGAACACTTTCCAAAGTGCATGTAGTGACATGGCCAACATCTGAGTATCTCCCTGAATGCTTTCCTGTTCTGGGGGATTACACGGAAACTTGTGCATTTAGGTCAAAACTGAAGCAAAAGATCAGAAGGAAGCATCCCTGGTGCAGACGGGGCTTGGTTGCGTTTGGAAAGGTTGTGCCTGAGAAAGATCTGCCATATGCAGAGCTTCCTACTCGTGGCTTTGTTATATGTGATGGAGGGAAGGTAAAGCCATGATTCATCCATTCTCTGCCCGCTGCCAAATCTGCGGTACCTCCTGGTCCTGGCCAGGAACCCGTGCTGATGCTGAGCAGAGAGGCACACGGCGAGCAAGGGCTCTGGTGTGGTGCAACGAGAAAGGGGACCTTCCCACCACTGCCCATGGGGCAACCTTGCAGGAAGGTCTGAAACCACCTCAACCCATTCCTGTGCTCTGCCCTTTTCCTTCGGCGAAGTTAGTGCCATCTCCTGTGTTGGGATGAAGGCTGCAGGAGGATTCCCAAGGAACAGAAATGGATGGCTGGCCTCCATCTACTGAAGGCAAGAGACAACACAACGTAGGTGTTAACACTGTCCTGGTTCAGATGCTGGACTCGGTCCAGCCTATGCAAGGCTTAAGATCCTGCCCAAGGCCAAATGCCTGGCCAGTAGCTAACTCCTGGGGTCCAGCAACTAGTCCACAGCTTTTTGACTCCCTTCCCAGGAAAAAGAAGGGATCAGTACTCTCAGAGCAAAATACAACCTGTATTTGCCTGTCTCTCCCCACAAAATAAAGACATACACTTAATCAAATGGGGTAGGATTTCTAAGGTCTGGGGAGAAAACTCTTTGAGGTGGAGCTATTCCAGAACTGCTGTTTGGAGGTTTCTCGTGTCCTTTTCTGAACAGCAGTATTGACTACTGCTGAAGATGAGCAGTGGCCTGGAAAACCTCTTGTTCCTAAAATATTCGCATTGAGGGGATGGACAGTTGGAAATGCTGGTGAGGGCTTTTGTTTTAATCAATATGTGGAGTACTCAGTTATGATGGTAGGACACAGAGGTATGTCCGCTGCCATATCAGGGCTTCATGGTGCTGCCTATCAACACAGCATCCGAGCACTTCCCCTGTAAATTCAGAAATATTATCAACGCTCCTCGTGGGTTTCATCAACTCTGGTATTTCCTCACTTCCACCATAAACAGGATTTCATGAACGAATAAATGCACAAGAGCTAAGAGCTGCAAGATGGAGACAGGAGAGAAATTTCACCATTGACTTTAATTTGGAGTTAGCAGAAGCTGAGTTCGGAAGGATTTACATATGACATCCGTATGAGCACCACAGGAATTCAGTTTGATTAATATTACAATGGAAACGAGCCGCAGAAATGGTTTGCCATTTATTATGAAGTGTTGCCAAAAAAGCTCAAGCACATTTGCAGTCTGTTTTGGGCCAGCTCTTGGTGAGTGCCAGCACGATAAACGACTGGGAGCTAACGACTACAAAAGGGCACCGATACCCTGATGCATGTGGTGTCGGACACACCAGAGCAGGACCTGCGGAAGGAGAGGATGTAGGTGAAAACAAGGCAATGTGACTGGGAAGGAAACCTCCTGCTGTCTGTACTTCTCCCCTCCCTCTTCCTCCCTGGTTAATGCCTCTCAGCAATCCGGGACCAAACTTCCTCCAAGGCTGGTTCCCACTATTTGCAATGTTCCCGTTACACCATCGACTTTGTTTTCTGCCAGAAATCGATCCTGAACCTGGCATGGATGTTATAAATGTGGACCATATTCTGCTAGAAGAAAAACCTAACATCCCATGGTCCATGACCTTCTTATCCTGAATCTGATATTTAATAAAAAGGTGAATAATAGGGCACAGGGATGGATGCAGAGGAGGATGACCTAAAGGAACATGTGCACACAGTAACACTGGCTCTCTCGTTGATGCGTTTTTTGACCTGACATTGCCCTTGTAGAGGGGAGGTGGAAATCTCCTCCCCATGCCTTGAAAAGGCAGGAGGAAAGGTTATTTACAGAGTTTAAAGCCCTGATGAACAGCAGATCACCTTGCAGGACCTCCCGTACATTCCCTTTCACAAAGCAGTCTCATATTGAGACCGGCTGTTGAATTTACCTGGGGAATGTCTTCCCAAAAGGGTCCATTTTTGTTCTGAGGACTTCATGGGCTGGAAAATCACCTTTGTGAGTACAAGTAAGCTCTTTTGGTAGTGGGAAATTGTCTGGCTTCATGTCCCGAACGTTTGAAGGCAGCTCTACCTTTCCCTGCCAGATTACAGAGTGATCCTCTACAAGAAGGATGCACGCTGCAAACCCATGCAACCCCCCCTCCCCTTTCAATCTCCTTGTGAGGCAAAAGAACAAATTTTCTCATTATAACACATTCCTCTCTCTCCCATTTTTTATTGCTCTTTTCCTTACTATTTCTATTTTTTCCACATCCTTCAAAAACTGTGGACACCAAGCCTGGGTGCAAAGTGCCAAGGTCCATGTCACCGTGCCATGTCCAGGGCTCACCCCCCGCCCCGTTCATCGTTCCCACTCCTCTCCAGTATATGCACCCAAATTTAAGCAAAAACCCCTCTGTTAAAGAGTCACTCCTGCAGTTCACGTCTGCTTCGCACACCCCTAAGTTCTTCCCAGAGTCGCTGCTTTCTTGAGCACAGTTGCCCATCCCATGCACCCCGTCTTTGCTGCTTGGCACCCCACCGAGCTTGGGTACATATATATCATCTGTTATTCTGATATCAAACTAGCCAGCCCATAATTATCTGATTCCATGCTCTCACGATAGCTCAATAGCAGCACCCTTCCTGTCTCAGCAGTTGTCTGATATTTCAAAAGCCTGCTTTATATCTCCGTCAACTCTTTAAGGATGCTTCTGTTTGGGTTATCCAAGCCTAGGTGTAAAAGATAAGCTTATTTTGAGTGTATGTTGTTTTAATTTCTTGGCTAACAGGAGTCTTGCAAGTGCCTCATCAGCCTTCTATTTTACAAGAGAAATGATCCAGTCTCTCTGCAAAAGCAGAACTTAGAAAATTGTCGAACACCTGAATTGTTACTGCTGTTAATAAGTTCCCTACGTCTATTAACAGACTCATATGGCTTTGAATTTCCTTTGTTCCTAGCTTATTCTAAACATTTCCTACTGTTGCTCTTTAACGCCGCCAGCCATGAATACTTCCCCTAATAGCTTGTTTCTTCTATTCGTACCCTTCACAAATTACTGCACGTCTTAATCCAAGCCGACCTCTCATCCTCCCTTAGGGATTCACGACTCAAGAGTCCTCTTTGATCCACCTATCGGAAAGAAACGCCGTTCCCCGGGACATTACAAGCTGCTGCGGATGGGTCATTAGCGCTGCCGCTGCTGGCTCGCAGGCTCCCAGCCAGGCAGCCTGGGGTGAGTCAATCATGCGGTCTGCAGGGAAGGGGCAGGGGGTGAGCTGCCTTGTGCCGCCTGGGAGTGAGCAGCAGGGACATGAAAGAGCTGGGGCTCGGTCGCTTGCTGCTCAGTGGCCTGTGTCCCTGCTTTCACTCGTGCCAAGAGAGCGGAGGGATCCTTCCCGATGCTCGCAGATGCAGCTGGATGTGGGAGAGTATTAATCACGTCTGTAGGTCCTGTTCTCCGATGCCTGGCATGCAGGGGTAACACTAAGCAGGTCAGAGCGGGACGAAAATTTTCATCAGTTTTCTCTTGCAAAAAAAAAAGAAAAACAAAAAGACCTTTTTCCTCCCATCTGCACTGTG
>NW_008824591.1:81250-85013 GCF_000699105.1 Pygoscelis adeliae
GGAAAGTTCTTGTGTTCAATCCTCCTGTTGCACTTTATCCCTTCTTTCCTTTTTGCCATTTTTCCCAACACAACGCTTGCTTTGCTTTTCAAATTATTGTAGAAAATTTGAAGCAGAAGATTTTTCTTTTTGGAATCATAATAAACTACTGGAATGAGGAAACAGCTCGGGTTATTGATTCAATTTGGTTCATCTTTTCTTCAACCGCCTGTTGCATTTCTGGGATGGCTTAGATTCAGAGTCATCTTGGACTCATTGAACTTGGATCGATATAAAATGTTATTATTTAGATGTCTTGATATTTGTTTGCCCTTGCTGCTTTTTGACACATATGTGTCAATTTGAGATCATAAATTTATTATTTTTTTCCCTGCTTTTCCAGTGAAACAGGGCGGGATTCCAGCTATTGCTCTCCTCCCAATGTTGTGACCATTCTGAGTATCTGAAAGAACAGTTTCTCCAGGAAGTCCCCATTTCCATTCAATTTTTCTGACCAAATTTTTCCTCCCCAAAAATCCGGCCAGTAGCTTGCAGCTCTTTCAAAGCAGCAGACTCATAGACTGCTGGCTGGGATCACCTTCCCAGTGAGCATGGCACCTTTCTAGTCCCTTCAGAATAAGAATATCCCTTTAGAATTCAAAAAAATATTAGTTATATTTTATGCTAGTTTAAAGAATACATAATCAACAACCCAGAGTCCACAGTGGTTGTATGCATCTTTTTGGGAAGATTTCTTTGTGAATCCGGTGTGAGTTCATCCAAGTACTGCTCCAGCTCGGCTGGTTGTCCTTGGAAAATCTGTCTTTTTGCACCGAGGAAGGCGCAAGCTCAATGACATTGAATATTTTCAAGTTGACACTCTGGAAAGCCTAAACCTGGAACTCACAGGGGAATTAGCTGGGAAGCTGTCTGAGTCGTGAATGGTGAGATTTAGCAAGTCTTGAAAACTTGGAGAATCCCAAGGGACTGGGGGATCACAAAATTGTCATGACGGTTTGAGAAAGGAAGCCACGAACCCAGATCAAATGGTGGGAAGGATAATTGAGTTTCTACAGCTAAGTGTTGGCTAAACAATGTAATTAATGGCTTTTGGCATGGAAAGTAGGTCTTGCTGGACAAACTCATGCTCTTTGTTGTGAGATATTGGGGCTGGTGAAAACATCCACGCTGGACCAGGCCATGTCTGAGCAGTTTTAAGCAGGCACCTTGGCAGCACCACGTTGTAGGCAGACTGAATACAAGTCAGGGTGGAAATGGTACCACCAAGGAAATCATTAAATGCTCAAAACTAGCAATGTAAATGAGGGTTAACAGGCCGCATCAGTTGTCTCTGGCTTCATGACAGAGCTCCCTACTCACACCAGCACCTTGAGATGAAGGAGAGATGCTGTTCCTATTGGGACTAGAGATTAAACACATGGAGCTATGGAGTCATTTTATTAAAGATGTAGATGACAATCACAAAATCTACGGTAATATGTGCAGATGACAAAAAGACTGAGCAGGACAGGTTACTGCTGCAAAACTGTCAGGATCATTAGTCCCAATCCAGCCGCTGTGTTTGAAGAGCCATCCACAAAACTGCACCTGAGAGCCAGGAAAACACGTTCCCCAGGACGAGAGACCGTCTGACAAAGCATCATCCAGGGCAGCTTCAGAGTAATTTTGTGCATCCGCCTGACGTTGGGTGTATAAAAGGGGAACAGCAAGAAGTCAGGAGTGACCTAGATCCTTCACATGGCATTGGAAAAGCTATTACAGGAACACCGTGGCAGCTCTGCTGTCAGCCTCTGATGAAGCCTGTAGGAGCACAAAAGAGGGTTGGAAGAAAAGCTACAAAAGTGTTCTGAGGGCTGGAAAACATCCTTCTGACTTGAGGCCAAGGAGCTCTTCATGCGCGGCACAGAAAGATGAAAGATCTTCGCCATGGCGTGCCCCTCTCGCAGGGCAGCAGCTGGATGGTGCAATGAGATGGAGGGGCTGGGAATGGAAACAGGGGTGATGCAGAGCGGGAAGAGCTGCCAGTGCCTGGGGTGGCCTGACCAGGGCCAGGGAAACCAGGCGTCTCCCTATGGGTAGTGCTTTGAGTCACATTTTTTATTATATTTAAATATCACGCTCTGAGCTTCTCTTTTTGTCTGCAGAAGGACTTCTTGTGCCTTTTACGGTTTTCCTTTCCCCAAATTATTGCGGGCCCGTCCCACCTGGTGATGGAGTGCGGTGGACCCTGCTTTCACCTATGACGGAGACTCTCCGCTGGCCCTGGCTGATGTCTTTGAATCAAGCACAAACAGCAGGAGGAATCTGCTCCTCAGGCTGGCAGAGGCCTGAGGGGCTTCCATCTCACTTGAAGCACGTGGTTTGCCATGTTGACTTGGGGGGGGGATCATCATGGCAGATCCCACCCGATCCAGTGGCTCTGCTGGTCCCTTTCTGTTGGCAGCTGGGTCTTACAGGATTGAAATATTTAGCCTCACTACAGTCTTTGGGCTCAATAGAGAGTATTTGGGTGACACTATGACCTATGACAGATAAAGTTGCAATAAGTGATCTCTAACGGTTACTTTTGGCTCTAATTTTTGCAGCCCCTCTGTGGGTAGAAATAGCTGCTCAGCCCATTCATCTCTTCCAAATTAAAATTATTTTCTGTTTGCATGCGAAGAGCTGCTCCCATGCTGACAGATCTCAGAGGCTTTCGCTCACCCCATGCCCAGCTGCTGCGGTGCCATGGCCCAGTGGGGGTAAATCCTGTAATTAGTGATGGTGGGAAAACAGGGGCCAGCCTTCGGCCCTTCCCGTGGGGCTGACAGCGCTCTGAATTCCCCTGCTTCGGGGAAGCCCTCGCTGCGAGCTCCGTGCTCTGGCAGCATCAACCGTGGTGCTGCACAGCTGCCCATCGCGCTGCCGCAGGCGATGCTCCCCGCTGAGCTCACCCTCTCACTGGATCAGTAGCTGGCAACCATTTCTAGCCTGCATTTGCCTTTTTCTCATCACCACTTGCAGCAGATCCTTGAATGCGTGCTCTGCTCAAAGCTGGTTGGAAAAATCATTCTGGCGAATTAATTTGTGCGAGTTGTTCATTCTGATTATTGACGGGCGGCTGGGCTCTGCGGGGACGCAGCTCCCAGCGCAGGCGGGAGCCGGGGGCCGTGGGGAGCTCCTGGGGCTGGGTTTGTAAGAGCATTTTCCAGGGCACCACTTTGTTTTCCTACAGATATGTCACTTGCTTATTTATTGCTCATCTATAAATGTAAGAATACAGAGATTGCGTTAAAGAAAGAGGGAGGTGTTCCTGTGCAACCCTGCTGGTAAATGGCTTACAGTGATATTTTAGGACATGAACTTAGAAATCAGGCTGTTCAATATGGAAATGGCGCTGTCTTTGCTTTCAAAAATACTTTTCCTACGTAACGTCTTAGCTCTCCTCGGGATGTTGTTGCTTTCAACCCCTGCCAGCATGCTTAGGGGACGCGCATGAGATTTTTTTGTTTGTTTTCCAGGGTTTATGCAGGATTTGCATCTGCCCAAACTTGCACCCGACGATCCCAGCCTGCCCACGAAGGGCTGCGCTGTGCGTGGATCTCAAACAGGTGGTTGTTTCCTATCACCTACACCTCGGATTCAGGTTTTTGGTCTCCTGTGCTTATCCTCAGCTCACGGACCGCCGGGCTCTGCGCCGGGGTCTTGTGGCACAGCGCAGCCATTGCAACGGCTGGAAATGGGGCGAAACCCCGCGGCTGGGGGGGCTGAGGGCAGCGGAGGG
>NW_008824591.1:85392-86474 GCF_000699105.1 Pygoscelis adeliae
GCCCTGCCTGCAGCATTGGGCCCTGCCTGCAGTACCGGGCGCTGCCTGCACCTGCCCTGCCTGCGGCACTGGGCCCTGCCTGCACCAGCCCCGCCTGCAGTGCCGGGCCCTGCCTGCACCTGCCCTGCCTGCACCTGCCCTGCCTGCACCTGCCCTGCCTGCAGTGCTGGGCAGTGCCTGGTGAACTGACAACTGCCTGCACCTGCCCTGCCTGCAGCACCTGGCACTGCCTGCAGCACTGCGTGCTGCCTGCACCTGCCCTGCCTGCAGCACCGGGTCCTGCCTCAGCATGGGGTGCTGCCTGCACCTGCTCTGCCTGCTTCACTAGGCACTGCCTGCAGTCCTGGGCACTGCCTGCACCTGCACTGCCTGCAGCACTGAGCACTGCCTGGTCAACAGAGAACTGCCTGCACCTGCCCTGCCTGCAGTTGTCGAGCACTGTCTGTACCTGTCCTGTGTACAGCGCCTGGCACTGTCTGCACCTGTACCACCTGCAGTCCTGGGCACTGCCTGCATCTGCCCTGCCTGCAGGACTGGTGACTGCCTGCAGCATCAGGTACCGCCAGCACCTGCAGCGCCCTGTGCCACCTCCACCATACACTGCCTGCAGCGCTGCTCAGCGCCCGCCTTGTGCACTGCCGGCAGCACCCTGCGCTGCTCTGCACCCGCACCGCCTGCTGTCTGCTCCTCCTGTGCCCCGTGCTGCCTGGAGTGCCCTGCACTGCCTGCGCTGCCTGCTGCCCGTAGCGCTGTGCTCTGCCTGTAGCGCTATTCACTGCCTGCAGCGCCACACACTGCCGGCCCTGTGCGCTGCCTGCAGTGCAGTGCCGCGCTCTGCACCCCGCACCGCCCGCAGCACCTCACGCTGCCTGCTGCTCCGTGCAGTGCCTGCGCCCTGCGCTGCCTGTGCTGTGTACCACCTGCAGCACCATGCAGTGCCTGCAGTACTGTGCATCGACTGGTGCGCTGTGCACTGCCTACAGCACCGTGCACCACCTGTCCTGTGTGCCACCCTTTGTGCCCTGCACCACCTGTAGCACCAGGGACCCCTGCGGCACTGTGCAGTGCCTGTACTCTGCCCC
>NW_008824591.1:86518-97555 GCF_000699105.1 Pygoscelis adeliae
CCCAGCCTGTCCCCTGCACTGCCTGTACTGTGTTGTGTCTGCATTACCGTGCACCGCCTCTGCCATGCACCGCCTGCAGTGTCATGCGGTGCCTGTACCCCACACTGCCTGCAGCCCCTTGCACTGCCTGTGGCAGTGTGCACCACCCGCAGTGCCATGCATCCCATGCACTGTGTGCTGCCTGCAGCACCATGCACTGCCTGCAGCATCCTGTACTGCCTCCTTTGCGTACCGCTGGCAACACCATGTACAACCTGTGCTGTGTGCTGCAGGCAGTGCCAGGACTGCCTGTGCTCTGCACTGTCTGCACTGTGCACTATGTGCAGCCCTGCGCCCCGCTTGTGCTGTGCAGCACCTGCATCACCAGGCACCACACTGCTGTGCCGCGCTGCACCTTGTGCCATCCTCACCATGCATCACCCTGCAGCGTGACGCACTGCTCGCATTATGCACCACCCTGCAGCACTGTGCACTGCCTGAACTATGCATCACTGTGCGTTGGACACCCTCTGCACCACGTACTAACCTGTATCAGGCACTGCCTGCACCAGGCACTGCTTGCAACGCTGTGCAGTACTTTGCATTGCGTGCTGCCTGCACCATCCATTGCCTGCAGCGACGGCCTCTGCTCTGCACCGTGCACACCCTTGCAGTGCCATGAACTGCCCTGCCCCACAGTGCAGCACCTGCAGCCTCCAAAGCCTGGGTCATGCTCCCTCACTGCAGGGGAGCTGCAGGCTGCAGTGGAGCTGGTAGCATTGCTCACCTACCTCAAGGGATGCTGCGTAGCTGAGCACAGGGAGGTGCAGCAGGGTAGGGGGAAGGTGTGAGCAGTGCACTGCAGCATGCAGGAGACTGGGAGCCGCATGCAAGTTTGGAAGAAGGGGCGAAGGAGTATTTGGCGATGGGCTCACTGGGAGTGCTCAGTGCGTTAAGGGGTTTGGCCATCCACGTGCACCCAAAACAGGTACAGGCTGTCACAGTGCTGCGACAGCTGCCCTGAGCTGCTGTGTGCATCGCACCCTGCAGCACTGCACAGGGCAGTGGCTTTCACCTGCAACGCGTGTCCCACTGCGTTTGGGTGCTCTGGCCTCCCCACACTGTGGGTGACTTTCCATGGGAGCCGGGATCTCTTTGTCACCTGAGTCTGTGACCACGTTTGGAAGTGCTGCTGGAGAGCACAAGAAAGCCTATGGGCAGTATCACAGCCCAGCAGCTCTGTAGGACCAAAACGACTTTGCCAAATGCCACATCAGGTTGACCATTGTGTTTTCTGAGGAGTGGGCAGGAGCCTGTCATGTTGCTGGTGTGAGGAGGCAGCAACGAGGAGCCCCAGCCCTGCTTTTCCTCCATGATTGCAGCCAACGCAGGGGGTCCCAGCTTGGGTGTCACCAAGTCATCACCCGGATCCTTCGGGGCAGCAAATGCCGGATGCATCACAATGGGGAGCTGCTGCTGCAGTGTGTCCAGTCCTGCTCTCTTTCCACCTGAGTGCGTCGATGCCCAGGAAAACATCACAGCTTTCCTTAACACCTGATGTTTCAGACCTTCTGCGAAGTTGCATATCCTGAAGATTATCAGTAAGTTGCCTCGCAGGAGAGAAAACCTTCAGCAGCACCAGCCTGGCTGGTGGGAGAGCTGTGAGTCCTGGGAGAGCTGGGCAAAGTCCCGTGCACCTGGAAGCACCCGCTGCACGGGGTGCAAAACAAACCCCCAGCAGAATAGCAAGGACTGGAAGATCCCTGGGTCAACGGCAGGGTGCTGTGAGCAGCCGGCGCTTGCACAGGCTTGGGAGGGAGATGTGTGCAAGTGCAGACCCACCGACATAGCAGTGCTGTTGGGACCTGATGGCACATTTGCAGAGCCAATTTTTTGCTTAAAAATGGCTGAAACAGAAGCAGGATTTCCTCTAACACATTATCTCCATTGTGGTAAGCTGTACTTCATGAAAAAGGACCTCCAGAGAAGAACTCAGCTGTGCACTGAGGGAAATCCCAGCCTATGCCCTGCAGGGACATTTTGGCACGAGCACAGGCTAAAAAGAAAAAACTTTCTCTGCATCCTGATTTGCAAGTGGTTATTTCACACATTAGAAGTGAAGGACTTTGCCTTTCTCCTGAAATACCAGCACCTGTAAGAAAACATTTGACAGCAGCCTTCCCCTGTTACACTCCAGGATGGACTAAGTGTTGCAAAGTGTCTGGGCTCAGCTCAGAGCCATTGTTGTAATTGAGCAGCTGGTTTTAACGCTGGTACCTAAAATGATCTGTGCGGTTGCTGGGAGAGGCCTCGGGGTGGGCTTCAGGCAGCCAGCCTGGCTTTGCTGGAGGAGCGGAGAAGGATGTCCCAGCAGCACAGTTAATTTTCTGTAAGTCCTCCTCCGTGTGGCTGGGTTGGTGAGGGCAGCATGGGCAGCGCTGTGGCAGGGGCCCGCCGGGCCCCCCGCCCATGGGCAGCGCTGTGGCAGGACCGCGCTGGGCCACCTGCCAGGCTCAAATAGCCTCAAACCTGGGCTGGTTTGGGCTGCTCGGAGTGGATGAAAATGCTGTTCCCCTGCCACCTTCCCCCTTCCTCCAGGCCTGACCTCACAGAGCACCAAATCAGGCTTGTTTTGGGCACTTCTGGGCATTTGTGGACAGATTTGAGGGTTTATTCCCTTGTCCTGGCTTGCAGCAGGGTGCTCCAGCACCACACGCCTGAGCAATGACAAACAGGCACTTCAGCTCTGGCCAGCCCGTCTCCCCCTGGGCTGGCAGGCAGTATTGGATGCAGCTGTACCTGGGAATCCTGCCGGCAGCTGGGAAATGTGATGTGGTGATGAGCCGCTTTATTCTCACCAGCCAGCGGTCACACATGAGTTGCGACGCTTCTTCAGCAGGTCGATGCATTGCTTGCACTGCCCGGGGGCTGTAATGCTGCAGCCCACAGGTCTCACGTGGGCTGTTCCCAGCATCTCCTTGGCCGTGGCCATGGTGGAGGAGCTGGATCCTGCTCCCACGAAGCTCTGCAGGGTCCCGGAGCAGACATGTCCCTGCTCCAAGGCAACAGAGTGTGTCTTTCGGTTGTTCTCCCAGCTCCAGTTGTGCTGCTTTGGCTGCAGACTGGGGGAAGCGGGGACGCCAGTGGGGGAAATGGTCCATAGGATTGGTATTAGGCTCCTTCCTTTCTCCTGGCACTCATTACCAGGCTGGTTGTTTCTGAGGGAGACAGAAGGGGACAGGAGTGCCCTGGTGCTGGCAAGCGTCAGCTGAGCAAAACGGGAGCAGAAGGCTCCTCTTCGCTGCGAGGCCCCGGTTGTCTTTTAAGACCAGCTCCCTTGTTATGTTCTTTAATTGCAACATCCTACTGCTTCTGTGAGCATAAAATCCAATGGCCACATGCACAGCTGAGTAACATCATCTGATTTGATTCATATTTTAAAATCTATAGAGCCCAAACACGATGCACTTAATAGGCAGATTTACAGGTGAAGTGTCATGCTGCAACCCACAACCAATTTCAGGAGGGGTTAAGTGCTGTTATATGATACAAAGAGTGTTTCAAGGCACGTCTGAAGTCTCCTCTTGGTTATTTAGGGGATCTCTGTGTGTTTGGGGTCTTGCCTTGATCCACTCTGAGCCATTGAGAAAAGCAGTGCAAGACTTTCCCCCTTTGTGGGAACTTGCTTTGCTGAGAACAGAGGGACCTGGGGATGCTAATTTGCCTCTCCCAGAACATTAACTGAATTGCAGATAGAAACTGATATTAGAGTATTCTGGAAATAAGATATAAAAAGATTTCCTGGCATGGTGCTGCAGATTTTTCTTTATTAACGTTTTGCAGAGAACAAAATATGGCTCACAAATACCTGCTATTAGTTTCACTGTTGATTACAGTGTCACCAACCGTGCAACAGCCATGAGATCTGCAGGATGCTAAACATGGAGCCTCAGAGCCTGTGGTGGCCTACAGGAGACAAGAGGATGGGCATTGCCAGTGCCTTGAGTTCCTGATCCTGCTTTCCAATAATTAGGTAAAATACGCCAGGTGAGTAGGAGGTGAGGAGCGCTCCTGATGTGAAGGAAGCAAAAACCCCACCGGTCCTTGGCAGATCAGGGAAGGGTAGGTCCCTTGACCCAAATCTTGTGATGGAGAAGACACTGTAGTAGTGGTCACGCAATGGTTGAAAATTACAAAATTGCTCTTTTTTAGGAGCTCTCCCTCCCCCTTCGGGAGCATCTCTTATTTTAGGGGCAAAATCATGCTGAGCTCAGCTTGTGACTGCTTGTGGCATCGCTGAGTGGGGCTGGCGGTGATTTCCCACTGATGATCCTGAAGAGCGTGACGTGTCTGTGTGGCAAGGGCAGTGCGAGGTGCCAGGAGGGGCTCAGAGGAGATCAAACATTTTCCGAGAGACTATGTCTGTAAGCGGCCGCGGCAATTTAGGCATGGGAAGAGATACAAGAGTGTGCCTGAGCACTGAAGAGGAAAAAACCTGGGGGAATTTTTGCAAGGGACAAGCAACAAGCCCATAAAAATATCCTAGAAAAAGTGAACTGCAGATGTGTAAGTTCATACCAGGATACCGATAGTATACGGGAAAAATGTCTAAAGAGGAAGAGCCAAAATACAGCAATACATGGGACAAGTCCACTGGGACTTATGAGTCTGAAAGATGAAAGAAACACATGATACTCTTGAGAAAGAGAGAAAAACAGATAGGAGACGAAAGCCTCACAGGTATCATGGTTCTTCATCTGCTTTCATAGGCAGGAGACACGCCGGTGGTGCCGAGCAGCTTGGAAGCACAGCTGCTCAGAGTTATGTTTCCCTTGCAACAGTGCCTTTTGTTAAACAAGAAAAAAAGTCTGGAGAAGCTTATTTTTTACATTTCCATTTTGACAAAATTGGAAATGAAGAAAAGACAATTTTGGGGTCTTGCTTTCTTCCTTTCCAGTGCACAGTGTTTCAGTGGCAAGGCACAGGATGGAGAAAAGGGGGGAGAAAATGTTTAGAAGAGAAAAGGAAAACAACATATGAAACATAGGGTAGGAAAAAACTCATTTTCTGAAACCGACAGAATTAGTGATATCAAGGTTTTAAAAGGAATTGCTATTTTCCCTTCCAGCTAAAGCAATCTTCAAAGGCCTGGACTTGACTCTCCTCTTAGTCCCGGAGAAGGAAATAAGTAGGTGAAGCTGTGAAAAACAGACTGTGAATACTGGAGGGGATGCGAGAGAGACCGGAGTACAGTAAGAAAGCAAGCACTGCTCCTGCATGCCCTTATGGTCAGCCGTGACCCAGCCTGTGGAGCCCCCCAGCTCTCCGGGGGCTTATGAGGTGGTCCAAGGCAGCGCTTGATGCTCAAAGGTGTTACATCCCCATCCAGACCCGATGCTGGCGTCAGAGCTGTATCGCCTTCTGTGACGTGAAACAAGGCAGGTCGGGAAAGGAAAGGGTCCTGCAGGAGACTGGCTTTGATCTGAGGATGGTAAAATCTTGGTAAACCTGCCCTGAAGCCTGGCAGTTTGAACAGCTTTTAGCAAGTCCAGGTCTAGCAAGCATGGAGTGAAAGGTGCTGCAGGAGGAGCGGGGTCTTGCTTTCTGCCTTTGCCCCTGTGCCCATTGTCATGGGCCATCGCTGCCTGTCTGAGTCCCCTTGAGATGCCTGGGGAAGCCATCCTCGGAGGAAAAGGAGTTAAACCAAATCCACTTCCAGCATTAATTCATCCCCACCCCTGATCTCCCCTGTGTTTGAGACAGCAGAGCCCTTGCACGCAGACCTCTCCACGTGCTCTGTCCCAGTGCGAGGGTGACCTGTGCCGGGCTGTGTGGTGGCGAGAGCACCGGCTTGGGGTCTCCTGTGGGGTCTCCTTGTGGTGGCAGCCAGGGATATGGCCCTGTGATGGGTGACGCTCCTCAGTTGAGCCCTGTGCAGACGGGCTCCTCCCAAGCAGGTGCCTGGGCTGCGGTGGGACCGGCTGGAGAGGTCTTTGCTTCTTGGAGCTGGACTGAGATGAAACATTGTTGGAATTGAGGGTATTTTTTCAGCCCAAGCAGAGAGAACAACAATTTTGAAGCTCTGGTAAAAGCAACAAAGCTCTTGTGACCATGTCTGCCATCCCCACCTCCATCTCCTCCATCCGAGAGGATGCTCTAACACACCCAGCTGGGACTAACCCCAGCCAACGTGCTAAAACCCAGTCCCATACTGACTCAGCACACTAGGAGATTTAAAACTTAACCACAGCAGGTTAATTTCGTTCCTGCCTTTAAGTTTCACCATCCAAGTTCCCGCCGTGCTGCAGAGCTGGTGGCATGGGTGCTTCGCCAGAAGGGAGCAGGACGGAGGTGTGGGTGCTGCTGTGGGGGACCCCAAGTCGCCACATTTCTTGGTGCCTCGCCTGGGGTCAGGCTGTTCCTTTGCTTTTGGGGCCAGCCACGTTCATTAGGTAATGGAAAGGCTCCCTCGCTGCTCTGAATCACTGCTGGAGTGCGTTAGCGTGAGGCTCCAGCTCCCTGGCGTTAATCAGAGCCAGCCGGATTTGCAGTGAGCTCATGACAGTAGTGGCGTCAGCTGCAGAGTTCTCAAGTACCTCTGAAACCTGGGGCTGCTTTCGCACCACGTGTGCCTGGGCAGAGCCCCGTGTCATGTCACCTGCCCTACGCGTGGTCGAAGCTTCCCTGGGCTCAGCACAGTGTGATGAGGTGCACGGGGTCCTTCACTTGAAGGGGAGGCTGGTGCTTATGGCAGCATTTCAGAAGACAATTTCTCTCAATCTTGGGGAAAAAAAAAAGAAAACCGCTGCTTTCCTATATTTTTCAAGGTACACTCTAGCCTTTTCACGTGCTAGTTGACTTTCCTTAAAATTGCATTTTCCTTTAGCTTTATTTTAGCCACTTCAGCTCCTTGCTGCCTGCGCTCCTTTCATGCTAGACATACCGACCCGTGCAGCAGTAACCTCTCGTGCCATCACAGCTGCCAGCAAGGGAAGGGCTCTCCATGGTCCCAGGCAGCACGATGCTCTGGAGGTGGGAAGGTGTGGTGCTGCCTTCAGCAGATTTCATATCCCAAGGACCTGGTTCCTGACCCGAACGGCTACCAGATACCTCCTCTCCTCTCTTCCAAAGACCCTTGATTGCATCCATCATCAGGTGCAACAGCCTGGAAAAAGATCTGGGCTGGCCATGAGAGGTGGGTTAAGCTGAGGCTGATTTTTGAAAAGCCTAGAACCTGGCCATATTAAAAGCCTACTGAGGGAAAAAGAAAAGGAGATAGTTTGGAAAGCTTGTTCTGAGATGGGGATAAGGATGCTTTTTAGGAAATGAAGTAGGTCGTTTGAGTCTTTGGTGACTTTGGACAATTTTCAATGCCCAAGAGGGGGAATCTGAGGCATCATGAGGATTTGGGGAGCTCCCTGCTACACTTCTCATCAGTCACACCAAGTGACCAGAGTCTCCAGATCCACTCCAGGCTCTACACAGTCCTGTCATTTTCTTCTTGATTTACACATTTTATTGCACAAAGGCCAGTTGGGAACATCCAGGACGGACACCCCTGATGCTCCTGTGTGTAAAATCCAATTGCAAAGCCTTCAGTTGCTACTCTTTGACTCAAGAAAGGCTGAAAGCTGACTGGTTTAGCCCTATAATAGCCAAATATGTGGCATGGACGGTGTCATTTTCAATATGGATGGTGCATTTATTATAATCCCCCACCGGGAAGTTGGAGAAGGGGTCCAGGACTGGGCTGTGCTGCTGCAGCTCTCCCCATGCCTGAGTGCCTGGACTGCAACGTGGTCCTGTTTGCTGTGCTTCTGCCCTCGAAGGGGACGGGCCGGCTGGCAGCAGGAGGAGGAGGACGCTGATGCCCCGGGGAGGATTCGGTCCTGTGGCCACCTGGTCCCCTCGCACACACCGGGCTGCAGCTCTGTGGTGCAGGTTCCTGTGCCCGAGAAGAGGGGCTGAGGCTGGAGCTGTGCGAGCCCAAGCTGAGCACTTTTTGCCCCATTAGAGTCTAGCAAGGGATGACAGCAGCAACCTTCTGGAGGGGGTAAAAGCTGTAGGTTGCAGCGGAAGAGAAATACAGCCTGTAAAAATAGCGAGCATCCACCTACTGCCCCTTCATGGGAGGCAATAAATCCTACCAGACCCTTTCCATGCTCAGAGTAAGGGGAGAGGTGAGCTCCTGCCAGCCAGCCAGCCGTGGGAGCCCCCATTCCCTGTGGCAGTGCACTCGCAAGGTGAAATATCTCCAAATTACACACACTTGATCGTGGCATGAATTATTAGCAACTGTTGTTGGAAAGTGTGGTTCATGCAAAAGGAGCAAACGGTCTTTCTTCTCCCCAGTACAGGCATTTTTACAGCCAGCTGAAACCACAAGGAACACGGGCAGGAATTCAGGCTGTTGGAGGTAGAAAGAGACACAGTTTCCAAGAGCTGATAAAAAAAAACCCCAACTTGCAATGTGTGTTCTTTCGAAATCAAGCAAAGGAAGGACTAACTGCCATGCCAGCTTTGTCCTTTATTGCGCATTGAACAGCGTAGCCTCTTCCATGCCTCTGTGGCAGATTATATTTGGTCATCTGGTCCCAAAGACTGAGGAGGCTTCACCTCCTGGTCCTGCTGCAGTGCCCAGACTCAGCGGCATCATCTCTTGAGCAGAGGGGACAGGGCTGGAAAAAGGCTGACATCCCTGACAGATGCTGTAGGGGAATTCAGATGAGTGGGGCCCAACTCTCCCCAGCACACACAGGTCTCCTGCCTCGTGCCCTGGGATGCTCTGCTCCCCGGATGGAGGTTTTGTGACTAGGCTGGGGACGCGAACTGTCCAGGGCAGCTGGGTCTCATGGTGATGGGGAGCGCTCAAGACAGACGTTAGCAGCTCCGGTTCTGCAAACCTCCTATGAAGTCACTGAAAGCTTCCTCTGAACAAAAGCAGCAGAACCGGAGCTGGTTGGGACCCAGGTTAGGAAGCGACCTGCCGGGCAGATGTTGGGTATCTGTGAAAGCCTCATGCTGGGAGGAGGTTTGCGAGGTCAGCAAGGACACCAGCAGGCTCGGGGCTCCGTCCTCGTCTGCAAGGATTGCTCAGGGGTAATGCCGCACTCTGCTAGCCCCGAGCCAGCCAGCACCTCTGCTCACAAAGAAGAACACTCCAACTTCAGGTTAATTGTGTGTGGCAAGTTTGCAGGATCTGGGCTATAACTGTTACCATCCTAATGTTTATTAGTAAATGATCAGTAGTTTAAGAAACTGCTGCAGCTAATGCCAGAGACCACTTACATCCATTTTTTCAGATGTTCGTAATTGTCTGAAACATCCAGCTGAGATTCCCACATGCTGTCTGTGCCAGAGGATGAGCTGTTCTGGAAAAACCAGAGGAAAATTACCATGATACTTCTGAGGATATGAGGAGACAGATATTATTTCCCCATTGTTTATAAACAACTTGTGTCTTCAAAAAGTTCAGCTCTACAGCTGGAAGAGCCCATGGGGAGATGCCGGAGTTCAGCAGTGACGTAGTCCCCATCGAGGCTGTGCTGATGGGGAGTTTGGTGTGCCCAGCGGCTCCGGCACCGAGCCCTGATACTTGATCTCACAGGTTGGATGGGTCACCAAGCTTTGAAATGGGAAATTGTGGGGAGCGGTGGTCTTGAGCACCAGGGCCAGGCAGGCAGCAAGGGCGACCCGTGCCCAGGGAGGGTGTGGGAAGGTACGGGCAGTGCTGCCAGTGCAGCAGCTCTCCAGAGATGCTGCTGGAAAGCTGGGTGCTTGGAGATACAGGCCTTGGGAGATAGTGTACCACCACGAGCCCGCAAGTTGCACCAGCTGGTACGGTGCAGAGCTGCAAGAGTCTTGCTGGAGGTGTGGTTCAGGGATAACTTTGCGATTGCAGCCTGGAGAATTGTGATTTGCTGATGGGCAAGGGAGCTTCCTTCCTACGTTGATTTCCTGAAATATGAGAGTGGCTCAAACAGTGTTTGGGGCTCTCCAGCCCCTGCCAAGCTTGCTGAAACTCCTGGCAGCGACCTGCGGGATGCTCTGCCTACCTCCCAGCTCCACCCTGATGGCACTGGGAGCCGGGGCTCCTCTGCTGCCCAGAGTTTTCCAGGCTGGCAGATGGGCACCCATGGCTTCCAGGCTTGCTGAGTCCTCAGCAGCTTGCCACACGGGTTGCTGCAGAGCGGGAATTGCCAAACTGCTCCGCAGCTCACCAGATGGACCACTAGGCTGGCAGAAATCATCTGCTCCTTGCTGCCTGCTTGGCAGGCTGTCAGCATCCCTGGGCTGGCCCGCTCCTCAGTGTCGTGGTTTAAACCCAGCCAGCAACTAAGCCCCACACAGCCACTTGCTCACTGCCCCCCGGTGGGACGGGGGAGAGAGTCGGAAGGGTAAAAGTGAGAAAACTGGTGGGTTGAGATACAGTTAGTTTAATAGGTAAAGCAAAAGCCGCACACACAAGCAAAGCAAAACAGGGAATTAATTCACTCCTCCCCATGGGCAGGCAGGTGTTCAGCCATCTCCAGCACAGCAGGGCTCCATCATGCGTCACGGTGACTTGGGAAGACAAACGCCATCACTCCAAATGTCTCCCCCTTTCTCCTTCTTCACAGTACATCCTCATTAACCACCACCCCCCTTCCCATCCTTTGATATAATAGGCAGATATCATTCCCTTAGTCTATGGACCACCCTTCTAAAGTGTCCATAAAATGTCCAGAAATGTCCACAAAATGTCCACTGAGTTCGTTTAGTCCATGACTTTGGGCTCCATCTCTTATGGTGGTCACTCAGGACAGGAGAGGTGGTGTGTGGTGTGCAGTTACTGGGCACCAGCTCAGGTCGGGTCACTGCTGCACTTGCACTGCTTCTTGTAAGGCTTGTCCTCCATTGGTTCAGGTGGTTCCTGCTATAGTAATTCCCATAATATGCAACTCAAATCCCAGGTTACAACAATTTAAAGGTATTTCCATTGCAGCCTCCACCCCTGGTCCCTTTGGGCCAGGTTATAAGGTTTAACATTGCAATGAACTCCTCCCCTTGCCCCTGCTC
>NW_008824591.1:97920-101064 GCF_000699105.1 Pygoscelis adeliae
CAGGCATGCCCTGGCCACCTGCCAGCCCAGGCGCATCGCCATTGCTGTTATCAAAACGTTCCCAGGCCCAGCAGAGTCAGATGATCGGCAGCACAGCAGGACAGCGAGCAGCGAAAGCAAAGAGCAGCCACTAACGAGCACTAGACTCTAACATACAGTAAGGCGAGCAAGCCCCACGGCAAGCACAGGACCCTGCCAATTAATAGCTAAACAGCAATAACAGCTATAAAGTCGACCTAGCACATTCCAATCAAATCTGTCGTTATCTCGAACCCTTCGAGTTGGGTGCCAGAAAGGACTGTCCTGGTTTAACCCCAGCCAGCAACTAAGCCCCACCCAGCCGCTCGCTCACTCTCTCCTGGTGGGATGGGGAGAGAATCAGAAGAGTAAAAGTGAGAAGACTCATGGGTTGAGATAAAGACAGTTTAATAGGTAAAGCAAAAGCCACACACACAAGCAAAGCAGAACAAGGAATTCATTCACTCCTCCCCATGGGCAGGCAGGTGTTCAGCCATCTCCAGGACAGCAGGGCTCCATCATGCGTAACGGTGACTTGGGAAGACAAGTGCCATCACTCCGAATGTCCCCCCCTTCCTCCTTCTTCCCCCAGCGTTATATGCTGAGCACGACGTCATACGGTGTGGAATATCCCTTTGGTCAGTTGGGGTCAGCTGTCCCGGCTGTGTCCCCTCCCAGCTTCTTGTGCCCCCCCAGCCTGCTCACTGGTGGGGTGGGGTGAGGAGCAGAAAAGTCCTTGACTGTGTGTCAGCACTGCTCAGCAGTAACTGAAACATCCCTGTGTTATCAATGCTGTTTCCAGCACAAATCCAAAACACAGCCCCATACTAGCTACTATGAAGAAAATTAACTCTACCCCAGCCAAAACCCTGGGGCGCCTTGGCCTGGAAGGATGCTCAACAGCTGGGACCATCAGGACTTCCAGGTGCCTGCCTGCCCAGCTGCTGTGGAGCTGGAAAGCTGTGAGTCTGTGGAGCCCCAGAAACTAAATCCCATTCCTGTCACTGCAGCACTTCAGGGGTCTTCCTCTGCTGCTGCATCTAGCAGGGTGCCACTGAGGCAGGGACTCTGTTGTCCCCACTCGCTGGCAACCCTCATCCACTGCCAGAGCCTTCCAGGCTGGGACGCAGCTCAGGTCCCCCCCCGAGCTGCTGGGGAGGGGTCTGGGCTCTGCACCCACGTGCTGATGTGCATTAGGGAGCTGCACGCCACTGAGCCTGAGGATCCCGGCTCCTCCAGAGCTCACCCATCCTCGCGGTGCTGGACTGGGGGGACGTTCCGTGTCCATGCTCGCCCTCTGATCTACTCTGCCCTTCATTTGTCTGGGCTCTGACAACACAGCCAAAATGGGCTCGGGTCTGCTGCAGGAAATTAATGGGTCTCTTTCCACACACCCCCTCACCCCCGAATGCACAGGGGCCGAAAGTCTGCCAGGCAATTACATCCAGGAACATAAGCAAGTTATTGAAAAGCCTTGCTGGCAGAAACATCAGGATCTAATTTCAGCGTGTGAGTGAAAATATTATTCTCCAGTGTGAGGGGAGAATTGATGAAAGAACAAGAGGCTTTTTGAGACGAGTCGGGAACACCAAGTTACACCAGGACAAAAGTTGAGCAGCAATCTCCCAAACCCCAAACATCCTGTAGAAGGGTTTTGGTTGTGGTTAAACCATTGTCAGGAGCTTCCCTCTGGTCCAGGATGTGATTTCTGGTCCTGGGAGACTGCAGAGGAGGTTAGCCAAGGTTGGAGCAGGAGCCAGTGGATGGCTGGGAGTTTGCAGGGGTTGGGGGATGCCATGGGTGGGAGAGGCTGGGGCTGTGCATGGTCTTGTGCAGTCACTGTGAGTATGGCTTTGTCTGCTGTAGGTTCAGGAAGGAGAACTGTGCTCGGGGACTGTGCTGGGGAGCAGAAGAAGAAGGTTGCACCATGCCACAGGTCTCCTGGAGTGTGGTCGGTGCAGCCAAAGCAGGTTTGCAAAGCAGAGAGGTAGGGTCTAGTGGGTGCATCAGACCCTCAGGGATGAGACTTGGCACAGCCCCCTGTAGGTCTCAGGGCTCGATTGCCCTGCCAGGGGGTGGTCCATGTCTCGTTTGGTGCCAGCCTGGCACGGGGGAGGGATGGGGCAAGCCGTCCTGCCCCAGGCGGGGTGGACAGCCCTGCCCTCGCCTGCTGCAGAGGAAACTGGGGCTGCAACTGCTGGTCCCTGCAAAAGGCCGGGACAGGGGGAGGAGGTGTCGGGGCAGTGCTGGGGGGCCAAGACCCTGCTGCTCTTCCTCCCCACATCCCCGCACATGAGGTCCTTGGGGCCGGCGGTGGTGCATGGCTGCTCTCCCCGTGGTGCAGGGTGTGCGGCACGTGTCTCCAGCAGCTCCCTGACACAAGCCAGGCCCCTTCCCAGGCATGCTAATCCTCTCAAACGCTCGCAGCCCCCAGTACAATAGCAGCCTTTCAAACCCTGGCGCCCAGGAGAGTGGGGAAGATCACACGCATCGCAGGAAAAGGCTGGGGGTGCGTAGAAGGACGTTTGTCTCCCTGAGCTAGGCTTTGGTTGCTCACGAGATGCCTGCCTTTCATGTGCTTTCAAAGGCAGCACTGATGTCTGGAGAAGCAGCTCTTTCAAATTACAGAACTTCTCTGCCTGCCTGTGTTGTGCTGAGAGCTGTAATCCCAGGCAGAGAGCTGCAGGGGGAGAGATGCTCACATGGACACACATGCACACCATGGCTAGACACGCGTGCACAGGCATGCGATTGGTGACACACACACGTACAGATGCTCTGAGCAGGGCTTGGAGCAGACCATCTCTAGAGGTTTCTTCCAGCCTCAGCTGTTCTGCCACTCTGTGAATGGTTTTATTCTTTGCAGGAAATGCATGGAGATACAGCAAAACTGGCAACCGCGCACACAGCCCAGCTTGGGCTCTCGTTGCAGTGTCAGGCTGTAGGGAGATATGGTGGGACGAGCTGAGCCTCTGAACAGGTTGTAGCTCCGCGGCTGTCCTGGGCAGGACCTGTGGTCCTGGCATGGAGCTGCACAGGCAGGACCAATCCAGCTGCCCTACTGTCTGTGTGGAGCGGGGCTGTGAGCCTGGGGTGAGATGGAAGAGAAAGTGGCTGGGGGGGGGG
>NW_008824591.1:101749-103743 GCF_000699105.1 Pygoscelis adeliae
CCACTTGGGCGGATCCGTGGTCCACACTCCCATGCAAAGTGTGGAGGAGGTGAATGCTCTGGGGCAGCTCCAAGCCCTGGCTGGTGTCCCCTTCTCTGCCCAGAGGCTGCTTCCCGTCAGCGGCCCTGTGCCAGCAGCGAGGGGCAGAGGGACCAGGGGCTGTGGTCCCAGAGGGACCTCAGGGGCTGTGCTTGGCTCTCACTTGGCATCGCCTGCCCTGATCCGATGCCTGTGCCGATGGAACTGCAGTGCTGGCAGGAGGCAGCTGGTGCCAAAGGGCTCGGCCGCACACCTCACGTGTCCCAGCGGGCTGGATTCTCCACCCCATTGCTCTGGGTCCATTTTTGGCCCACAGGGCAGTAGCTGGGTGCTGCCAGATCTGGGTGCAGGATGTACCTGAATGAAGACAGCGTGGGGTAAAAGAGGTGCAGGTGGGAGAAGCATCCTTGAGCTGGAGTGGAGTCAAAGCCGAAGGGATGAAGTCCTGCATCCCAGGGGCCAGGCCAGGTCTGTGTGACATGCAATGTGTCAGTCTCTGCCTGAGCACTAGGCAGGGGCAGCAGGCAGCTTCCCGGGGCTGTGTGGAGGCTAGGACCTGCTTGCTGTTAGTGCTGGGCAGAGGAGGGGTCCCTGCACAGAGCCCTGCTGTGGGTCTGCCAAAAAACATCTATGAAAAGTAGGGAGGAGACATGCAAGTGCCTGAGCATGTGGGCACCAGGGAACCTGTGGCCCCTTCTCTGGGCTGTCAAGTGGCAAAAATTTCAGGGCCCAGTTCCTCTGCTTTGGGTGCACTTCACATGGTATTTTATTTGGAAGAAGGCAAGAGGACTGGAGCCAGCAGTGGATGCACTGTTATCCCTGCTGCCAGCTAGAATTCGGGCTGTCCTGGGGAGCAGGGTGCTGGGACTCCCCCCACCCCAAGCTCGTGGCTGTCAGCACCCATGGGAGGTTTGGGGATGGGAGGTGTCGGTGGTGCACATCAGTCTCCGGCATGCCCGGACCCTGCTGGGCAGCTCTTGGTTGATGATGGCTGTGCCCTGTTCCCTGCTCCTGCCAGTCCCAGCCCAGGCACATGGACTGGTGGGCACTGGGAGGGGCAGGTGGAGGAGAAAGGCTCTGCAGAATTAATAAATCATCCCTTTCCCCTTCTCTGCCTGCTCTCCCTGCCTTTTGCACCCGCCCTGTGTGGCTATGCCCATCCACTCTGTGTTTGCATCTGAAATAGGGGTGCTGCGGCCGTGCCGGGCTGTCTCGTCTGGACCCTGCAGCTGTCACTGCTGTGGAGATGGGATGGGATTGTTTCCTCCTGTACCTGCCACGGGCTGGCACTGCCCTGGTGCTGCCTCAGGCCCCCGCCTGAGTGCTGGGCTGGGTCCACGCAGGGTAAATGGGAGACATGTCCAAGTGAACACCCAAACCATGCAACCAGCTCCCTTGGACCAGCAGATTTTCACAACAAGTTGTGGGGAAGGTCACGGAGACAGGATTCCTCCTTCTCCATGGCCCCAGCATGACAGGATTCCTCCTTCTCCATGGCCCCAGGGGTGTGTCCAAGAATCAGGAAAGCTCAACTGCCCAGAGCAGCCCAGGGCTGCTCCAGCCTCCCCTGACTCCCAAGCCAGGGGACGGAGAGGAGACCTGGGCAGGCTGTCCTGCAGGCTGGGGGAAGCTGCTCCGTGGGCAGGGGAGAGCTGTGGATGGGCACGGAGACTTCACTGGCTTGCACCTTGGTGCACGGAGCCACCAGCCCAGCTTGGGAGCACGACATGGGATATCCAGGGGACATGTGCAGTGTGGGGGGAACAAGGCTTTTCCTCAGTGCCCTTTCTTGTTGGAAGAAGGCGATTTTTGACAGTGGGAGGGCCACAGCACTGCCTGGGCATTGCAATGCAGGGCAGACAGCGGCTGGAGAAACCCCAGGGGCTGGTCCCTGTCTGCCACCAGGCCACTATGGACCCGTCCAAAGGCCATATGTGCATGGGTGTTCCCGGAAT
>NW_008824591.1:104258-112460 GCF_000699105.1 Pygoscelis adeliae
AGCCGGCCTTGCTGCCAGTCCGGGGTGCCAGGATGGGGTCCCAGCCCTCCCCCCTCCATCCCGGAGGCCTTTGCAGCCCGTGCTGGGGAAGGAGCTCCAGGGATCGGATGCCAGCCCCCCCCCGGGGTGATGGGGTGCACACCCTGCTCAACCTCAGGGCACCCGGTGCTGTTCTCTGCTGTGACCTCGGGGAGCCCTGGGGTCAGCCCGGGGACATGGACCTGCTGGGGTGGTGACCATCCTCTCCTCCTTGCGGGTCTTCTGGTTCAGCCGATGGCAGGCACTGATGTTGGCACCTCCAGGGCTGAGCCGTCACCTTCTCCCAGTCCCCTGCACCGTTTGCTCATTTAATCTCCCTTTTATTCCTTCTGAAGTGAGACCCACACTGGTCTGAGCCCTGCTGCCTCCCACAGACCTTCCCTAAAGCCTCCCTTTAAACTAAGGTACTCAAACAGTTATTTCAAGTGAAACCAATGCAGACCTGAGTCTGGATTGTGCCTCCAATGGCTCCCAAGAGAGGAGCTCAGGCCATCCCCAGGGAGCCCCCCCTCAGCTGGAGGGGGCTGATTCCTCTCGTGGTGGGGCAAGACACCTTCTCAGCTCCCTTAATGCATCTCCAGCTCCATCCGGCCTTGGCACTGAAGCCATCTGAACTGGTGCCAAAAGCACATCACCACCATCAGTAACATTGCTAAGACAAGCCCTCTATTTACATATTTTATAGCATTAAGCATGCACTGCAGCCCACACACAACACCACAGGGGCTTTGTGTTCCCTCGACAGCAACTCCTCTGCTTGGAGAGGACACCAGCTGGCTCTCCCCCTGGGTGACCCATCCTTTCTGAAGGAAACCACTAGCAGGATCTCCCATCCTGGGTGCTACAAGGGGGGGTGATGACTAGTAAATCCTCCTGCTTGCATAGAAAGGCCTGTTTTGCTCTAGCAGCAGGATGGCCAGAGCCTTCCCTGCCTTCAGTCCTCTGCCTTTATATGATGCTGTGCTCAAAATTTCTACCCCCCGCCTGCTTTGCCAGCCCCGGCTGCACTGTCTCCAGGCCCATCATCTCCCAGTGCCTTGGCCCTACCGGAACGGTTGGGGCATGGGGCATGTCTGGGGGTGTGGAGGTGAGCTGGGGGATCTCTGCAGCACCTTATGGCCCATGGCCAGAGGGTGCCTCTATGGACGTCACCTACCTGCATGGGGGAAATGAGGACATTGGTGTTTTAGCCAGATCCTGTGTAAATTTGCAAGAGTCAGAGGGAAAGTGTGTGCAGATTTCAGTCCTTGTTTGAATGCAGCTCAGCGCCACAGCATTCCCAGGCTGAGAAGGAGTTTTCCCCGGTCCCTTGCATGGCTCTGTAGCCTCAGGCACACAAGCACAACAAGAAACATCTGTCCTTCTTTCATGCAATCAGTTTCAATCACTAATAATCATCTCTGCTCTTCCTTTTTTCTCCTCTGCTGGCTGCTGTCCTAGCGCAGTGTGGCACTTACTGGAGACCAGGTATCCACCTGCTCGATGCCAGGGCTCACACAGCATGAGGAGGCTGAACCCTGCTCCTTTTTTCTGGCCAGGCTTGGCTAGGGCTTACCTTTGCTTGCCAGACCCTGCAATCCTGGGGATTTTGTTGAAAACCCCAGCTCTTGGAAGCAGGTGATGGGAGGATCTCAGATCTTCTTGCTGGATAAAGGCAGTTTCCTTCTTGATGGGGAAGAAAGCTGTGAGTACAGACTGACAAAGCAAAGGCACCAATGTTCCTTATCCTTTTACAAGATTTCTAGACATGGTATTTTGGGATCTGGCCATAGTAATGCACCCCTTGGAGCCACCATTCATCTCCCTCTTGAGCAGGCAGGAAAGTGAGGATGGTTTCTTAACACTGCAAGAAAACACAACCCCCAAACCACATTGTTCTTGTGGCAGGAGGGTTTGGGGTGAGTGGTCAGCTGGAGGGGTCACTCTCCTGCTTGTGGGCAGATTTTGGGGGAAGCTCTGCAACCTCAGCCTGGCAGCAGAACAAGAGCAGGCTGCAGGGAGCTAGCAGGGCTGGGTCTTGGGCTGGCTCCCACAGAGCAGCAGGCTCCAAAGTCTCGCTGCTGGACCCCAGCCATGCGGGGCTGCCTTGTGCAAATGGCAGCACAACAGGGTGATGTTTGTGTGGCTGGCAAGGCAAGGTGTCAGGTTAGATCTGGGTTTACACTCAGCTTATCGGGTTAGATCTGGGCTTGTTTTAAACACTGGCAAGTGGTGAGCTCCTGGCTCTGAATACCTGTGAAGATGAGATACATATATATTTACACATCTGTTATTAACCTAAAAATATAACCAAGTGGCAGATTACCTGTCTTGGTTTTTCATGGAAATTCAGGGCCCTGAGTCCTTGCAGAGAATAGAAAAGGACTGATCAACCCTGCAGGTCTCCAGAGCTGGTCTATGCCCAGCCTGTCTGTGCCAATGCAGCACAGGATGACCCTGCAAAATGGGCACGGTGGGAAGAAACCCTGAGGGTGCCCAGTCCGTGTCTGGACACACAGCACTTATACAGCTCAGCTCTTCCCCCAGAGCAGGACAGCGGGTATCACACAGGCCTCCCACACCAGCTGCCCGAGCAGGTTCCCCTGCTGCAGGCAGAAGGAGCCCTGGGGAGTCCCAGTCCTCAGCACCTCCCCTTCTCCTGCAAACCCATCTGAGTTTCTGGCTTCCACAAAAGAGGGGAGGGTCACCAATTTCCAGGGCTGCTGGATCATGTAGTTTGACCTCCCACCACCTAAGTGTCTCCAAGACAGCACAGCTCCCCAAGAGCTTCTCATGGTGGCAGGTGGTGAGTGTTCACCTCTTCTTTTCAATCTGCTGGGAGAGAGGAATGGGTTCACCCCCAGCCCCTGACTCCCTTCCAGAGCTGGTCTCTGCTGGAGCACTCTTCAATGGTGTGTGGCCTTCCCTGAGCAGGTGAATCAGTGGCCACCTCTGAAGTCATTGCACTTGGTCATCAAATCAGAATCTCTTGTCCCCTCAGCCTTGGCCTGGCAGGGAGATGCTCCCTATGTGCTGTGAGCTCCGTGGGGGCGGTGGGTACCCAAGCACCAGGCTCTGGGACTATTGCTCTTCCAGCGCCGTGGCTGCCTGTGTGGTGTCTGGGCATCCCTCTATTTCCATCAGCTGGAGCAGATCACCAGGATTGCTGCAGTTATGGCACCTACCTAACTGGGGATCTTTCTCCGTCAACTGGAAATTGTAAGCAGATCAAGAACTGCAGTGGTGGCTGAAGGTGAAAGCTGTGCAAAGATGTGGGGACCTCTGGGTTGTTCAGTTACTGTAGGATTTTATATTCGGGATTTTGCACTCACATCCTGAGGGAAAGCCCCTGACTTACATGGCATCCCTGCCTGCCCCACCAGGATGACCCGCTGGCCCTGCTGCTGCCGTGGTGGCCAGTGAGCCTTGCTGCAGTGGCTCCTGAGAGGATTACCTCACCCAGGGCTACTGTGGTAATCTTCAGGGCACAGCAGTCTTCAGGAGAAGAGCAGACAGGAACTATTTAACCCACCAGACCAAGACCCCCTCCCAAACCTACCCATCCATGCCCTCACTGACAGCCCTCATGAAATGCAGCCTTACCCGCTTGGGGCCAAGGCGTGCAGAGCCTTGGGACTCATCCCCGCCATCAGCAACCCAAAGTGGTGTGTGCAGTCGAAGCCAACCATGCAGGCTACCTTGTGGGCAGGTAGCAAAGGACCATCCCTGAAGGTGGTGGCTTGTGTTACCTTAGACACTGTCCTGGCCCTCTCAGAGAGCCTGCCTTACCCTGGAGATGATGGTGTCCCTGCGCTGGGCTGAAATATCTCTGACTGCAGACGTGACTCTAGAGGACCACGATAGGTGAGATGAATCCTGTCCCCACGTACATGCAGAGAGTGTCCAGATGGAGAATTAGCGTAGAATATCAGATGCTCCTTACGTCTTTACAGAGAAACCTTTGAGTCATTTGCTCCGAGGCTGTGTGGGTGTGTGGGTATTTGTGCTCATGCACGTGGGCTTGCACCTGGCTACTTGTGCAGCCAAATTCATGCTGTGCCCATGCGTGCACCCTGTGGGCATACTCAGGCCCTACATTGTGCCCCTGCACGCTTGGACACCTGGGGCATGTCTGCAGGGAGGGGGTTGCTGAAGAACATGGGCAGACCCCCCTGCAGTCGCCGGTTTTCCTCGCAGGCAGCAGCAGATGAGGTGAGGCTCCCAGCATGGCCACCACGGCTCTACACACTGATGGTCTCAGAGCAGCACACTGTCTGAGCAGAGCAAGCTGGCAGAGACAAGATAACATGCCATGGGGAGCAAAGCCTCTTGGATCACCTCTAAAATGCCTTATGCGATCAGACACTTATCACCTTAAATCCCCAGCTTGTCCTAGGTCACGTACCACAACCGGTCTATTACTAATATCATTAAGATCCCTTTGCTGGCTTCTAAATAATAAGCATAGGCGGGGACGCTGTGATTAATGGAGGGCTGATGGATGAAACCCCCTGTCACCATTTAATACCTGTAACAATAGATTCATTAACTAGGATTAGTTTCAGACATAAGCTTTCTATACCCATGGCTATTACTCACTCAGTTCATTAACAGGACAGCATTAGTTCTGGTACCTTTGAGCTAGAATACATCCTGCATACAAATGATGCCCGGCACCGTAACTTTCAGGAAATCTGAAGACTGTTTATAAAAAGCTGGAATCTCTTAATTCAAACCTGTCAGTAGAGGCATTTTTGCTCTTATTTTCCGCACGCTTCATTTCTGAAGGTGAAGGATGGAGGTGATGTGCCAAAATACAGCTTCCCGCTGCCCCAGCCCTTGCCCTCGGTGGAGGCTGCGGGCTGGAGTGGCCGGCGGGGCGATCCGTGGGGTGAGCTCTCTGTGCTTGCCGGGCGCTCACCACGGCGTGGCACTCTCGTTTCCCAGGAATTAACTCCAGAGAGTTTTACACGGTGGATATTTCCCCATGCCACCAAATGTGCTTAAAGGGACTGTCTGAAAAGCTGGCTGTGGGTTGCTGTGCACTGAGACGTGCCACGTCCTGAGGATTTATCCCCACACAGCATCCCCCCAGCTTTGACCACTCTGTGGGAAGAAGGAAAACACTTTTTTACCATATCTGGTCTGTCTTTAAGCATATTTCTGCTCATGGTCCCTGGAGATAGGTGGTTGGACACTGCTTGGTGGGGATGTGATGGGTGCAGGTGATGGAGGATCTCTGGTGTCTGGAGAAATGTGCAACCAAGTGTCTGCGAAAGGTGACTGGGGGAGGTCAAGGTGGCACTGGGTGAGTGCAGTCAGGGAGATGCAGAGACCTTGGGATGTAGCTGGCCAGTGTGGGATACAAGGGGATGTGTTTGCTGTCCTCACTGATTGTCACACAGGAGAATGCTCCAGCTGTAATTGCCAGATGTTTGCTTAGCTTGGAATTTTGCAGCGGTGGCTTACTGTGGTGGGGCATGAGGTGAATGAGGCTTCTTGCCTCATCTTGCCTAGGAAGAGAGCAAAACTACAGGGATATCTGCCTGGCTTAGTTTTCCAGAGGCTCTCCCGTGCCTCCTGCTAACGGGGAACCGAGAGACGGTGTTCAAGAGGGGGATGATTTCTGCAGTGCCGTTCAGTGGGTGGTTGCACAGGCTGGGTGGCATGCCCTGGCAGGAGGGGGGCTGAAAAGCCCCTGTGCCTTGAGTGGTCACAGGGTTGGGACTGGTAAGTTGCCACTTACCCTACAGTGGCAAAATAAACATTTTCCAGTGCTTCTAGATGAGTCCTGTGCAGGGTAACTACTGCCCTGGCACTGCCCAGGGACCAAGGACACGGCATCAGCCGCCCACTCCCAGCGCACAGAGGAGCAGTGAGAGGTCCCACCATTTGGGGCTTAGCTGTTGCGCTCACACAAAGCCTAGCTGCAGACAGGATACTCCCCTTGTCAGAAAAGCCATGGAAAAATGCATGTGTATCCAAAAATATTTGAGAGTTGAAGTCAATCTGCAGGATTTTAGTCTACTGTGGAAAGTGCCTTCTCAGTTTATCATAATAAGTGTGATAAGTTCATTGTTACAGAAAATGCACAATATGTTTGGCCCAAAAAGCAAAATAAGGCTTCTGAGGATGCAAAAGCAAAGCTGAGTTCTTGCATTTTGATACATTTCAATCACAGTCTCCTCCCTATTAGTATGCAGCGCTGAGCCAGGGGGGTAGGAGCTGCGATTTTGCACATATGGAAAGATGGGAAAGATAACCCATTTCCTCCAAGAGCATTAACATGGGCTGGAAGAAATCACTTTGGGATTGAGAGAGAGGAACCGGGGCGGGAGGGGGAAGGAGAAGAGGTAATTACATTTCATAGATAATGATTTAGATGGCATGAACCAAGATCACGAACCTTGGCCCTGTGGTCAGGAGGCAGGAGGGGTGCACAGGCAGCGGTGCGGCTGCAGGACATCCCTCAGAGCAGCACGCTGTGGCACGTGCTCCTGGTCCACCCGTGAATGATGGGGATTATGAAGGTCTTTGAAGATGCCATGCTTATAGTGCCATGCGTGCGCTTGCAACACAAGGTAGGAATGGTGCATTAGACTAGAGGTTAATTTGAGGGGCAGCTTCAGGTCAAGTATGGAAAGAAACTAGGAGCTGCAAGCTCTGGTGCACACCAGCTGGCTGGTCCAGCTGCTGGTGAAAAGCGGTTCAACCAGAGTAGCTTGATTTCTCTTGAGGGCAATGAGGAGTACAGGGTAGTGCACCCAGGGCAGATTAGTCCCATGCAGTGATCCAGACTGGGACAAGACTGGCTGAGGAGCAGGTTATGGAAGACCTGGAGGTCACGGTGGAGTCTGGACTGAGGGCTAGCCAACAGGGCACGCTCACTGCACGTAAGGCAAATGTACCATGCTACGCTGAGACAACCTCAGCCAGCAGATCGAGGGCAGTTATCCCCTCCACGCAGCATGGGTGAGGCTGCATCTGGAGCACCGTGTCCAGTGCCGGGCTCCCAGCTCAAAAGGGAAGTGGGGAAACTGGAGTGAAGGGACGGTGAGGGGCCTGGGGCACGTCACCCGCAAGGAGAGCGGGAGGGAGCTGGGCTGGGTTAATCTGGGGAAATGTGAGCTGGTAACAGCTTGCAGCTACCTGAAGGGCAGATACAAAGACGACGGAGCCAAGTCCTTCTTGGCTGTGGCAGACACAATAACAAGGGGCAGTGTCCACAGATTGCAGCTTGGGAGGTTCAGGTTGGATGTGAGGGAAACCTTTTTCCCCAGGAGGGTGGTGCAGCCCTGGGAGGGGTCACAGAGACACAGGCTTCTCCATCCTTGGTGAGACTTGGCTAGGCAAAGCCACGGCTACCCTGATCTAGTGCTGACAACAGTCCTGCTCTGAGTGGAAGGACAGACTGGGACTTACAGATGTCCCCACCACCAGCACTGCTGTGACTTTGCAAAGCTGCAACACGCACGCTTCCAGGAAATGAGCTCAAACCCTTATTTTTGAGCCTTTGCATGAAAAAGGATCAGTCCCCAGCCGTGCCTGTCTCAAATGCACGTTCACTTGGAAATGATGGAGGAAGTGAAGCTCGCACCTGACCCTGGTCCTAATCCAAGAAGAGCTGAGGCAAGTCAGAAAGCAGGTCCCACCCGCGGTAAGTGGTAGGTACCCTGTGTTTATGGTAATAACAATAATTTACCCTTCACTATCACCTTCCAGCTGAAGAGCATAAAGCCCTTTGCAGGCATTAATTATCATTAGCCTAATGACACGATTGATGAAACGGAGGCTGGGAAAGCTGGAGTGATTCACCCAAGGTCCCAAGGCCCCTGCGGTGGCAGAGGCAGGAGCTACAGGCAGGTCTCCTCGGTGCAGGCAGGGGGTGCAAGGGCAGGCTCTGGGCTCAGGGGGGGACACCGAGACCTTCACCTTCGTCTTGGGGAAGCTGGAGGTTTGCTGATAGGTTGCAGGTTGGAGGTGTGCCGTGTTCCCACCTCCTCCCTGGGACATCCCTGCTGGCTGGGGATTGCTCCACGGAGGTGGAGTGGGTGGCAGCAGGTGAGCGGGCAGGTAGGCAGGCAGCGTGGGCTGCTGCATGAGGCTGGCAGTGGCTGGAGGAGCCCTACAGTGTTGAGGACCCTGGTGCTGGGGACCTCAGTGCTGGGAGGGACCCTCCTGGGT